>NC_053491.1:18887795-19255295 GCF_905171775.1 Rana temporaria | reverse complement strand
TGACCATCTCTTGTATCGTGTCTGCCGTCTCTGACCATCTCTTGTATCGTGTCTGCAGTCTCTGACCATCTTTTGTATCGTGTCTGCAGTCTCTGATCATCTCCTGTATCGTGTCTGCCGTCTCTGACCATCTCCTGTATCGTGTCTGCAGTCTCTCTGACTATCTTGTGTGTCATGCCTGTAGTCTTTGACTATATCCTATTGTGTGTCTGAATTTTGATAGTCTCTGATTTTTGAAATGCGTTCCTTTGGTAATGTTGAGGGTCACACTTGAGGCCCCCCCCCCCCCCCCATATCGAGTAAATTGACCACCACTGGCCTAAACCATAGCACACGTATAACAGTCGGTGAATAATCTGTGAACAGTCGGTGAAAATACCCAGAAAGTGTTTACTTTCTAAGTAAGACTGTATAGTGTCAATCTTTCCTCTGGAGGGAGAATTCTCTACATTGTGTGTCTGGGGTGTAGTGATCTAATCAGCTGCTGTAACATCGCTGGAAAACATTCAGTCCCAGTTGTGGGAATAATGATATTCTATGGACTCATTAAAACCTCTTAGAACTCTTTCCAGTGCAAAAAAAAAAAAGATACCACTAGATTATGAACCTTTATGCCATTCTCTTTATGTGTACATTGTTTATACAAGCATGACTGCAAATGAAATCTGATTATGCATTAATGTACAATATGGATTTAAGTGCTCAGTGTATGAATGTAAATTAAAGCGGAGCTCCGCTGAAAAAAAAATATTAAAAGCCAGCAGCTACAAATACTGCAGCTGCTGACTTTTAATATTAGGACACTTACCTGTCCTGGAGTCCAGCGCCATCCGCAGCAGATGACGAGCGATCGCTCGTCACTCTGCTGAACCCCCCCGCCATCCTCAGTGAGGGAACCAGGAAGTGAAGCGCTCCGGCTTCACTGCCCGGTTCGCTATAGCGCAATGCGCGAATCGCGCTACGCCTGCCAATTGGCTCCCGCTGTGTACTGGGAGCCGAGTGTTTCCAGAACACAACAGGTGGGGGGGACAGGAGGTGACATCATGCCCGCAGTCTGTCCGAGACTGTGTGGCAGGAAGTGGGTGCAAATACCTGGTATCTGCACCCCCCCTCCCCCTGAAAGGTGTCAAATGTGACACCGGAGGGGGGGAGCGTTCCGATCAGCGTGAGTTCCACTTTAGGGTGGAGCTCCGCTTTAAGTACATAAGGAAACAAATTTGCGCATAATAGATTGAGGGCGTGCCAGGCGCTGCGTTCTATGTAGAAAAGAGGACTGGTTCAGCTGTGCTGTGGTATAGTTTTTGTTTTTAACCTTGAAGCGGCTTTCCACCCAAAAATGGAGCTTCTGCTTTTTGGAACCCCCGCCCCCCCCCCTCCAGGGTCACATTTGGCACCTTTCAGGGGGGAGGAGGCAGCAGATACCTGTGTAATACAAGTAGGGTTGCAACTAACAATTATTTTCATAATCGATTAGTTGGCCGATTATTGTTTCGATTAATCGGATAATAGCCTTTAAAAAAAAAAAATATAGAATTTTTTTATTTTCTTGGGCCAATTTGTTGTTGGGCAAAATTGCCGCAAAAACACATTACACGCTTTTCTTCATCTTCTCCATTGAAGTATATTGAACCAAAAAAAATAAAAAATGGCACCGTTTTGCGTTAAAAAGTCCTTGCCGTTTCCAAATACGCAGCAGCTGAAAAAAAAATCATGAATGTGAACGTGTCCCATAGGAAAACATGTAAATGAACTGTAGTGTGTTTCTACAAAAAGCACCAAAAACAGAGGTGTGACCCCGGCCTGAGATGTTTAGTAACATAATGGGGATAAAACAAAAATAAGTACAAAAAGAGCAAATAATCGCTTCTGTAAGGGGTTCATTTTTTTTACTGTGGGACAGTGAAAGTGATATTTACAGTAACGATTTGCTTTTTTGTACTATAAAGAGCTAATTTTTGTTTTTTAACCCCATTATGAGTTGCTAAATGTTGTACCTTCATTAAATGTAACCTTATTACTACACTTGGAGGCGCCTCTCTTCTCTTTACTTCTGTTGCCCCTGCTGGATTTGGCTTCCATTTGTGGATGGACATTTTATGGTTGCACAACCAATCACATTGCTATAATCTTTTTATTTGGACTTATGAATATTTGTTGTGGAACAAATCATCTGAGTTTCCATTATTTCTTATGAGGAAATTTGCTTTGATAAACAAGTGCTTTGGATTACAAGCATGTTTCCGGAACAAATTATGCTCGCAATCCAAGGTTTTACGGTATTGGATGAATGTAACTCCGACTGTATTGGAGTTTGTAAGGCAAGGCAGGTATTTCACTTGTAGCCTTGTTTTTCTGTTCCGTTGAGTACGCTACAATATATAAAGGCTGTAATGTACACATTGAGTGGTCTTTGGGCAGCCATGAATAGGAAATGTACACAGGTACTTTAGAACTGCAGTGACTTTTTCCCATGGTGTCCCATCAGTGAGGGGGAGGCATCTTATCTTCTGTTGTCTTACTAAGGACCTGTGAGAAATCAAGGTCCAGCCCGGCTCCCACAGTCCTCCCTGTCCTTGTCCGCTGATTAAAACATTCCACTACAAGACTGTCTGCTGGATAATGTTGCGGTGGAGTTTTACAATGCTGGTTAATGGCAGGCGTAGATAAAAAGGTTTACCAAAAGCAAATCCATAGCTCCCAACTGTCCCTGATTTCGAGGGACGGTCCCTGATTTGGAACAAAGTCTCTCTGTCCCTCTTTCCTCCTCATTATTATTGTAAAACATTACAGGTGCTGTACATTTCCCCATACCAGGAGGGTCCACGTGTGTGGCTCCTTGCAAGCCTTCTGGATCCGGGCTTCATTTTGAGGCGGTGGGAACGGCGTGTGGAGATTTTTAAACAATTTATGGCTATAGGTTTAGAGTTCCATTTCCTGAGTGGTAATGATCAATTTACTAATATATCACATGCACAAATGCTCACAGAATATGAAGTATTGAACATATGGATGTTTTGATATACCTTTTTAGAGCCAAAAATCCCCCTGAAGAAGAATGATTGAATAAGTTGAAACGCGTTGGCGTGTATATCGTTCTTGTAATGTACTGTCAATTGATAGTTGTACGGTGTAATACTTGACAGCTGTTATGGAACATGATTGTACACACCTGTAGCCAGAACTCATATTTAACCACTTGCTTACTGGGCACATATACCCCCTTCCTGCCCAGGCGAAATTTCAGCTTTCGTCACTGTCACGCTTTAAATGAAAATTGCGCAGTCGCGCAACGTGGCTCCCAAACAAAATTAACGTGCTTTTTTTCCCACAAATGGAGCTTTCTTTTGGTGGTATTTGATCACCTCTGCGGTTTTTATTTTTTGCGCTATAAACCAAAAAAAGCGACAATTTTGAAAAAAAACTATTTTTTACATTTTGCTATAATAAATATCCCAATTTTTATTTTTAGTTTTTTTTTCTCAGTTTAGGCCGATACGTATTCTTCTACATATTTTTGGTGGAAAAAAAATCTCAATAACCGTATAGTGATTGGTTTGCGCAAAAGTTATAGCGGCTACAAAATAGGGGATAGAATTCTGACTTTTTAAAAAAAAAAAAAATTTACTAGTGTAGCGCCCCCCCCCTTTAAAGTTAGTGGGGCGTTGCGCTAAAGTTAGTGGGGAATGGGAGATTTTCAGTTGCTCCCATTCACTAATTGTTAGTTTGTGCTGTTGCCAGTTCGGAACTGCCTCATGGGTCGGTCTGTGTGTCCAGGGGTGCGTTGCCACCCCTGGGCGACAGTTGGCGCTATAGGGGTTCTGACAGAACCATTCTCCCCAGCAGCCAATCAGAGGAGTTTTCCCTCTTTGGGCATGCTGACGGGGGGTATATCTGTGGCACCTGCCATTTTTCGGTTGTTCTCTGCAGGGCCCGAGATCCAGGTGCGGCATCCACCTTCGGGGTGCGCGCATCCGCGGGCCCCCGTCCTCATGGCCTGCCTGACTGAATCTATGTACCTCGCAGAGCCTTCATTTGATGGAGAGGGACCCCAGCGGCTTGCTGGGTTCCAGATCCTAAGCTGGGAGCTGAACGGTGGGGGATTGGCTCGGGAGAACCTACTGTAAGTACAGAGGTTGTTTGGGAGGCCTGGACAAACCACCGGGGATCCGGTCACCACGCTACATGACAGGTACCCCTTTTTGCTGTCAGTAGGTGACCCTACTGAATAGGACTTACTGGGAGGATTCGCTATCCTTACGCTCTGACTATACTGAGAAAATGTACTAAGCCTCTGGCCAGAGGCATTGTTTCCTCCTAGTGATTTGATTATTGCAAGTGCCCTTTGGCTGCCAGGTTCAAGTTAATTGCCTGTCCAGGGGGCACTTACCTATACCTGTGCCGAGAGCAGGCTTGCTCTCTATGCTTCTGATATCCACAGCCTAATGCTACAAGTTCTTCCTACTCATCAACCCTTTTCTCTACTGTGTGTCATGTTGATGTTGGCCGTGTTGGCCTTGGAATAAGCATTGAAAACTCACGCTACCGGCTGGACACTTGTTCTTTTATCCACACTCACAAGTATTACCCCAGACAGAAGAATTTGGTAACTTAATACGCCGATCCCAAATCAACCAGCGGCTCCTTCGGGGGTGAGCGCTACACTAGTAAGACGGTTATCTGCGATTTTTGTCAGGACTGCGATATTGCGGCGGACACATCGGACTCTTTTGATACATTTTTGGGACCGTTCACATTTATACAGCGAACAGTGCTATAAATATGCACTGATTACTGTATAAATGTGACTGGCAGGGAAGGGATTAACACTAGGGGGCGAGGAAGGGGTTAAGACTGGGGGAGGTGACCGATCAGTGTCCCTATGTACAAGGGACACAGATCGGTCTCCTCTCCCTGACAGGACGTGGTTCTCTGTGTTTACACACAGAGATCCACGTCCCTGCTCTGTCACTGCCGATCGCGTGTACCTGGTGGATTTCGTGGCCGCCAGGCATGCGCATCGGCATCTCAGTGATGCGCCGACGGCGCGCGCCCCCCAGTGGCCGGAGGACCCGAGGCCGTAAAAAGACGGCCTCCCGGTATTGTAGAGCCACCTTGTAGCTGTCTTTTTACAATGGCCTGGGTCTGAAGAAGTTAAAATCCTATTCCCATTCTTGTACCAATTTTGTCCAATAAAGATTATACAATATTATAAACTGTATAAACTTTCTTGATTAGAATACATAGCTGCTAAAAAACCCCTTGGGGTAATCCTTCTATTCTCTCCTCCTTATTTGTCCCTCATTTTGGTCTGATCTATATAGTGGTATATAAAATGCAATATGTATCTATCAAAAGGTGTTTCCCAGTGCCAAGCCTGTCATCCAATTTCTAAATTGCTGCATTTGTACATTCCAAAAGCCAATATAAAGGAATAGTGTTGGTTAAAAAAGCACCCAATTAAATTCTCCTTTTGAGGGCGTGGCAGGGGGTGTGTCCTATCTACATACTTTTGCTAATAGGCGTTCCTATCGCAAAAAGTTGGGAGGGGTGTAAATAGATTGTTTGTTTTGCAAGGGCGTTTGCCTGAGAACTTGGTAAATGTGGTGAAGTTTCTCTTTGAAAAGAATACTTAATCACTTGCGAGGGAAAAAAACAAACAAAAAGAAACAATTTTCAGCTTGCACATAGTTGGATGATGGAAGTCAGCAGAACTTCACCTAAAATGTTGCACGTCCCTGCTCTGTGCAGTTGGTTTGGCACACAAAAGCCCAGATCCTCCTCTTCTCGGGTCCTTCGCCGGAGCTCCTGGCCCCTTCATCCTGCCAACTACCCCCAGAGCAAGCGGCTTTCAATGGGGGCACCCAACCAGGCTCACTCCCAAGCTGCGGCTCTGCGTGCCCATTCACACACAGAACCGTGGCTCAGCCCCATCCAGCTCTCTCCTGATTGACTCAAGGGCTGCGATTGACGGCAGCAGGAGGCAATGGCTCAGCCAATGAAGAGACAGAGTCCTTGGAGAGCTGAGGCACTCCGCCGGATCGAGATTGGGCTCAGCTTAGTATTAAGGGGGTCTGCTGCACAGAGGTTTTTTACCTTCATGGGTAGAATGCATGAAGGTAAAAATAAAAACCTTGATCCTTTAGAGCCACTTTAAGCTCTGGGGGAACATTCCCTTGCAAAGTGAACAGTCTATGTGCCTTTAGAATATTAACCCCCAAAGGTAACCGCTTGCCGACCAGTCGCTGTAATAATACAGCGGCAGGTTGGCACGGCTGGGCGAATCGCTGTGGGCGTACGGCGACGTACGTAGCTCTAAGGGGCGTGCGTGACGCCAGAGCCAATGCGTACGTCCGATGTCTGTCTGCCAGCGACCCGTGATCTTTCCTCAGAGAGCCAGAACATGGATCTGCCAATTTAAAAGGACAGATCCCTGTTCTGTCAGGGAAGTAGGGAGAGAGCGCCTGTTCCTAGTGATCAGGAACAGCGATCTCTCTCTACTCCCTTGTCTTTACCTTCCCCCAATAGTTAGAAACCCCTCCCCTTGATCGCCCCCTAGTGTTAACCCCTTCCCTGTGACATTTATACAGAAATCAGTGGCTATTTTTATCTCTGATCGCTGTATAAATGTCAATAGTCCCAAAAAAAGTGTCCGATCTGTCTGCCGCAATGTCGCAGTCCCAGCAAAAAATTGGCGATCACTGCCATTACTAGTAAAAAAAAAAAAAAGAAACTTCTCTCCCTATTTTGTAGAGGCTATAACTTTTACGCAAACCAATCAATATACACTTGGTTTGTTTTTATGGAGGGGATTTTTATCATAGCAAAAAGTAAAAAATATTGTGTTTTGGGGTTTTTTTTTTCGCTTTTTTTAGGTTATAGCAGAGGTCTCCAAACTTTCTAAACAAAGGGCCAATTTACTGTCCTTCAGGCTTTAGAAGGGCCGAGCGTTGGTGTCAGTATAAGAAATGGTGCCTCATCCTTGGTGTGGGTAGGAGGAATAGTGCCCCATCCTTGGTGTCGATAGGAATAAATAGTATCCCAACATTGGTGTCAGTAAGAAGAATAGTGCTCCATTGTTGGTCAGTGGGAATAGTGCCTTATCATTGGTGTCATTGGGGGGAATAATACCCCATCATTGGTTTCAGTAGAAAGAGTAGTGCCCCATCCTTGGTGTCAATGGGAGGAATAGTGCTCCAAGGGCCACATTAAAGCAAGCAAAGGGCCACATCTGGCCCCCGGGCCGCAGTTTGGAGACCACTGGTTTATAGTGCAAAAAAATAAAAACACGCAGTGGTGATCAAATGCCACCAAAAGAAATCTCTTTTTGTGGGGGAAAAAATTACATACATTTTGTTTGTGTACAACGTCACATGACCGTGCAGTTGCCAGTTAAAGCGACGCAATTGTCCTTAAAAAGCGACTCAGTGCCCTATTGCAAAAAATGGCCTGGTCATTAAGGGGGTAACTCCTTCTGGTCCTTAAGTGGGTGAGCGTAGATTGCTGTCTGTCCAACTGCAAGCACATCTAAATGCAAAGTTACCAGTCCTTTGATGTGATGGCTGTATTGGCTTTCTTTTTTTGGCTTTTTCCCTTAACCGCTTCCAGACCACCCCATGTACATTTACTGCAGCAGGGCAGCCCTTCAGGGCAAAATCACTTACCTGTACATGATTTATGTTGCTGGTCTGGGGCACGTGCGGCGCATAGTCAAAGCGCCCCTCCCACAGTTTAAAAGCAGCTCCCTGTTCCAACATGACTGCGCACCAGTGCCCAAAGCAAGGTCCATAAAGGTATGGATGAGAGAGTTTGGGGTGGAGGAACTTTACTGGCTTGCACAGAGTCCTGAGCTCAACCCGATAGAACACCTTTGGAAAGAATTAGAGTGGAGACTGCGAGCCAGGTCTTCTCATCCAACATAGACACACTCCTAAACCTTGTGGACAGTCTTCCCAGAAGAGTTGATGCTGTTATAGCTGCAAAGGGTGGGCCAACTCATGTGGGTGTAAAGGCAGGTGTCCCAATACTTTTGACAATATAGCGTATGTTACACCAGAGGGAGAGAATAGAAAATACAGAGCTCCCCATTGTCTAAACCAAGAGTTATACAAATACAGAGGCCAATATAGCTTCCCGGTGAAAGGGTTCATGGGTGCACAGTACAAAGCAGGGAAGGGTTGTAGACCCATCAGTATTCCTCTGTTAAAGGGGTTGTAAACCTTTGTGTTCTTTCACCATAATGCATTCTATGCATTAAGGTGAAAAAACACCTTGCAGTGTCTGGTCCCCCCGTTTTACTTCTCTAAACCCCGTCGCTCTCTCCACAGCTTCTCTGCTCTTCATTGGATTTTTTGATAGCAGCGCAGCCATTGGCTCCCGCTGCTGTGTCAATCAAATCCAATGACACGGGCGCCGGGGGCGAGTCATACACTCGGTAGCGATGGACGCCAAGTGTATGACACAGGAGCACGCCCGAAATGTAACCCCACCCCCCCCCCCCGGAGAGAGCTTCCCTGAGGGGGTTATCTATTGCGGGGAGGAGCCGCGAGAGCCGCAGTGGGACCCCAGAACAGGAGGATCAGGGCCACTCTGTGCAAAACGAACTGCACAGTGGAGGGAAGTATGACATGTTTATTTTAAAAAAAAAAACACTGAACCTTTAGTGTCACTTTAACCAGCAGATAGGAGTCACCACATAGGTGGAAGTGGGGAACTCATAAACCACCAGTTTATTTTGTGGTGCCTTTAGAACGAAGAATTGTAAAAATTGACACTCAATTTGGAATCGGGCAGAATCGCTGTGATTATGCTTGCAATTTCAGATTGCCAAGGTTGAATGGGGCTTGAGTGTTGAATGTGGTTTTATTGTCCTTTTTATAATTATGTTTTGCTTTGTCCGTTTAAGATTCTTTGCGGTAAAAGCAAGGAAGCATAAAAACCTCTGTAGCCATGAATTGTTTTTTTCTACAAGTGAATTTTAGTTTTATTTTTTTAGTAAAGCGAATTAATATGCAGGCAGTCCCCGGGTTACAAACAAGATGGGTCCTGTAGGTTTGTTGTTAAGTTGAATTTGTATGCAAATTCGAACTAGTACAATTTATTTATTTTTAGCGGTGCTATACCGTTGGAATTGTCGCAGTATTTGGCCGCTAACGGCAGATGACAGGGTGATCCCTGCACACAGTTGGCAGATGACAGGCACCACCCTGTCAGATCTACGCTCTTCCCTTTGGGGGGGGGGGGGGGGGTCAGATGAACACGGACCGTCTGTCCATGTTCATCCGATCCGCTCTGCAGACGGATGATAAAATAGGGTTTTCCTCCATCTGCAGAAACGGAGCATAGCGGACACCCGCTATCTTATAGGGATACATGTATTAACCCCCACTAGTGCAGAGGCGCATTGCCGGCGGTATTACCGCGGTGTCCCATTGTTTTCAATGGGAAGGAGCGGTGAAGGAGTGGTATACACACCGCTCCTCTCACCGCCAGCCCTCGGGCTTTCACATTGAGAATGCTGGGGCAGGAGTATTCCAGGCGTTATTTATGCGCTATTTTTAGTGCTAAAACGCCTGAAATGCGCCTCAGTGTGAAAGGGGCATTAGTGGGGATCGCTCCGTTGATCCCCCACTGAGTTGGCAGATGACAGGGTGGTCCCTGCACACTGTGAATTTTGCTGTGAAAATGACAATGGTCCCAAAAATGTGTCAAAATTGTCCGAAGTGTCCGCCATAATGTCGAAAAAAATCGCTGATCGCCGCCAATAGAAGTAAAAAAAAAAATTTGATAAAAATGCAGAAAAACTATGCCCTATTTTGTAAACGCTATAAATTTTGCGCAAACCAATCGATAAACACTTATTGCGATTTTTTTTACCAAAAATAGGTAGAAGAATACGTATCGGCCTAAACTGAGGAAAAAAAATGTTTTTATATATGTTTTTGGGGGATATTTATTATAGCAAAAAGTAAAAAATATTGCATTTTTTTCAAAATCGTCGCTCTATTTTTGTTTATAGCGCAAAAAATAAAAACCGCAGAGGTGATCAAATGCCACCAAAAGAAAGCTCTATTTGTGGGGAAAAAAGGACCCAATTTTGTTTGGGAGCCACGTCGCACTACCGCGCAATTGTCTGTTTAAAGCGACGCAGTGCCGAATCACAAAACCTGGCCTGGGCATTTAGCTGCAAAATGGTCCGGGGCTTAAGTGGTTAAAGCAATATTTTCTTGTCATTTTTTCAAATGACAATTTTTTTTTTTATTTTTTTTTTTTGCATTTTAGTCTATGAGATCTGAGGTCTTTTTGACCCCAGATCTCATATTTAGGAGGACCTGTCATGCTTTTTTCTATTACAAGGGATGTTTACATTCCTTGTAATAGGCATAAAAGTGACCCCCTTTTTTTTTTGTGTGTGAAAATTAATAAAATAAAAATAAAACAAAACATTTTTTTTAAAGCACCCCGTCCCTAGCCCTAGACCTCCTCTGTAACTCAAAACATGCAACCTATAGAATTTTTTAAACGTCTGCTATGGAGATTTTTAAGGGTAAAAGTTTGACGCCATTCCACGAGCGGGCACGATTTTGAAGCGTGACATGTTGGGTATAATTTTACTCGGCGTAAAATTTTCTTTCACAATATAAAAAAAAATTGGGCTAACTTTACTGTTGTCTTATTTTTTTAATTAAAAAAAGTGATTTTTTTTCCCAAAAAAAGTGCGCTTGTAAGACCGCTGTGCAAATACGGTGGGACAAAAAGTATTGCAATGACCGCCATTTTATTCTCTAGCATGTTAGAAAAAAGATATATAATGTTTGGGGGTTTTAAGTAATTTTCTAGCAAACAAAAATGTTTTAATCTTGTAAACACCAAATCTGAAAAACAGGCAAGGTCCTTAATTGGTTAAGAACTTTCCTATGTTATCTGAGCAATTATTCATGCTCCATACAGGAAAACCTTGGCAGTTCACTCAAGAGGCTCTCCGTCCATGTATGTATGGTGTCTTAAAGTGGAGTTCCACCCAAAAATGGAACTTCTGCTTTTTGGAATCCCCCTCCGGAGTCACATTTGACACCTTTCAAGGGGGAGGAGGGAGCAGATACCTGTGTAATAGCGTTATTTCCTCCCACTTCCGGGCATAGATCACTGCAGTGACCTACGCCACGCCCGGCGCCTACATACCCCCCCCCGTTGTCTTCTGGGTGACACGCGAGTCGCACATGCGCAGTAGGGAACCAGGAAGTGAAGTCCTGATTCCCTAACCGAAAATGGCAGGGGTGACGACCGAGAGCCGAGGGAGAGATCGGCTTCCGGTGCCAACATCGCGGGCACCCAGGACAGGTCCTAATATTAAAACTCGGCAGCTTCAATATTTGTAGCTGCTGACTTAATTTTTTTCGGAGGAACTCCGCTTTAAGCTGCAGATTTGTAGGGGGGGGGGGCTGGAGACATTTTGGGCCAGATTCTCGTAGACTGGCTTAAAAATGCGGCGGCGTAACGTATCTCATTTACGTTACGCCGCCGCAATTTTTACGGGCAAGTGCTTGATTTACAAAGCACTTGCCTGTAAAGTTGCGGCGGCGTAGCTTAAATCTTCCAGCGCAAGCCAGCCTAATTCAAATGATCCGGGTAGGGGGCGTGGATCATTTAAATTAGGCGCGTTCCCGCGCCGAATGTACTGCGCATGCGCCGTCCCTAAAATTTCCCGACATGCATTGCGCTAAATGACGTCGCAAGGACGTCATTGGTTTCGACGTTAACGTAAATGGCGTCCATCCCTATTCACGGATGACTTACGCAAACAACGTAAATTTTTAAATTTCGACGCGGGACAGGGGCAGGCAGGGGCAACTTTACGCGACGCAAATCGTACGTAAACGTGGTATCTTCACTGCGTCGGCCGGTCGTACGTTCGGGAATTCGCGTATTTTGCTAATTTGCATACTCGATCGGGAAAACGACGGAGGCGACACCTAGCGGTGGGAAAAAAAATTACATTTAAGATCCGACAGCGTAAGAGCCTTACCCCTGTCGGATCTAATGGTTATCTATGCGTAACTGATTCTAAGAATCAGTCGCATAGATACGACGGCCCAGATTAGGACCTAATGGTTATCTATGCGTAACTGATTCTAAGAATCAGTCGCATAGATACGATGGCCCAGATTAGGACTTACGACGGCGCACATGGCGTTGCGCCGTCGTAAGCCCTTTCAGAATCTGGACCTTGGTCTCCAGGTCAAAATATAAAAATATTGCCACATAAAATCCAAAAACGTAAAATCTAGTCAACTCGCATGGAGTGAGATAGCCGGAGAGTCTGGAGCTGACGTTGCGCCGCCTTGCGATCCCGGGTCGGCAGCAGCTGTATGTTTTGTATATGGGCGCTTCACTATTTGTTTTTTCAAAAAGAATTCTCTCCCAATGCATACAGCAATCGGCATGTTTGTTTTGGCGTATGTAAAAGGTGGAGACCGGTGTAAAGTAAAAAGCTTCTACATATAAGCGAGCTTGACAAAATGATGCGTTTGACATGTGCAGTCTCACATGCGGCGGTGTTCTCTTACACCATGAGCCGCGTACCCGAGCGAGAAATATAATAGCTTGGCTGAATTGCTAAGATGGTCACAATGTGCCTGGCATTAAGTGGGGACTGCCAGCGGGGCGGGGGTTAACAATAACAAGCAGATAAGGTGACCAAAGATTACTGACAGCCCCGGGGAAGGTTTTGGAGGAGAGCAACATCCGACCTTCAAAGGCTAAAACAACAGCTCCATGTATGGCCGTGTCCGCGCTCTTGCCCACCTGATTGGCCGGGCCCCCCCTCCGCTCGGAACAGTGACAGGTGCTGGAGGAAGCTACACCTGTTCCTACATGTGCTGATCTAGCGAGGTTTGGGAGACACACAACACATGCCAACGTAATGCGAGACGAACTTGCTGGACATTTTAGCTAATGATCACCTCCAACCTGCCACAAATTAACCAATTATAGTGTATGATTACAAAACATTTAAGCATGGTCTGCAGAAAGTAACGACTCTGGACCGTTCTTTAGCCCTATAGGTTGAGCTGAGTCCCGTAGAGGAAGGGGTCAAGGCAGAACTGCTTACTATACATTAAGAGTTTATTGTAGGACAAGATCGGTAACTGTATTCTGGATATTTATTTGATTATTAACCAGAAGATTGTATAGCGTTAGTTATTAATGGTCCTAATTCTATTAGAGTTAGTTCTGCTGAGCTGTGTTTGTTTTTCAGAATCGTGTGTTGGGAGTAGATTACAGTAGAGTAATGGTTTTGCTCGGTGCAGAAGATTAGGCGGTGTTTTTCTGGCAGCCTGTGGTGTGGCTGAAGCAAGTGATGGGTGGTTATCTGGCCGGTGACTCGATGGATGAGTCAAAGCAGGCACTGAAATTATCTGGTCTAGCCCAGTATGATTGGCTGTGTGTGATGTACAGTGGGGATCGAAAGTTTGGGCACCCCAGGTAAAAATGTGTATTAATGTGCATAACGAAGACAAGGAAAGACGGAAAAATCTCCAAAAGGCATCGAATTACACATTGGACATTCTTATAATATGTAAAAAAAAAGTTAGATTTTATTTCCATCATTTACACTTTCAAAATTACAGAAAACAAAAAAAATGGTGTCTGCAAAAGTTTGGGCACCCTGCAGAATTTATAGCATGCACTGCCCCCTTTGCAAAGCTGAGACCTGCCAGTGTCATGGATTGTTCTCAATCATCGTCTGGGAAGACCAGGTGATGTCAATCTCAAAAGTTTTAAATGCCCAGACTCATCTGACCTTGCCCCAACAATCAGCAGCATGGGTTCTTCTAAGCAGTTGTCTAGAAAACTGAAAGTGAAAATAGTTGTCGCTCACAAAGCTGGAGAAGGCTATAAGAAGATAGCAAAGCGTTTTCAGATGTCAATATCCTCTGTTCGGAATGTAATTAAGAAATGACAGTCATCAGGAACAGTGGAAGGTAAAGCAAGATCTGGAAGACCAAGAAAAATATCAGACAGAACAGCTCGCAGGATTGTGAGAAAAGCAATTCAAAACCCACATTTGACTGCACGATCCCTCCAGAAAGATCTGGTACACACTGGAGTGGTACACTATTCCACTATAAAGAGATACGGCTCCCTAGCCGTAGGTCCCCCGGACATCAAACTTTGCACACTTGTAGAGGAAGTTTGGGGACCCGGTACTGGCTGGCCATAGGTCCCCTGGACCCCAAAGTCCGGAGATCAGGTGCAAAAAGGTGACTCGAGTATAAGCCAATGGGGGCATTTTCAGCACAAAAAAATGTGCTGAAAAACTCGGCTTATACTCGAGTGTATATATGGTAGATTTTGTAGGTGCAAAAATGTTGCATTTCTATCTAGTGCTAGATGAAACCCTTTCTAGTTATGTATGTGCCATCCTAAATTGACTGTATTTATATACCGATCAGCCATACTATTATGATCATGGACGGGTAAAGTGAATACCATTGAATATGTCGTGACAATGGTACCTGAAAGTGAGTGGGATATATTGGGTGGCAAAGTTAACATGTCCCTGAAGTCGATGTGTTGAAAGCAATAAAAATATGCAAGGGTAAGGATTAGAACGACATTGAGGGCCAAATTGTAAAGACTAGACGACTCATCCATGCAAGTGGACAATCTCTTATACTTACCTGCTCTGTACAATGGAATTGCCCAAAGCTGCCCTGATCCTCCTCTTCTCATGTCCTCTGTCGGTATTCATGGCTTCTCCTCTCGATCTTTTCCGTACATAGGCAGTCAGTGTTGATGGGGGAATCCCTTCCAAAGCAATATTGTGTTCTACCAACAGGGAGCCTTCTCTCCCAGTAGAACACAATGATTATCCCGAAAGCATGCATTTTATTAACTCAAGATATCTCATAAAAGGTATCACTTAAACGCTAAACTTTCTACATTAATCAGTGACTAATGGTAAAGCTCTCTACAGTAGATGTTGCCGAGAATGTGTTTCTAGCACGACAGCATCGCGCTGATTCTCGGCGACATGGTGCCGACATCTCGCACTCGCTGGAATAGACAAAGCACATTCCAGCGAGCGCGTCATAGAAGCGACGGGATCCGACTTGGATTCCCGCCAATTCTAGCTGCGGCATTCGGTATGCATTCCCGAGAGGGAGAACTCCACGCCAATTTTTAAATAAAAAAACGACATGGGTTCCCCCCCAGGAGCATACCAGGCCCTTAGGTCTGGTATGGGTTGTAAGGAGACCCCCCCCCCCTACGCTGAAAAACCGACATAGGGGGGTCCCCCTACAATCCATACCAGACCCGTATCCAAAGCACGCTACCCGGCCGGCCAGGAAAGGAGTGGGGACGAGCGAGCGCCCCCCCCCCCCCTCCTGAGCCGTACCAGGCCGCATGCCCTCAACATGGGGGGGTTGGGTGCTCTGGGGCAAGGGGGCACACTGCGGGGCCCCCTAACCCAGAGCACCCTGTCCCCATGTTGATAAGGACAGGGCCTCTTCCCGACAACCCTGGCCGTTGGTTGTCGGGGTCTGCGGGCGGGGGGCTTATCGGAATCTGGGAGCCCTTGAGGGTAGGGACTGATATGAATGTACATTGTATATGTAAAGCGATGTGTAAATTGACGGCGCTATATGAGTTCCAACTAATAATATTAGTCGTGGATAGAGTAGGGATGAGAGAGAACTTCTGTCTACCAGGATTTAATTTCTGCTGGAGAGGAGGCGAATCCTCCCCATGGGGACAAAGACAGCAATAAAATGGGGCAAAGGTTTTAACCAATTAAAAAAAACTGGCCTTGGCTGGACTTTCCATAGTGGTTCGTGTGAAAATCTATCTCCTATCTTTTGTATATATATAACATGGTCTCAAATAGGCCTCAGAACAAGTGTCAGAGTTGATTGCTCAAAATTTCAGGGGGCTGAGAAATCCTAGTGCAACTTCTTTCCTAAATGAGTGGTAGTTTGATTGCTGTAGATATGTTCTTGATTCTGTTGGTAACTTGCTTGATGAATTTCCCTCATTGGCTACAGTAGTAAACACCCATGGGCGTCCTGTATAAATGCTTCTACAGACTGTTGATAGGAGTGTGTCTATTCAGTTATTGACTGCTTGTGTCTGTTACTGCAGGGTGGTGATCTGCACCCATAGCAGCACCTCACAAAAATTAATACTGTGGGGTTTATATATACATGAAATAGGAACACCACTATGTACTCCAAGTCTGGGTCGCAACACCCTTAGCGTTGATGCATTAGAAATGTGCAAGGTACGGGCACTGCAGCATGGGTAGAGGAGCTAAAAGTCATTTTACTTATTTTTATATATTTTAAGTATCCAAAACAAAGAACAATTTTGTCTGTAGGTGTCCTTTTAAAGGTAACCTGTCATGAGAGGAACATGGAGGCTTTCATTTTTAGAACTGTCCTTTTTCAGGTTGTTGGGTGCCATGCTAACTTCTCTAACTAATATACTTTAAATTAGAGCTGCACGATTAAATTGTCAAGAATCGTTATCGCGATTTAATTTTTCCCCCCGATCTTTCTATGCAGAGAATTCTCTCTGCTCTGCGGAAGCCGTCAAAAGAGAGGAAGAAAAAAACTGGACAGTCTGTCAAGTATCACAACATTCTTTGGCGGTGCAACGTTAAGTCTAAACATTGTAACAATTTGTCCTTTACGTCAAAGGAATAGACTTTTGTGTGTAAATGAGGAAAGTTTAACCGCTTAAGCCTCGTACACACGGGCCAGAATCTCGTCAGGAAAATAACGTTGTTTTTCCTGACGAGATTCTTGGCCAGAATCTCTTGCCGCCCGAGTGTACACACTCCATTCAAAAGAACCACAGTTCTTTTGAAAGGCAAGAACGCGGTGACGTCATCGCGTACGATGAGCAATGTGCTTGTCGCATTCGATGCCGTCGCCACCATCTTGCTTCACCCTACCTATGCCGTGGAAGCTACCCCGCATGCGGCAAAGTCATTTCGAGCATGCACGGGTTTCCACGCGACAGGTAAGTATACAGACGCTTGGGTTTCTCGTCGGGAAACAAGAATCTCGACGAGAAAATAGAGAGCAGGATCTCTATATTTCTCGTCGAGATTCTGGGCAGATTTCCAGACGAGAAACCTGAAAGCCTTGTACACACGCTCGGTTTACTCGGCAGCAGTTTTCTTGCTGGTTCTTGCCGAGAAAACCGAGCGTGTGTACGAGGCTTCAAACACTAAACCCTTTTCTGACATTTGTTAGTTTCAAGTAAAAATCTTTTTTTTTTGTTAGAAAATTACTTGGAACCCCAAAAAATATTATATATATATATTTAGGGGAACCAACAACTTTGAAAACGGCAACCTCACTGCATTATGCTGAACGGATATTAGTCACATGCGATGTTGTACTGTCAAATCACCAGACACTTTAGATACATTTTCATTAAGGCCCCTTCCACAGGGTCGGACCGTTCAGGTTCGCGGACAAAACTGACAGGCGGACCTTAACGCCCGCTCCATACATCTCTATGGAGCATCGGATGTCAGCGGAGACATGTCCGCTGACATCCGACCCGATCTGATCCGCTAAAATCAGACGGATGGCCATACGTCGCTACATACGTCCATGGCGTATCGGATCGGGTGAGATCTGATGAAAACGGACATGCTGTTACATATTTTTAGTAGAGACCCTAGAGAATAAAATTATGGTTGTTGCAATATTTTATGTTGCACTGTATTTGTGCAGCGGTCTTTCAAATGCAATTTTTCGGGAAAAATTACTTTAACCTCCTGGGACCCACGCTATAGTCAAATGACGGCTACAGCGCGGATCCCAAAATCCAACAGGATGTCAATTGACGTCCGCCCCTTTGGGCGTTCCCCACGCGCGCTCCAGAGCGCGCAGCGGGGAAACTCTGTGTTGGCCGTGTCCCTTGGACACAGCCAATTACAGATCGCCGCGAACGGCCAATCAGAGTGGCCGTTTACGATGCGATCTGTGCGGCCAATGAGAGATGATCTCATATGTAAACATATGAGATCATCTCTCATTGCCGTTTTACACAGAGACAGCGGTGCTGTCTCTGGAGAGGAGACCGATCTGTGTCCCTTGTACATAGAGACATAGATCGGTCACCTCCCCCCCCCAGTCACCCCCCTCCACCTACAGTTAGAACACTAATTAGGGTACACATTTAACCCCTTCCTCACCCCCTAGTGTTAACCCCTTCAATGCCAGTCACATTTATACTGTAATTAGTGCATATTTATAGCACTGATCGCAGTATAAATGTGAATGGCGCCAAAAATGTGTCAAAAGTGTCCGATGTGTCCGCCATAACGTCGCAGTCCCAATAAAAATCGCAGATCGCCGCCATTACTAGTAAAAAAAAAAAAATAATACAAAATAATAATTCTGTCCCCTATTTTGTAGGCGCTATAACTTTTGCGCAAACCAGTCGCTTATTGCGATTTTTTTTTTTTTTTTTTTTACCAAAAATATGTAGAAGAATACGTATCGGCCTAAACTGAGAAAAAAAGTGTTTTTATTTTTTTTAAATTGGGATATTTATTATAGAAACAAGTAAAAAATATTGTATTTTTTTCAAAATTGTCGCTCTTTTTTGTTTATAGCGCAAAAAATAAAAACCGCACAGGCGATCAAATACCACCAAAAGAAAGCTCTATTTGTGGGGAAAAAAGGACGTCAATTTTGTTTGGGAGCCACGTCGCACGACCGCGCAATTGTTAGTTAAAGCGACGCAGTGCCGGAAGCTGAAATTTCACCTGGGCAGGAGGGGGGTATATGTGCCCAGTAAGCAAGTGGTTAATGAATTAAAAAAACTAACCAGTTAAGTTAACCCAATTTTTTTGTATAATGTGAAAGATTTTACGTCGCGAGAATCGTTATTTTTATTTCAAGCAAAAAAAAAATTGTGATTCTCATTTTGTCAGAATCGTGCAGCTCTACTTTAAATCATTGTCCCAGAACAAGCATGCAGGTCAGGACCTTTGACTTTCCATATCTGCATATGTTCCAGTTCTAGACCTCTGAAAGTAAGAGGGTCGGCATAAAAGCCAATGAACTACCATTTTAGAAAAAGGTAAGTTAAGAAGTCTCCATGCATCTCTCATGAAGGGTCAGCTTAAAGGGGAGCACCCACTAAGACCTAGATTCTTCGTTCCCAGTTAGTGCAGTATGCGTGTGAACTTTCCAATTGTGTTTCAGACTCTCAAAAAGAAAGGCTTAGATGGTTGTGAAAGTCCAGATGCTGAGAGATACTTTGAGGAGGAGACATTCAGCAAACTAAATGAAGATAATGATTTTGTTTTCAAGCGAGATCCTGTAAGTATTGTTCACCCCCTTCCCTTATTTGTATGTGTTGATCCTTTTTATTGACTTCACTGTTTTAGGCTCTGAACAAGAAGGAACACAGAGGCTGCGACAGCCCGGACCCCGACGGCTCGTACATCCTGACCCCCCACACCGAGGAAAAGTACAAAAAAATTAATGAGGAATTTGATAATATGATGCGCAATCATAAAATTTCTGTGAGTACAAGAGCTTTTTCTAGATAATTGGAGAAGATCAGAAAAATGCCAGCCATTGATCCTTACATGCAAATGCCAAAGCAGAGCCTACTTTTTCATTTTTTTTTTTTTCTTGTATTTTGTGTGTGCCGTATAAACAGGGCTGCTGTTAGAAATCACGTGGCCCCGTACAGGCTACCTGACAGGGCCCCCCCAAAATATATCAAAACAATATTTTCACAAATGAAATACACTAAAATCATTATTAGCAGACACAAACAGAACAAGAGAACCTGTGTGAATTTGCCCTTTTTAAAATAGTTTTTAAAAATCTTTAAACTTTTTTTTTTTAAATAATTTTTTAAAGAATGTTCAAATATATTAAAATGTATTTTATTTTATAATTTGTTATTTTATACAAGACAGGTAAGCCAGCAGTGCCATGGGGGGGGGAGGGGCAGCAGAGTGACAGGGGGCACAGAGGGGGCATCAGAAGAAGGCAGAACAGGGAGGGGGGATCGGTGCAGGGGAAGTAATTCTGTAATTGCCCCTCCATCCGATCACAATGATTCCCTTTGCTGTCAGGGCCCCCCTGTTTGCCTGGGCCCCCTACAGGATGGCTGGTGCCCCCCCCCCCCCTATCAGCGGCCCTGCGTATAAATCTAAATGAGGGCATTTATTAAAAGTTGCCTGTCATGAGAGAAATATACTTTTTGATATCCTTCTGAAAAATGATAGTCTTATGCCGCGTACACACGATCATTTTTCAGCATGAAAAAAAACGTTGTTTTTCAGCATGTCGAAAAAACAACATTTTCCCAACTTCATCATTAAAACGACGTTGCCCACACACCATCGTTTTTAAAAAATTATCTAGCAAAGCGCGGTGATGTACGACGGCACTATAAAGGGGAAGTTCCATTCGCCTTTGGGCTGCTTTAGCCGATTTTGTGTTGGTAAAAGACAATTCGCGCTTTTCTGTCTGTTACAGCGTGATGAATGTGCTTACTCCATTATGAACGGTAGTTTTACCTGAACGAGCGCTCCCGTCTCATAACTTGCTTCTGAGCATGCACGGGTTTTTTACGTTGTTTTAGCCCACACACGATAATTTTTTACAACCCGAAAAACGACATTGTTTAAAACGACGTTAAAAAATGCAGCATGTTCGATTTTTTTTTTTGTTGTTTTTCAGGACCTGAAGCCCACACACGATCATTTTAAATGAAGTTTTTGAAAAACAACGTTTTTTTCATGCCGAAAAATGATCGTGTGTACGCGGCATTATGTCTGCCATGCTGTGCCTTTTTTAGTGCTGTCGCTCACTTGGAAAAAGTTTGCAGATTTATTGTGAGTATCCCTTATACCACCATCATGGCATGTTTACTTTAAAGGATAATGTTACCTTTGCAAAAAAAAATAAAAAAAATAAATGCACCTCTTTTTGCAGGTAAAAAAATGTGCATGTCTGTTTTTTTTTTTTTTTTTACTAGGTGCCTGGAAAACATTGTACCCATGATCAGTAGATTTGTGGGTGCAATGCTGGACTCCTGCAGACTGTCAGTGTAAGCTGTCTGCTCATACCTCATACTAGCAGGCAGTTACACACTGACAAGGAAGATACCATGAACTACCTAGAGAGCTCAACAGAGCCCCAATAGTTCATTGAGAACTACAAGCCAACAGCCACAAAGTTCTCCCATTCACAGAACTCTGCAAATTAACGTTCTCACTTCTGCAGCCGCTCCCCAATCTGCTGCCTCTAGTGACAGCAAGCTGGAGATCATCTCTCCAAACCCGCTGTCACTATTTTAAAAAGAAAAAAAAACGCTCCCGGGCAGGGTTTTTAAATGGTGACAGCGAGTTTAGGGAGAAAATCCCCTGCTCGCTGTCACTAGAGGCAGCAGATCGGGGAGCAGCTGTAGGATTGCGATCATGTTGCACTATATTGCCAAAAGGATTGGGACGCCTGCCTTTACACGCACATGAAATTTAATGGCATCCCAGTCTTAGGCCGTAGGGTTCAGCATTGAGTTAGCCCACCCTTTGCAGCTATAATACCTTCAACTCTTCTGGGAAGGCTGTCCACAAGGTTTAGGTGTGTCTATGGAAATGTTTGACCATTCTTCCAGAAGCGCATTTGTGAGGTCAGGCACTGATGGACGAGAAGGCGTGGCACACAGACTCTGCTCTAATTCATCCCAAAGGTGCAGGCCATTCAAGTTCCTTCACCCCAAACTGGCTCATCCATGTCTTTTTGGACCTTGCGCTGTGCACTGGTGCACAGTCATGTTGGAACAGGAAGGTGCCATCCCCCAACTGCTTCCATGAGGCTGGAAGCATAAAATTGTCCAACATGTCTTGGTATGCTGACACCTTAGGGGTGTCCTTCACTGGAACTAAGGGGGTCAAGCCCAACCCCTGAAAAACAACCCCACATCATAATCCCCCCCTCACCAAATGATTTGGACCAGTGCACAAAGCAAGTTCCATAAAGACATGGATGAGTGAGTTTGGGATGGAGGAACCTGACTGGCCTGCACGGAGTCCTGGCCCCAACTCGATAGAACACCTTTAGGATGAATTGGAGCAGAGACTGCGAGCCATGCCTTCTCGACCAATATCGGTGCCTGACTTCGCAAATGCGCTTCTGGAAGAACGGTCAAACACTCCCATAGACACACTCCTAAACCTTGTGGACAGCCTTCCCAGAAGAGTTGAAGCTGTTATAGCTGTAAAGGGTGGGCCAACTCAATATTGAACCCTACGGACTAAGACTGGGATGTCGTTAAAGTTCATGTGCGTGTAATGGTGTCCCAATACCTTTGACAATATAGTGTTCAATCCTAAAAATGGGGGAACATGTAACATTTTCTCAAAGGTGAACTTATCCTTTAAAACGTGCAGTATGGGTTGGGGGTCCAGCAGCAAACTCTGCCCCACAATGACATGAGTTGTGTATAGATTCATGGCAGGCAGTAGTATTGATGCAGCTAGAGCTAAAAGCACTGTATTGCACTACACGGGAGCAGACTTTCAATGTGGTAAAATGGTACTGGGCACCACTACACCCCTTAGAACAGCCTTAGAATCATACTTGGGTGGATGCAGCATCGGTCCGAACAGAAAGTTGGTGACTATCAAGTCACCGCTGTCTGCTTTGTCCCCCTGCACTCACTGGAGTGCTGGGCTGTGGAGGGGTGTGAGTTTCCGGCTCAGGCTCTTAGCAGAATGCTGAGAGGCTGCATCTGGTGCCGGTCCAGGCATGTGGGTGGATCCAAACCATATGGTCGCAATCTCTTCCGAGCCTGGACTGGCTCTGTGACGTCAGCTGACAGCGGGTCACAGGCGTGCAAAACGAACTGCAATCCTGTGATCCACGGGAGAAGCACAACCAAACAAGCTTTGGCTTTTTATCCCAGGGGAACATTGTTTACCCCAGGAGAATGGCAAATGTTTGTGTCCCAGGGAACCCCTGGTAAGATCTGTCGGGAGTCATTGGGAAAATGCCCCTTACATTGGTGGTGGTAAGTGGAAAGAATACCTCCATTTCAGGGGTGGCCATAATGACACACATGCCACCAATGTCGCCAAATGGTGTTGGACCCAGAAACATGCAGGCACCATCAGTTAACCACAGGTCAAGGAAGCTCTAGTTATACCTGGAGGGAACCCTATGGTTCCACAGAAAACTGGTTGAGAATGGCTGTCATAGAGGCTGTATGGGCTTTAACCACTTGAAGATCCCTTCACGCCCATATATACGTCGGCAGAATGGCACAGGCACGTACAGGTACGTCGCCTTTAAGCTCAGGACCTAGTCCTAGACCTAGTCCTGAGCTGCGGACCCGATCGCGGCCGGTGTCCCGCGATCGGGTCACAGGAGCTAAAGAACGGGGAGAGGCGAGTGAAAACAAACCTTCCCCGTTCTTCTCTGTGGCTTGTCACTGATCGTCTGTTCCCTGTCATAGGGAATGACGATCAGTGACGTCACGCGTCCAGCCACGCCCCCCTACAGGAAGAAACGCACAATAGGACACACTTAACCCCTTTAGCGCCCCCTAGTGCTTAACCCCTTTACTGCCATTGTCATTTTCACAGTAATCGGTGCATTTTTATAGCACTTTTCGCTGTGAAAATGACAATGGTCCCAAAAATGTGTCCGATGTGTCCGCCATAATGTCGCAGTCACGAAAATGATCGCCGCCATTACTAGTAAAAAAACAAACGCTTATTGCGATTTTTTTATTTTTTTTAAAAAATATGTAGAAGAATACGTATCGGCCTAAACTGAGGGAAAAAAAAATGTCTTTCGATATTTTTGGGGGATATTTATTATAGTAAAAAATACTAAACATTTTTTTTAAATTGTCACTCTATTTTTGTTTAAAGCGCAAAAAAAACAAAACGCAGAGGTGATCAAATACCACCAAAAGAAATCTCTATTTGTGGGGAAAAAAGGACGCCAATTTTGTTTGGGAGCCATGTCGCACGACAGCGCAATCGTCCGTTAAAGCGGCGCAGTGCCGAATCGCAAAAAGGGGCCAGGTCCTTTACCTGCATAATGGTCCCCGGCTTAAGTGGTTAAAGGCCAAGTTCCCCTTTTGGAGCATGTTACACCCGTATTTAGGGTGTAACGTGTGACATGCACCAGCAGACTAAATCAAAATGTATGTCTAAAGTGTCTGGGGATTTGACAGTACAACATCTCATGTGACTAGCATCCGTTAACCCAACTCCTGGTCACCAGAACACAGTGAGGTTGCCGTTTCCAAAGTTGTTGGTTCCCCTAAATATTTGCTTAGGTGACACAAATAGCTACTTTTTACCAAAAGGTATAAAACACTTTCTAAAACAGAAGGTAGTTGCAAGTCTCACTTATTACAAAATAAGGGGACCTCATTTGAGGGTCTTTTTACACTGTTGCTCAGTCTAAAGCCTCGTACACACGATCGGATTTTCTGACAACAATTGTGTGATTTGTCGGATAACCGATCGGACAATTGTTGTCGGAAAAAAAGCCAAAGTACAAAAACGCATGCTCCGAACCAGTGCTAACCATGAGACAATGGGGTAGATTCAGGTAGCAATTGCCTCTGCGTAACCATAGTTACGCAGCGCAATTGCTTACTTGCGCCGGCGTCTCGAATGCTCCTGATTCAGGAACCTCGATACGCCGACTGCAGCCTAAGATATGACTGGCATAAGGCTCCTTATGCCGTCGTATCGTAGGCTGCATTCTTACGATGGCCGCTAGGGGGCGTTCCCGTAGTGGTCAGCGTATAGTATGCAAATTGCATACTAACGCCGATTCACAACCCTACACGAGCCCTGTGTACGCAGTTTACGTCGTTTCCGTTCGTCGGGTTCCGCGTAAGGCTGCTCCTGCTATTAGCAGGGGCAGCCAATGCTATGTATACCCGTCGTTCCCGCGTCGCAAATTAAAAATTTAACGTCGTTTGCGTAAGTGAATCGTGAATGGTGCTGGACGCCATTTACGTTCACTTTGAAGCAAATGACGTCCTTGCGACGTCATTTGCCGCAATGCACGTCGGGAAAGTTTCCCGACGGAGCATTTCTTACTACGCTCCCTATGGGATCATTTAAATTATGCGCGCTTACGCCGGGCAGTTTTCGGGAGCGCTCACGCAAATTACGGAGCTACTGCTCCGTGAATCAAGTGTAGCGCAGGTAATTTACGGAGGAGCAGCGGCAAAACGGTACGCTGCGCCTCCGTAAGAAAAGCGCAAAGCTACCTGAATCTACCCCAATATTTGCAGAAGTTGCCCCAAGGGTGGCGCTAAAGAGCTGAAAAACAATGTAGTTTTGTTTGTTGGCTGAAAAAGTTCTGGCTTGTGTATGCAGAACAAGTTCACGGGGGCAACACCCTTCGCACAAAATTCCACAAATTTGTCCGATGGAAATCCGATTGTGTGTACAAGGAAAGAGCCCTTTCACACTGCCAGCACCACCGGGCATTGAGACTTTGCATTGGTCCATTACAAAAAAAAGGGTCACCAGTACACCTCTACTTCACCTTGCACAACCCTCTTTATCTTGGATTTTTATTAGAACGTTTCTGCCGTGCCATCGCAGTACTTTGTCCTTTTAGCTTGAAAGAGCCATGCCATGTGTGTCATATTAAATGTGAAAATGACTCTCATGCAGATGTAGAAGAATTCATTAGGGATATTCAGCTTGCCTCCTCGCAGTTTACTTTTTCTTTCCAGGAATGCAATTGCAATTATTTTCATAAACAGATGGCCTTTCTTCACAATCTGGCAACCTGTTGCTGAAATGTTAAGGTTGTTTTTGCCAATTATTTGTCTTTTTTTTTCAATTTGTTATATTGCTATGCTTACATGTTAATATGGTAGATTACACCACACCTGTACTGATGCCTATTTTTTTCTATTATAAAAGGCGGTGTAACTTTAGCAATGGATGTGCAGAGTCTTTGCCAGGGGCGGACTGACCATTAAGGCCCTCGGGCACTGCCCGGGGGCCCCATCAGGGTTGCCAGGCTCAGTAAAACCAGGGACAGTATGTAAAAATCTTTTTTTTTTTTTTTTTTTACATCTGTCCCTGATATGTCCAAAATCGACATGCTTTTGATGTGAAAATGCTGAGATTTTAGCTGACCCGCCTCTGCACTGCCTCCTGGCTTGGTGGCCATCTGTAAGCCCAGGGGGCCCCATAATCTTCTATTGCCCGGGGGCCCCATGAGTTGTCAGTCTGCCCCTGGTATTTGCTGATATAGCACCGTATGCAATGAATGTGCTCGACACATTTCCCTTATTTGTTTTTGTGAGCTATCCATGCACTAAAAGCAAAACTGTGCCCAGGCAATGAACATTTCAATATTTTTACATATTCTCATACCTCCCAACTTTTTGAAATGGGAATGAGGGACACCTATCAGCAAAAGTATGCAGGCATAGGACACACCCTTGCCACGCCCCCTTATAGGAGAATGAGCACCATGCCTTGGTTCCACCCCTACCCTCCTCCCAGCACCGCCCCTTTTAGAAAATGCAGAACCAAGTATTATTTTATTGTGCTGTGGTTTGTTGTAATTTGTATGGAGATTGTTGTTAAGAACTTCACTAAAATAGATCCCCTGTAGCCTGCAACAATGGACCTCCCCAGCAACATTAGCTCCCCACCAGCAATAAGAGTTCCACCCAGCAACAATAGATCCCCCTAGCAATAAAGGATCCTTCCTGGCAACAAAAGACCTCCCCCACAACAAATTAGCCCTCTAGTAACAATAGATTCACCCCAGTAACAATAGATTCACCCCAGTAACAATAGATCCACCCCAGTAACAATAGATCCACCAGCAGCCAGCATCAATAGACTCCTCTTTCGACCGTAGATACCTTCCCGTAACAATAAACCCCCCTTACTCACCGACAATGGATCTCCCAGCAGCCAACAACAATAGCAGCACACCCTACCACCTCTGCAATTACATATATTCAGCACTGGAGAGGCCGAAACTGTATTCCCCCTTGTTCCCGCTAAAAAAAAAGCACGGATAAGGTTTATTATTTGTACATGGCAGCATACTGTAGCTATGATAGTATTTGAGCACCTTAGGATTTGTTTAGGTTATGACATTTATGGATTTATTATGCAAAGCTGATCTGCCATTAAAGGAGGAGTTTTAAGGAGAAAGTTTTAATATTTAAGCATTCTATGCGTGTAGCAGCAATCCCAGCACACCCTAATTACTTACCTGAGCCCCATCTCTCTCCAGCGATGTCCCTGAGTGTCTCAGCAATCCGGGACTCTCCTCCTGATTGGCTTAGACACCGCAGTGGCGCCATTGGCTCCCGTGGCTGTCGGCCAATCAGGGGAGGGGGCGTGGCTTGGTTGGGGCACACGGAGCTGTGACTCGGGTGCCCCCACAGCAAGCTGCTTGCTGTGGGGGCACTCGATAGGAGGGGAGGGGCCAGGAGCAGCGCAGAGGGACCCGAGAAGAGGAGGATCCAGGCTGCTCTGTGCAAAACCAACTGCACAGAACAGTTAAGTATACCATTATACGTTTTTTAGTTTTTTAAAACAAGACTTTACAATCACTTTAATACTTTGGCCTGAATAAAGGCCAAATTACACTAGGCAGTAACAGTCACACATAACTTTTATGTGACCCGTTAATTATAAAATGTATCCTCCTCGAATAAAAAAACGAGTATCTTTCGTTGCATAGTGAATTTACATTGTATCATCAAATGTGTCGTTTTCTTCACGTCTAACTGGGGAGAAATTATCCTTTTTATTGGTAAAACACAAATCTATATTTTTAGCACTCTAATCAAATAATAAAGAGGTGCAAACTACAAACTCCACATAGTGTGTACATAAACAATTCTCCTGAGACTAGAGCTACAAGGTCAATTTATCTCTTACTACTAAGATTTTTCTACTTGAAACCTTGGGAATACAAATCTTATGTTCTCACACCATGTGTGCGTAGCTTGGGCGTGATCCTCAACACTGACCTGTCAATAAAGTAACATGTATCGGCTGCCATCAGGTCCTCCTCCTATCACCTCGGGATGTTAGAAAAATCAAACCTCTAATTCCAACAGAGGATCTGCTGAAACCATATCCATGCTTTGTAACATCCACATTGGATCCCTGTAGCATCCTCTACTATGTTCTCCCTAAGAAAGAACTGGTATATAGCATACCAGTGGCATAGCGTGGGTTGTCGGCACCCGGGGCAAGGCAAGTAATTTGCGCTCCCTAACTTGTAGGCTTTTAGCAACCCCCTGACTCCCTTCTTACAATAGTACTGACCAGCCTGACTCCTACACTTTCCACTACACTGGCCTAGCTGATTCCTACACTGACCTAGCTGATTCCTACACTGACCTACCTGATTCCTACACTAACCTACTTGATTCCTACACTGACCACTACAATAATCTACCCGATTCCTACACTGACCACTACACTAATCTACCCGATTCCTACACTGACCACTACACTAATCTACCCGATTCCAACACTGACCTACCAGACCACTACACTAACCTTATTCCAACACTGACCACTACACTAATCTACCCGATTCCTACACTGACCACTACACTAACCTACCTGATTCCTACACTGACCTACCAGACCACTACACTAACCTTATTCCAACACTGACCACTACACTAACCTACCTGATTCCAACACTAACCTACCTGATTCCAACACTGACCTACCTGACCACTACACTAACCTGATTCCAACACTGACCAACCTAACCACTACAGTAACCTACCTGACCACTACACTAACCTACCTGCTTCCTATACTGGCCACTACCCTGACCACTACATTACCTGATTCCTACACTGACCACTACACTAAACTGACCACTACACTACCACCAGCCGCAGGAACACAGGAAGTAAACATTAGGGGGACGGATCCGGCAGTGACGCACACTGCCTGGTGTGGGATTTCTCCCCCCTAAATGTTGCACCTGGGGCCACAGCCCCTCCGCACCCCCCACACTACGCCACTGTTGCATACAGTGGCCAGGCTATTTACCCACCAAGGCCATCACTGCCAGAACACCACAATGTTTCACTTTCTATGCTGCCTTTAAGTTATCTTTAAGGGTCAGCCTACTTATAGAAGAAGATTTTCACCGCTCCAGGTGAGCCCTATAGACAATCGGGGACGGTCGGATTACCAAGGTGCTGGCAATGCACGTAGCAGTAGCAATAGGAGAAAGGAGATGGACAGCCGCACTCCGAAATAACTTTTCAAAAAAGTTGTCTTTTATTTTCAAGCAGGAACATGCATAATCACCACAACCATAAACCAGGACAGCCGACTAGTTTCGCACTCTTGCTAGTGCTTAATGATTAAGCACTAGCAAGAGTGCAAAACTAGTCGGCTGCCCTGGTTTATGGTTGTGGTGATTATGCATGTTCCTGCTTGAAAATAAAAGACAACTTTTTTGAAAAGTTATTTCGGAGTGCGGCTGTCCATCTCCTTTCTCCTATTGCCTCAGCCTACTTCTAAACCCCTAAATAACTCTGGCTCAGAATATATTGAACAAGAATTTCAATGGCTTTTATTGACGATTACATAAAAGGGTAAGTTCACCTTTACAAAAAAAAATCTGTAAGGTGAACTTACCAAATGGAAAGCTCCGAAATGTCTCTCCTGACGAGGAACATTTTGGACATTCAGTTGAGGGGATTTCTAAGCCCCGGACTTTTTTTACACGGATATACCAGGGCTCAGAACAAGAGATTTCCACGGTCCAGTTCAGTGGGACTGGGGGGGGGGGGTGAGGAGGGGGTCCTGTGTAAGTTCATCTTACAGATTTTTCTGTAAAGGTGAACTTGCGCTTTGTTTATGCAAAGCTTCAATATTTGCAGTGTTGACCCTTCTTTTTCAAGACCTCTGCAATTCGCCCTGACAAGCTGTTGTAAATCAACTTCTGGGCCACATCCTGACTGATGTCCGCCCCCTATTCTTGCATAATCAATGCTTGGAGATTGTCAGAATTTGTGGGGGTTTTATTTGTTCACCTGTCTCGAGGATTAACCACAAGTTCTCATTGGGATTAAGGTCTGGGGAGTTTCCTGGCCATGGACCCAAAATGTTGAGGTTTTGTTCCCCAAGCCACTTATTTATCACTTTTACCGTATGGCAAGGTGCTCCATCATGCTGGGAAAGGCATCGTTCCTCACCAAACTGTTCTTGGAAGGTTGGGAGAAGTTGCTCTTGGGGGGGATGTTTTTGTACCATTCTTTATTCATGGCTGTGTTCTTAGGCAAAATTTTGAGTGAGCCTCCCACTCCCTTGGCTGAGCAGTGACCCCCACACATGAATGGTCTCAGGAGGCTTTACTCTTGGCATGACACAATGCTCACCTTTTTCTTCTCCAGACAAGGTTTTTTCCGAATGCACCAAACAATCGGAAAGGGGATTCATCAGAGTAAATGACTTTACCCCAGTCCTCAGCAGTCCAATCCTTGGACCTTTTGCACAATATTATTCTGTCCCTGAAGTGGCTTCTTTGCTGCCCTTCTTGACACCAGGCCATGTTCCAAAAGTCTTCTCCTCCCTGTGCGTGCCAATGTACTCACACCTGCCTGCTGCCATTCCTGAGCAAACTCTGCACTGGTGGTGCTCCGATCCCGCAGCTGAATCAACTTTAGGAGACGGTAATGCCGCTTGCTGGACTTTTTTGGGCGCCCTGACGCCTTCTTCACAAATGCAGTGGAAATGTTTTTTATGGGATTAAGTTAATTTCCATGGCAAAGATGGACTTTGTAATTAATTGCAGTTCATCTGATCACCTTTGTACATTCACATCAGTCCCTGCCATCGAGGAGTTTCAATCGAAGGTCCCCATCTCACATACATCTACATAGTAAGGCCAAATAGTCTATTAGCATGTCTTCAGAGTGTGGAAGGAAATGGGAATACATGGAAGAAACCCACACAAACACAGGGAGAACATGCAAACTGTATGCAGATAGTGTCCTGTGCTAACCAATAAAGTGGTTGTAAACCCTTGCATATACCCAGTGAAGTGACTGGCATCAGGTGATGCACAGAAATTAAATAATTCCTCCTCCTTAAGTTTTAGTCTTCCCTTCTCTACATCTGTTCAAAGTCCTGAATTTTTAAAGCATGTCTGAGAGTTCAGAAAAAAGGGCGCTGAGAGCTGAAAGTGACTGTAAGGTCTAGTTTCTTGTTTTTTTTTTAATAACAAACATGTTATACTTGCCTTCTCTGTTGCAGTTGGTTTTGCAGTTTGGTTTTTCTTCCAAGGTCCCTCTTTGCTGCTCCTGGCCCCACCCTCCTGCAGAGTGCCCTTACCTCCTGCCCCCACAGCAAGCAGCTTTCTATGGTGGCACCTGAGCCGTGTCACAGCTCCGTGTGTCCATTCAGACACAAAGCCCCGACCCGGCCCCACCCCATCTCTCCCCTGATTGTCTGACTTTGACAGCTGCAGGAGCCAATGGTACTGCTGCTGTGTCTTGGCCAATCAGGAAGAGAGTCCCGAATGACTAAGACACTCGTGGACATCGCTGGAGTAATTAGGGGGTGCTGGGGGGCGCTGCTACACGCAGAAGGTTTTATATCTTAATGCATAGAATGCATTAAGATGACAAAACCTTCTGCCTGTACAACTCCTTGAAGTTGCACGCTGCAGGGCTCAGTGAGGCGAGAGAACTGATTGGAGGGAAGAGACACGCCCCCCTTCACTCAGCACACAAGAACAGAGCTGAGGCTGTCAATCTGATGGCGGTTCCTCCCCTTTCATCTTTTTGCTCTTGGTGTCAGGAAAACTTGTAAGAATTGATTCATGCTGATAGAAAAGGACCAAAGCAGCAGAACGAAATGACACTTGGTGCTCTGGATTGAAACAAGTACACACTATAGAGGGATGTGCGTTGTTAATATTTCATGTCTGAGGTTTACAACCACTATAAGCCACAGTGCTGCCCTAAGGCCCCTTTCACACGGGGCGGATCAGTAATGATCTGCCCCGTGAACCTCCGCTTGCTCAGCGGGGATCGCTCCGTTGATCCCCGCTGAGCCGGCGGATGACAGGACGGTCCCCGCACACTGTGCAGGGACCGCCGTGTCTTTTTTCTCCGCTCTCCCCTATGGGGGGATCGGATGAACACAGACCGTCTGTCCGTGTTCATCCGATCCGCCAGACTGATGGAAAAGTAGTTTTTTTCCTCCGTCACACTTTGGCGGATCGGGTCGGATGTCAGCGGGCATGTCACCACTGACATCGGCGGCTCCAAAGAGGAGCACAGAGCGCCCGTTCAGGTCCGCCAAAAAAAACTGGCAGGCGGATCTGAACGGGGGCCGCCCATGTAAAAGAGCCCTAACAATGGCTTGGTGTTTAGTGTGATCATGAAAAACCGAGATAAAACCAAGAAATATAATGCTGCATATTCAAGAATTTTGTTTTTAATGCACATTATCTAAAGATGTAAAGTATGGTACTTTTTTAGAATTTCTACCTGAATTTGGAGAATTGTACTGAAGCATGGCGGTGTGTTGTGCTGTACCCAGGTTTAGCTGTGCCCCACGCTGTTCTTTAATCTACAAAGCCGTGTACGATTTAGGCCTTTATAAGATCACAGTGGTGGGAAACTGATGTCTCTCTGAACTGCGTTAGTTGAAAGGAATGTCACAGAAGTGATAAAAGCAGAAGTTAGGTGGTGGACGATGTATGTTGGTCTTATCTTTTCCTGTAAAGATTGCTCTAATCATCATTGCATGCATTACATAGATCACTTCTGTGACACTTGCCATGAAAATCTGTGCAAACCGTCTTCTTTTTTTTTTTTGCGCATTTAATTACAACAGCAAGGCACTTTTCACACAGGAAACCAGGGGGAGGTAAAAGCAGATGATGGTTTTGCATTTTTATTGCCTCCTGACCACCCACCTATAAGCGGACCTGGTTCCCCTCCAAGCTGCACCCGCTTAATGCTAAATGCATCGTTTGACAGACAGTACCACCTGTCAAACTCTCCCATGTAGGGCTCATTTCACACCTATCCAGTTTTTTGATAGTTTCTGCAGTCCATTTTTTTCTGTGCGTTTTGTGCAATTTTACTGCGATTTGCATTTTTATGTTTTTGTTTTTTTTGGCCAATTTTTTTTTTGGCCGGATTAAAAAGCACAAATCACAGCAAAATTGCGGTAAGATCACACTACATTCTTTTCTGCAGCTTCTCCATTGAAGTCTATTGAACCAGAAAAAGCACCATTGTGCATTTAAAATAGTCCCTGACCCTTTCCAAAAAGGTAATGTCAGAAAAAAGCATAGATGTAAATGTGTACCATAGGAAACCATGTTAACCACTTCCCGTCCGTTATATAGCAGAATGGCGGACAGAAAGTTGTTGTATTATCCTGATTGGGCATCCTATGACGTCCAGCAGGATAGGCTGCTAGCACGGCGATCAGTGGTGTGTCAGTCTGACACACAGCATCTCCGGTCCCTGTAAAGAGCCTGTGACATAGACTCTTTACTAGGGGTGCAACGGATCGTCACCGATCCGTGATCCGAACGGGTCACCCCGTTCGGATCGGCACACTAGGCGATCCGCGGAGCGCTCCGGAGCCTCGACCGTAGGAAAGTCCCCGGCTTCGGCCTAGCTCCGGAGCGGCGGCCATCTTGCTCCACCCCAACCAATCATAGATCGGCTGATTGGTTGGATGGAATGTCCGGTCTCTGCACCTGATTGGCCCGCGTGATGAGCTGCCCGGATTGGCTGGCTTACTTGGCGGCGCTCTGGGAATCATCTCTGCTGACATGTGTCTTCATTCCGGTGCCTTGGCTTCCAATGTAAAATACACTGTGACGCACACTCCATGCAATCTGCCTGCACACTGATTAAACTTCTCCTGCAAACAGGACAGGTGGATAGGAAGGATGGCACAGGTCAGTGATGTAGCCCAGGAGGGTACCAGCAGTTATAGAGCTTGAAATGAAGCCATAAAAGGTTTTGGGCAATTTTTTTTAAAAAAAATTAAGTTTACAAATTTGCAAAAAAATAAAAAAAAACTGTATATTTATATAAAATCTCACATACGTATATACTGTTTACATGTTAAATTTTAAAAGCCGCAGCAAACCTTACATGTTTGCTAATGTGACCGAACACCTCTGATTTTCAAACATGTAAGGTTTGCTGCGGCTTTTAAAATTTGACATGTGAACTACATTTTGTGTTGAAAATAACTGAATCTAAAACTCTGTTGGGTGTAACAAGATTAGTCTTTTTTTTTCTTTTTTGCTGATCCGAAAAATGATCCGATCCGTGACTCCTGATCCGAGGATCGATCCGATCCGTGAGTTTTTCGATCCGTTGCACCCCTACTCTTTACCATGTCATCAGCTGATCACATGGTAACCAGGAAGTGCCATGTATCAGCTTTTCCTCTATTCGTGCTGACAAGCCGAAAGTAGAGAAGAGCCGATCAGCTGCTCTCCTGACAGGGGACCGACCTCACAAATGCGCTTCTGCAGGAACGGTCAAACATTCCCATAGACACACTCCTAAACCTTGTGGACGGCCTTCCTAGAAGAGTTGAAGCTGTTATAGCTGCAAAGGGTGGGCCAACTTAATAATGAGCCCTACAGACTAATGGCTAGATTCAGAGACGTTTACGCCGGCGTATCAGTAGATACGCCGTCGTAACTCTGAATCTACGCTGTTGTAAATTTAAGCGTATTCTGGAAACCAGATACGCTTAAATTAGGCTAAGATACGAGCGGCGTAAGTCTCCTATGCCGTCGTATCTTAGGGTGCATATTTACGCTGGCCGCTAGGTGGCGCTTCCGTTGATTTCGGCGTAGAATATGCAAATGAGCTAGATACGCCGATTCAGAAACAAACGTGCGCCTGGCGCATTTTTTTACGTTGTTTACGTAAGGCTTTTTCCGGCGTAAAGTTAGTCGAACAAAAAGCTGGCCTAGCCAATGTTGGGTATTGACGTCGTTCCCACGTCGAATTTTGAAATTTTTACGTCGTTTGCGTAAGTCGTCCGTGAATGGGGCTGGACGTAATTTACGTTCGCGTCTAAATCAATACGTCCTTGCGGCGTACTTTGGAGCAATGCACACTGGGATATGTCCACGGACGGCGCATGCGCCGTTCATTAAAAACGTCAATCACGTCAGGTCACAAATCATTTACATAAAACACGCCCCCCTGTTCCTCATTTGAATTAGGCGCGCTTAGGCCGGCCCATTTACGCTACGCCGCCGTGACTCAGGAGGCAAGTGCTTTGTGAATGCAGCACTTGCCTCTCTGACTTACGGCGGCGTAGCATAAATACGATACGCCGGGTCAAAATTAGGCCGCCCTACCTGAATCCAGCTATAAGACTGCGATGCCATTAAAGTTTGTGTAAAGGCAGGTGTCCCAATACTTTTGGTGATATAGTGTATATGCTAATAAGAAATACATTTTGTTGCATTCTTTTACAGCACACTTCAAGGGTATTATCTGAAGATGGAAAAGTTTTTTGCGTTTGTTTTATTGCCTTATTTTATATGGACAGTTGTAGTTTTCCTTCTTTTTTTTTTTTCTTTCTCCATCTCTCTGAATGTTTAAATATACTGGATTCATTTTATTTCCTAGTGCTAAGTCTAATATTCATTTATCTTGTCTGTAGAAGAATGGACAGCATTAAAGGTGTCTGTACTGTTGCCGATTACCTCTTTGGGAAACCTTTGATGGAACTTGTCACTCCCAGTTTTTAGGTTAAAACAAGAGGTGCACCGAAATTATATATATATATATATATATATATATATATATATATATATATATATATATATATATATAATTATAATTTGTTTTATAAATATTTGTATTTTACTTTTTATATATTTTTAATGAATTTAAATAATATCAATTTGTCGGCTATTATCGGCACCTTTGATGCCGCATACACACCATCACTTTATGTGATATAAAAAAAACGACATTTTCTGTGAAGTAAAAAACGACGTTTTTGAAACTTCAATTTTCAAAGACGAAGTTGCCTACACACCATCGTTTTCTCACAATGCTCTAGCAAAGCCAGGTTACGTTCACCACTTTTTTCCATTGAAGCTCGCTTCACAACTAGCTTCTGGGCATGCGCGGGTGTAAAAACGTTGTTTTAAACGTCGTTTTTTGCTACACACGGTCAATTTCTGTGAAGTAAAAAACGACGTTTTGAAAAACGACACATAAAATTGAAGCATGCTTCAATTTTTTTTGGTCGTTTTTCACAAGACATAAAACGACGTTTTCCCCCACACACGGTCATTTAAAGTGACGTTTTTAAAAACGTTGTTTTTTTTCATCACATAAAGTGATAATGTGTGCGCGGCATTAGAAGCGGTGTTAAAAATCCTGCTTGATGCATATTTGACGCATATTTGGCCAGGTAAAAAAAAAAAAAGCACCAAAAATACACGTCTCCATTGAAATGCATTGAAAACGCAGCAAGAAAACAACCAAAAATATTGTGTTTTTGATGCATTTTTTGAGTTGTGTGACCTATAAAAGACACACCATAAGTAGAGTAGTAATGTGGCAAAATCGCGTGCGTTTTTCAGTGCCATTTTTTTTCCGGCACAATACTGAAACCCCATTTTTCAGCCAATATTTTTCGGCGGCTGAAATTTTGGTGCATCACTAGTTAAAACCTGTTCAATATTGCTATAAGTTGTCGAAATGGGCAAAAACTAGTAAGCTGCAAAGCACTGGAGCCTACTTTTAATAGATGCATATGTATTGAGCTTTGATGGCAGGTCCCCTTGCATTGCATTCTTTCCTCTCTATTTTACATATGTTGCATACCGTCTGTAATTGAGCTTTTTTGTTCCTTCTAGCCTGGACTACAGCAGCCGAACTTCTCCATGTCTGTGACCATCCCAGTGTCCAACCCATTGTCCTACAGTTCACCGGGGAACACGCTTGTCACTTCACTGGCTAGCAGCACCTCATTAACAGACACAGGGATGCTGTCTCCTCAGACATCGCTACACCGAAATGTGGTGTCTCCTGGGGTGTCACAGAGACCCTCAAGCACTGGAAATGCAGGTAAAAAGCCACCATTCCTTTTTTATTTTCAGTGTTTTAAAGTTAATGTGCAATTATAACCTGTCCTACGGCAGTTTACCGAGGAATAGTGCCCCATCATTGGTCTTGGCAGGAGGAATGGTGCCCCATTATTGGTCTTGGCAGGATAAATAGTGTCCCATCATTGGTCTTTGCAGGAGGAATAGTGCCCCGTCATTGGTCTTGGCAGGAGGAATAGTGCCCCGCCGTTGGTCTTGGCAGGAGGAATAGTGCCCCGCCGTTGGTCTTGGCAGGAGGAATGGTGCCCCGCCGTTGGTCTTGGCAGGAGGAATGGTGCCCCGTCATTGGTCTTGGCAGGAGGAAAAGTGCCCCGTCATTGGTCTTGGCAGGAGAAATGGTGCCCCGTCATTGGTCTTGGCAGGAGGAATGGTGCCCCGTCATTGGTCTTGGCAGGAGGAATGGTGCCCCGTCATTGGTCTTGGCAGGAGGAATGGTGCCCCGTCATTGGTCTTGGCAGGAGGAATGGTGCCCCGTCATTGGTCTTGGCAGGAGGAATGGTGCCCCGTCATTGGTCTTGGCAGGAGGAATGGTGCCCCGTCATTGGTCTTGGCAGGAGGAATGGTGCCCCGTCATTGGTCTTGGCAGGAGGAATGGTGCCCCGTCATTGGTCTTGGCAGGAGGAATGGTGCCCCGTCATTGGTCTTGGCAGGAGGAATAGTGCGCCTTCAGTGGTCTTGGCAGGAGGAATGGTGCCCCGTCATTGGTCTTGGCAGGAGGAATGGTGCCCCGTCATTGGTCTTGGCAGGAGGAATGGTGCCCCGTCATTGGTCTTGGCAGGAGGAATGGTGCCCCGTCATTGGTCTTGGCAGGAGGAATGGTGCCCCGTCATTGGTCTTGGCAGGAGGAATGGTGCCCCGTCATTGGTCTTGGCAGGAGGAATGGTGCCCCATCATTGGTCTTGGCAGGAGAAATGGTGCCCCATCATTGGTCTTGGCAGGAGGAATGGTGCCCCGTCATTGGTTTTAGCAGGAGGAATAGTGCCCCTTCAATGGTGTCAGTGGGAGGAATGGGGCCTCATCATTGGTGTCAGTTGGAGGAATAGTTTCCAAGGGCCGTATAGAGGCAAGCAAAGGGCCGCATCTGGCTCTCAGGCCGCAATTTGGAGACCACTGTCCTACGTTATAGAGCAGACATGAGCAAAAATCAAGGCAGACTGCTACTCTTAACAAACCAGTCTATAGGAATATACCTTTCTATTGGGAAAATCAAAATCTTTGTATTGAGCAAAATATATTTGTTTGTGTATGTAATATGACTGTCCGTTATCTCTGGACCATTTCAAACCTCCAAACTTGTATCTGTAACCACTGAGCCAGTGTTGCCTACCAGTTCATCTTTTTTTCCTGAACATTTCCCCTCCATTGTACCTCCTACCACAAAAAAAAATCCTATTTTAAGACGAATTGATTTTCATTTTTACATTTTTTTTTTATTATTTTTTTTTTTAATCTAGCTCTATATGATTTATATTAAGTTCTGAGCAACAGTTTAGACATTTGCATATGGATTATGAAGAAAATTAAATGTGTGACTTGAATCGTAAATTTGCAGAATGTTATATGATTTGTTAAAACTCCAATGGAACTATATTAATATAGGTCAGTGTAGTTTTTATCATTCTTTAGCCCTGGTTCACACTGCAGCGATTTGGCATCCTAAAATGTACCATAATGGGTTTTAATACTGTAGGAGTGAGGGACTCGGGGAGCGTGAAATGTCTGCGGGTTAGGGGCGCAAATTACTTGCCTTGCCTTGGGTGCTGACAACCCACCCTACGAAAATTAATTTACTGTTGGGGGTTGAGCTGCACGATTCTGGGAAACTGAGAATCACAATTTTTTTATTTATTTTTTTGCTTGGAATAAAGATCTCGATTCTTGCGGCGTAACATTCTCTTTCACATTTATACAAATAAAAAACCAACACGTGGCAGAAAAAATGTTTAGTCTTTAAAGGGGTTGTAAAGGTAATTTTTTATTTTTTTCCTAAATATCTTCCTTTCCCTTAGTGCAGTCCTCCTTCACTTACCTCATCCTTCCATTTTGCTTTTAAATGTCCTTATTTCATCTGAGAAATCCTCACTTCCTGTTCTTCTGTCCGTAACTCCACACAGTAATGCAAGGCTTTCTCCCTGGTGTCGTGCTCGCTCCCTCCCTCATTTGGACTACGGGAGAGTCAGGACGCCCACTAACACACAGCTCCTTTCTCTATCTGCAACGTAGAGCGTCCTGACTCTCCTGTAGTCCAAGGGAGGGGGTGAGCACGACACTCCTCACCAGGGAGAAAGCCTCGCATTACTGTGTGGAGTTACAGACAGAAGAACAGGAAGTGAGGATTTCTCAGAAGAAATAAGGACATTTAAAGCAGAGTTCAACCCAAAAGGGGAAATTCCGCTTAATCCACTCCTTGCCCCCTTACATGCCACATTTTTTGGGGGGGGAGGGGGGGTGGGGGCTTCAGGAGAAGTGGGACTTCCTGTCCCACTTCCTCCTTCCACCCAGGGACCGCCTAGGCGATGCGTCATATCGCCTACAGCGGCCCCTCCCTGTAGGCGATCGTCTGGGACACGTAACAGGTCCCAGGCGATCGCCTGACCAATCAGTGTGCAGCGACACTTGCGCAAGTGCAGTGAGTGCCCAGTTGTGAAGACTAAAGCTGTCATGGCCGGGTGCCCACACTTAGAATGAAGACGCTGGTTGGAGAGGGGGCGGAGAGGAGCGGAGCTATGGCCGATGCGTCGCTGGACCCATGAGCAGGTGAGTGCATGTTTATTAAAAGCCAGCAGCTACACTTTTTGTAGCTGCTGACTTTTAATAAACATTAAAAAAGCCTGGAACTCCCCCTTTAAAAGCAAAATGGAAGGATGAGGTAAGGAAGCTCTTTATGAGAAAAAAATTGTACCTTTACAACCCCTTTAAGTGGTTAAACTTCCCTCGTTTACAGACAGAAGTTAATTTATTTTGATCTAAAGAACAAAACGTTACAATGTTTATAGTTAGCTCAGCGGCTGAGTAATGTTGTGAAACTTTTCTTTTTTTTTTTATACCGCTGTCGGCTTGAGCTGAAAACTCTGCGTAGAATCGGAAAAATGCTTTAAGATCGCGAGGGGGAAAGAATTGCGATCTCTATTCTTAACAATTAATTGTGCAGCCCTAGTTAGGGGTTCCCCCCCCAACTTGGAAATTTTTATCAAGGGGTCACAGCAATAGAAAGGTTGAGAATCACTGGTTTAGATGCTCATCCAAGCTAGGCATATATAAATGTATACAATTGCTCTTTACAGGATTGCATGGCTCTTTGTTTCGGCTTTGCCTTTCTATAGTCTTTAAAGCGGGAGTTCACCCAAAAAACTTTTTTTTTAACATTAGATTGAGGCTCATTTGTCAAGGGGAATTGGGTGTTTTTTTTACAATCGAAGCAGTACTTACCGTTTTAGGGATACATCTTCTCCGATGCTTCCGGGTATGGTCTTCGGGACTGGGCGTTCCTACTTGATTGACAGGCTTCCGACATTCGCATACATCGCGTCACGATTTTCCGAAAGCAGCCGAAGCCGGTGCGCAGGCGCCGTATAGAGCCGCACCGACGTTCGGCTTCTTTCGGCTACCCGTGACGCGATGTATGCGACCATCGGAAGCCTGTCGGAAGACTGTCAATCAAATAGGAATGCCCAGTCCCGAAGACCATACCCGGAAGCGGCGGGGAAGATTGCTCTCTAAAACGGTAAGTACTGCTTAGATTTTAAAAAAAAATACCCGATTCCCCTAGACAAAATGAGCCTCAATCTAATGTTAAAAAATGTTGAACTCCCGCTTTAATGCAACAGTGATCGGGAAAAAATGCAGTCCGCTGATTGAATTCTCTGTCATGAGTCTTGTTCATCAACAAATGTTCTACTCTCTTGACAGGTGTAATGTTATGTTCATCGGACATCTCTGTGCCAAATGGAGCTGGTGCCAGTCCAGTAGGTAAGTGGGGTGACCGGTTCCATTTTCTGGATATGAAGAAAATGATTTAAATGTCAGTTTCTGCCTGTGCTTTACAAGAAATCTATAGCAAAATATAGCTGTAATAAAAAATATTACAAAGTATTGGTTATTGCAAACCTTGTGCGGAATACAAACTTTAAAAGGATTTTCAAGGAAACTAAATAGTCTAATTTTTCTTTGGGTGCCTATCTAGTTCTATCAGGGGACTGTCACCTCCCACACTTCTTTTGTAGGAAGCAGCAGGACTTCCTTCCTGCTACTGTTTGCAGCACTTGACAAACTGAAATCTAACTGTGAAAATACATAATCAACACAATTGTATAATTACTATAGAAAAGCACCACTTCCAAAACCGTTTGGCAGTAATGTGAACCCAAATGAACTACTTCAATACCGGACACTTTTACCCCCTTCCTGCCCAGGCCAATTTTCAGCTTTTAGCGCTGTCACACTTTGAATGACAATTGCATGGTCATGCTACACCGTACCCAAATAATTTTTTTTTTAAATTTTTTTTCACACCAATAGAGCTTTCTTTCAGTGGTATTTAACCGCTTGCCGCCCATCAAATGATGGCTGGGCAATGCAGCTCTCATTCTGGCCTGGCATCATATGAATTCCTGGGCTTCTCAGCCCTCTAGGAGGCGCGCTCGCCCGCCGCGTCACTCTGGAACCAATGCGCATGCCCGACGGCCTCGATGTCTTCTGGGCACCTGCGATTGCCCAGTAACAGAGCAGGACAGTGGATCTGTGTGTGTGTAAACACACAGATCCATGTCCTGTCAGGGGAGAGGAAACCGAAGGTGTGTTCCCAGTACAGAGGAACACCGATCGGTCTCCTCCCCTTGTGAGTCCCCTCCCCCTGCATTTAGAATCACTCCCTAGGGAACACATTTAACCCCTTCCTCGCCCCCTAGTGTTAACCCCTTCCCTGCCAGTCACATTTATACAGTAATCAGTGCATTTTTATAGCACTGATCGCTATATAAATGTGAATGGTCCCAAAATAGTTTAAAAGTGTCCAATATGTGCGCCGCAATATTGCAGTCACGATAAAAATCGCCGATCGCTGCCATTACTAGTAAATAAAAAAAATGCCATAACTCTATCCCCTATTTTGTAGACACTATGGACCAGATTCACGTAGGGCAGCGGCGGCGTAACGTATCGTAGATACGTTACACCGCCGCAATTTTTCATCCCAAGTGCCTGATTCACCAAGCACTTGCGATGAAAACCTATGCCGGCGGCCTCCGGCGCAAGGCGGGCCAATTTAAATGGGCGTGTGCCATTTAAATTAGGCGCGCTCCCGCGCCGGACCTACCGCGCATGCTCCATTTCTGAACTCCCGCCGTGCTTTGCGCGAAGTGACGTCATTTTTTCGAACGGCGACGCGCAATTCCGTATTCCCGGACGGCTTACGCAAACGACGTTATTTTTAAAATTTCGACGCGGGAACGAGGCCATACTTTATACAGCAATACGATTGCTGTGTAAAGTTAAAGCACCAAAAAAAACGACTAACTTTGCGACGGGAAACTAGACTAGCGGCGACGTAGCGAACGCGAAAAACCGTTGGGAATCACCGTAACTCCTAATTTGCATACCCGGCGCTGGTTTACGACGCGAACTCCCCCCAGCGGCGGCCGCGGTATTGCATCTTAAGATCCGACAGTGTAAAACAATTACACCTGTCGGATCTTCTGGCTATCTATGCGTAACTGATTCTATGAATCAGCCGCATAGATAGAAACAGAGATACGACTGCGTATCAGGAGATACGCCGTCGTATCTGCTCTGTGAATCTGGCCCTATAACTTTTGTGCAAACCAATCAATATACGCTTATTGCGTTTTTGTTTTTTTTCCAAAAATATGTATAATATATATCGGCCCAAACTTAGGAAAAAAAATATATAATATAGTGGGAGAAATACCTGTATTACACAAATATCTGCTCCCTCCTCCCCCCTGAAAGGTGCCAAATGCGACACCTGAGGGGAGGATTCCAAAAAGCGGAAGTTCCATTTTTGGGTGAGCTCCACTTTAAAATAACACAGTGCTGTATCGCAAAAAATGGCCTGGTCATTGGGGGGGGGGGGGGGGGGGGTTGGGTAAGTCTTCTAGAGGTCAAGTGGTTAATCAATCCAGGATTGGTAGATTTGGGTAAATTTGAAAACTTTGCCAATGTTGCTTCATTTGTGTTTTTTTTTTTTCCCTTGGATCATGACTTGTATCTATTTAAATTCTTGGCTGCAATTGCCCTTTAACCTTTCCTAATGCGTTGATGGAACAATTACACAGGACATGACATCAGTGTGATGGTTTTGCAGCATATTCAGTTAATATCAGAATACTATGACCTCTTTTAGATGTTGGTTCTGCCAGTTGAAGGACGTGGTTTAATGGTGTAAAAAAGAAGAAAAAGAAATGAACCCAGCTTAAGGGTTAATATTTTGTCTGCATTCAGGTTGAGCATATGGATTTGGCAGGTCACAACTGATGCAGAGCAGAAGTTCATAATGTGGCTTCCCAAAATCTTTTTAATCTTCTTCATTGCCTATGGTATTTATCTACATTGTTTGCACATGTTTATTCATATGCAGTGTATTAGCCAGCTGCCCGAACTGTCAGAAATTCATTGTGAATGTTGCTTTGAGGAAGCCTGTGTTCTCTTTTCAGGAATCGCATTGTGATTCATTCACAGCAGGAAACAGACTTGGTTCTTGTACATGTTGCATTCTTCTAGCTTGGACTCTTCCTCACGGGACTAGAGATGATTATGCAATGAATAAAAGTTCCCATTTTCAGATTTTTAAGCAAAATTAATTATCAGTTGTTGGGAGAACCAGTGGCGGCCCATCCATTAGGGGTGTCCGAGCATCGCCGCCACCCCCATGCTCTATCCACGGCCGCTAATATGACAGAACACCGCCACCCTCTATTCATGAGTCCGGCCCCTTCCAGGATGCCGGGTGCATGAATTACAGCGTTGGGGGTGTTTTTTTTAAGCACCTGATTAGAGCTAGAGGCTCAAAGGCTTCACAATAGAGTGGGCTCCTGGCGCAGGAGTGGGCTCCGGTGAAGCCCAGGAGAAGCTCTGCCCACCATAGATGGGGTAAGTGCACCATTATCACCTGACCGACTGGGGGGAGGGGGGTGTTACTTTTTGCTGCCCCCCCCCCCCCTCCATATTGGCTCTTTTATTTACTACAATGATAGCTGTGATCTTCCGGGTTCTGCTCAGGTTCCATTGAGAAGGCAGGCCCACTGCACACTGACTACAGAGGATGACTCGCTCCGCACTGCCTTGTATTTTTTTTTTTTTTTATGAATACAGGATGTTCTCTGATTGGAATAGGTAGGGAGACGGGGCAGTGACATGGGGGGGTCCTCTGTGATCAGTATGCAGACGGAAAGCCTCTTCTACAGGACCTGGTTACAGGGATGGACTGGCCATTGGGCCGGCTTCAGTGACAGCGGACCGCCGCCCCCCTCCGCTCCTCTGTCTCTCCCTCCCTGCAGCGCTCACCTCCTCTCCCTCCCCGCAGCGCTCACCTAGGGGGGAACAGAGAATCAGGGGGAGGACCAGGGGAGCAGGGGGTACAACAGAGGAGCATGGGGGAGGAAACAGACAGCTGACTTAACAGCTATGGCCTGGGAGTTTCTCACTTCTGCCTAAACTTGTCACACCAAACTGATTCTTTGCCCGGGGTGAAATAATGTCTAGCTTCCCCACTGGTACTGCATATCAAAGTACCAGTACCAACCGTTCTACTCTAATCAAGCAGAAAGGCTAGTGGCTAGTGAAGTGGGAGAGGGGGCTTGGGTGGCCGGGGGGGTGCTGGAGTTGTCTGGCTGCCATAGGAGAGACATGTCAAGGTGGACCAGTCTGGATGAAGTCCAGGGCCAAATTTTTCTCCCAGTCCAGCCCTCCTGCCTGGTTATCATTGTAGTAGCACCGACCTGCTGGGCTGGGTTGTTACCACTTAGTGGTAGTGCAGAAGTTTGCCTGGCATCTTACATCTATACCAATTTGCTAACGAGAGAGCCTATCATCATCATCATAGGTGGCCAAAAAGAAAGGGTGGGCAAGATTAAACACTGCCAGTAAGTGTCAAGTTGACCAATCCGAGATCGGCTTGTATCGGATGAATGAAAGGAAGCACATGCACTGTATGGAATCGCACCGCCAAGTTTGACAGGGACAGGAGTATGGCACGTGACACAGACCCTGTGCTTCCATGTCATAGAAATGCTTTTTGTTGATTGAAGCTCTGGTAAGGCTTTCATGAAAGGAGGGGTGTATAAAAGGATGAGCATAGTTGCTGCTTTTGATGAGTGCCGATGACAGGTCCAGTGGTTGTATTTACCCCTCTGCGGAGATGTGGGAGGCAAAGGGCAGGTGGCACCAGCACACGTAGCACTTCTCATTGACTGTTAGTACTGCCCCTTGTGCTGATGTGCTGATAATGGCCACAGGATTCTCGGGTACTGTGGCTGCTATGGGGGGTAGGGAGTTCCAGAGGATGGAAGAGGCTCTGGAGAAGTCCTGGAGATGAGCATGGAAGAAGAGGAACGAGAGCTAGAGAGAAGACAGTCTTGGGAGGAACAAAGAGAAAGATTTGGGGCCAGATTCTCGTACATCCGCGTATCTTTGCGCAGGTGTAACGTATCTGATTTACGCTCCGCCTCCGCAACTTAGACGGGCAAGTGCTGTATTCTCAAAGCACTTGCTCTGTAAGTTGCGGAGGCGTAGTGTAAATCGGCCGGCGTAAGCCCGCCTAATTCAAATGTGGGACAGGGGGGCGTGTTTTATGTCAATGTTCTGTGACCCGACGTGTTTGACATTTTTCAGGAACGGCGCATTCGCCATCCGTGGAAATCTCCCAGTGTGCATTGCTCCTAATACGCCGCAAGGACGTATTGGTTTTGACGTGAACGTAAATTACGTCCAGCCCCATTCACGGACGAGTTACGCAAACGACGTAAAATTTTTACATTTCGGCGTGGGAACGACGGCCATACTTAACATTGGTACGCCGCACTTACGCCACCATATAGCAGGGGTAACCTTATGCCGGGAAAAGCCTAACGTAAACGGCGTAACTGTACTGCGTCGGCTGAGCGTACGTTCGTGAATTCGCGTATCTAGCTGATTTACATATTTTGACGCGTAAATCGGCGTACACGCCCCTAGCGGCCAGCGTAAATATGCAGTTACGATCCGACGGCGTAAGAGACTTACGCCTGTCGGATCTAAGGGAAATCTATGCGTAACTGTTTCTAAGAATCAGGCGCATAGATACAACGGCACGACTTAGAGATACGACGGCGTATCTGGAGATACGCCGTCGTATCTCTTTTGAGAATCTGGCCCTTTGTTGGTATTTTGAGACTAGGTTAGTGATGTAGCTGGGGGCCGAGTTATGTATGGCTTTGTAAGTTGTTGGTATTTTGAATTTAATTTGTTGGGTGAGGTGAGTGGAGGACACTGAAGGTTGGCAAGGTGGATGAGTCTAGCTACAGCATTCATGATGGACTGAAGGGGGGGATAGCCTATTGGAAGGTAATCCAATGAGGAGGGAGTTGCAGTAGTCAAGGTGAGAGATAACCAGGGAATGAATTAGAAGCTTTGTGATGTCGTTGGCTAGAAAGGGGCATATTTTGGAGATGTTGCGGAGGTTGGAGTGGCAGGCTTTGGACAGTGATTGGATGTGGGGCCGAAAGAAGAGTTCAGAGACCACCCTGCCATGCGGGGATGGGTTGATAGTTGTGCCAACAATCTTGACAGAGAAGTCAGGGGAAGGGGTATTCAAATATTTCTAATTGTTGGAGGCATTCAGCCCAATAACCCCTCCCCCACAAAAAAGGATCTTGCTTTTCTCAATCTGCTTTGGCGTCATGGTATTTGGCTAATTTAGATGAAGGTTGCCTCAGCTGAATTCTTTAACGCAAACTGCAAATCTTGTAAATTTTTAATATCATTTTTACAAATGACCAAGCGCATTGTTCTCCAGACTGCACAGTAGAGCGACTTAAAAGAAAATCCCAGGCACAGCACAAATACTGCAAAATCCATCATCACCAAAATATTACTTAGCAAGCAAAACCGGAGCACAAGATGGTACAGTGTACTCTTCAAGAGTGGAGACTAGCATTTATTACATCTGCTTGAAGGTCTTGTCATTAGAAGAATAATTCAATTACTACGAGGTGAACACGGGTTGAGTCAACGCCCAGATGTGTCCCATTACTGGCAGATGCTGGTCTGATGCAGTGTGCGCTAGAGGAAACTGTAGAAGGTTCACTTTAATTGAAAGACACATCTTAAGTGTGTGGGTGATGGCTGGAAAAGCCTCAACAGTCCAGGTGCAGGGGCTGTGCATTGTCTCTCGAATATGCCCTTCATCCCGTTGTGTTGACTTTCACCCTTGTCCATTAAAGGGTCACTAAAGGAAAAATTTTTTTTAGCTGAAATGACTGTTTACAGGGCATAGAGACATAATAGTTAACTGATTCCTTTTAAAAATGATTAAAAATAGATAAAAAAACAATCATATAATGTGCCTACAGTGTAGTTTCGTTTTTGCTGTTGTTTGCTGGTTCTCTGATGTACAGAGAGCCACTAGAGGGCAGTCAGCCAATAGAGAGCAGTGATACTTTGTCTAAAACTCCTCAGCACCAATCCAGTTTCGTTTTACACACAGTAATCACACCTCCTTGATTAGTGACCACCGTGAGAAATCTCCCAGTACTGTGGTTATCAGGAAACAGGCAACCAGGAAGTGTCCAGAACAGAGAGGATTTACAGCAACATCAAAGCAAAAACGAACAATGAGCACATGAAACCAGGACTGCAGCAAGGTAAAGGAAGCCATTTAGCTAAAAAAAAAAATTCCTTTAGTGACCCTTTAACCGAGAAGATGTTGTAATGGTTCTCCACTGCTAAAAGTGCTTCTAACCATAGAGGTCCCATTTTCACGTTCAGTAATTTTTTTATTTAACCACTTGCTTACTTGGCACATATACCCTCTTCCTGCCCGGGCGAAAATTTCAGCTTGCGGCACTGCGTCGCTCTAACTGACAATTGCGCAGTCGTGCGACGTGGCTCCCATACAAAATTGACTTTTTTTTCCCCCACAAATAGAGCTTTCTTTTGGTGGTATTTGATCACCTTTGCAGTTTTTATTTTTTGCGCTATAAACAAAGGGCGTCAATTTTGATAAACACTATTTTTTACTTTTTGCTATAATAAATATCCCAATTTGTTTTTAAAAAAAACTATTTTTTTTCTCAGTTTAGGCCGATACGTATTCTTCTACATATTTTTGGTAAAAAAAAAAAAAAAAATCGCAAGTGTATAGTGCAGGAATATGCAATTAGCGGACCTCCAGCTGTTGCAAAACTACAAGTCCCATCATGCCTCTGCCTCTGGGTGTCATGCTTGTGGCTGTCAGTCTTGCTATGCCTCATGGGAGTTGTAGTTCTGCAACAGCTGGAGGTCCACTAATTGCATATCCCCGGTGTAGTGATTGGTTTGCGCAAAAATAGGGCACAAAATTATGAATTTTTCTTTTATTATTTTTTTTTTTTACTAGTAATGGCAGCGATCTGCGATTTTTATTGGGACTGCGACATTACGGCGGACACTTTTGACACATTTTTGGGACCATTCACATTTATACAGCGATCAGTGCTATAAATATGCACTGATCGCTGTATAAATGTGACTGGCAGGAAAGGGGTTAACACTAGGGTGCGAGGAAGGGGTTAAATGTGTTCCCTACTAGTGATTCTAACTGGGGGGGAAGGGGACTGACTGGGGGAGGTGACCGATCTGTGTCCCTATGTACAAGGGACACAGCATCGGTCTCCTCTCTCCCTGACAGGACGTGGATCTGTGAGTTTACACACACAGATCCACGTCCTTGTCTGTGAAGTGGCAGATCGCGGGTACCTGGCGGACATCGCGGCCGCTAGGCAAGGCGCATCGGCACCGCTCGTGTGGCGGCGCTCGTGTGCCCCCCAGTGGCAGGAGGAGCCAAGGACGTCAATAGACGTTTTCCCGGCATTTGAGAGCCACCTTGTGGCCGTCTTTTGCCTATGGCCGGGCTCCAAGTGGTTAAAAAATGTTCACGATTAGAAGGAGTTGGCTTTTGATGGTTGTCGCTGTTAATAATTTTACATAAAAAGAGAGAGCATTTGTAAAGTATCACATGATCAAATATACTTGGAACAGGTTTATGCTAATGATCAGTAATTTGGAGAAAATGTACAGTCCACAATATTCTCTCTGATGTTTAAAGGAGAAGTACCGGCAAAGCTCGTTTGGTTGTACTTCTCCTGTGATACAGTTCATTATGCACTCCTATGACCGGTTTTCCGCAGACAGTGGGTTGAAGCTCGCTGTCGGCTGACGTCATGGAGCCGGTCCAGGCTCAGGCAAGATCGTGACCATATGGTCGGGATCCGCCCACATGCCTGGACCTGCAACCTGGCTCAGCTAGGGTGACAACATTTCCAAACTACCATTCAGGGACACCCCCCTTCCCAAAAATCAGCTAGTGTTGTAACGAATCACAGCACAGTGATTGGACACGAGAGGCAGGATTTATGATTTCTCCAATCACAAGCAGGGGGCGGGGATTGTGCTTCTCCAGGCATTCACGGCAAGAGCAAGTACTGTCAGTGAGTAAAGGGGTGATGTGGTGGCCTTTTTTGGAAGCATCAGATTGGCCCTGGGGGTGGCTGTGTCAGTTTCATTCCGGGACACTGTATTGTCCTGGAATGAAGGTGCCCGGGACAGACCTACAAAATGCGTGACTGTTCCGGGCAATCCGGGACACGTGGTCACCCTAGGCTCAGCCATTCTTTAGGTAAGAAAACTTTCATTCCGTGTACAGCCCCCCCCCCCCCACATTTATACTTCCCTAAACCCAGTGTTGCCAGTGTTGTTGAGCTTCTAATATATTTTTCCGAACTGGTCTAATCTTCTTGTTTAACATTTTAATATAATACAGGTGCATTATCCACTTACATTAGGGAGGTAAGGCACATGTTCATCCACACTGGCATGGCGTCCGTCCCTGCGCAACAGCGTTCGCACAGCTATCTTTGCCTGGAGGAAGGGGTATCCTGGCCGGCAGGATCTCTGTGGAAACACCCGTTTCTTTGACACTGTCAAAGATCATATAGAATGTGAAAAACATATGTGCATATGTTGCAAAGATTGAAAATGCTCCTATATGTTTTATACATTTTATTGGTTGTGGTCAGACATGCAGTGCTACAGGAGCCATAAGGTTTGGTTCTTGGGTGGGGGAGCAACCCAACGGCAAGCAATACATTCTTGTAATGAGACTCCCATGTTGTAGGGATTATTGCAAAAGACCCATTTCTGTGTCGCTGTCAAAGATCATATAGAATGTGAAACGCATATGTGCATATGTTGCAAGGATTATAAATGCTCCTATATGTTTTATACATTTTATTGGTGAGCAGTTTTCAATATACACTGCCCTCTCTCACTAGTATTCTCCTTTGGAAGATGACCACAATGAATATTTAATGATTAGAACATTTGCTCTATCCTCCACAGTAAAGTAATAAGAGCATTATTATTGGCAGTCTTCCTGCAAACCTGGTTTTGAGTTGGAAATATGACCCATATTGATTTTTTTATTCTGAAAAGCAAGCCCTATAGATTCCTTGTTTCTGGGATACACAATAAAACCTGTTCCAATCCGATATAAAGTTGCTAAAATAGTAGTATATCTCAACTCCCAAGTCACTACAACACAGCTCAGTATTAAGCCTCATACACACGATCGGACTTCCATCTGTCTTTTCTGTGGATTTTGGCCCGAAGGGCGTTGGCCGTGAACTTGTTCTGCATACACACGGCAGAACATTTTCAGCCAACATTCACCAAACTACATGGTTTTTCAGCTATTTACCGCCACCCTTTGGGCAACTTCTGCTATTCTTGTCTGATGTTTAGCATTGGTTCCGAGCATGTGTGTTTTGTACTTTGGATTTAAGTCCGATGGACTTTTGTGCACACAGTCGGATGATCCGACGTAACACATTTGTTCTCGGAAAGTTTGCGAGCATGCACAGCGAACATTTGTCCGTGGAAATTCCGACAACAATTGTCCGATGGAGCATACAGACGGTCGGATTGTCCGATTAAAACACGTCCATCGGAAAGTCTGATCGTGTGTATGGGCCTTTACAGGCGGTCCCTGGGTTACAAACAAGATGGGGTCTGTAGGTTTGTTAAGTTGAATCTAAGTTGCAACAGGTACATTTTTCAAGTGTAGCTCCAGCCAAAGAATCAATTATTAAGCTTTTTGGATAGCATAGTGTTAACACCCATGTAAAGTTTGTTTTGCCCGTTCCCCTGTTCAGAAGATTTCACTTAAATTTCTGTCCCAATGACAGTTGGATTTTGAACATTTTTTTTTTGTGGAAACCAGCCTTGGTGATAAAGTTTCAGTGGAGGTACCTTTTTCCCATAATAGCTCTTACAGGAGTGAATTTCCCTTCCTAGGAGTAGATTTACTCTCACTTCCTGTTGTCTCCCTCGTTTGCAAGTGGGAGCCGTCCGTTTGCAAGTGGGAGCCGTCCGTTTGCAAGTGGGAGCCGTCCGTTTGCAAGTGGGAGCCGTTTGCAAGTAGGGGACCACCTGTATTGAGAGTTATCATTTTGGACACCAGATTTTTAGGTGTACAAGGTGTGGAGCACTACAATCTTTAGAACTAACATTTCATTTAGATTTAGTTGAAGAGTTTGGTTATCTTTTGGGGTTCAATTTTCAGGGTTGAGCTCTCAAGCATCCAAAAATACCCCACATTATTTTAATTACCTAAAAATAACGTACAGCCACACATTTTATTTGGGAACAGCTTGAGTCAATAGTGAAGAAAAGCCGAAACAACGCACACCAACAAAGCCCAAGTGTCAGGCTGATCAGAGCAGGTTTATCCAGGCCGCTCATTGGTGCATTTCACCACACCCACGTGACTAAGCTTTGTTGAATTGGGAGTGGACCACATGAAGCCAGGCTGGAAGACACTTTTATCGGTCTGAAAGTTGGGCTTAGTTGGTGTGCACCATTTTTTATTTTCTTCCCATAGATTGTGGGCATAGAGTCGGGACCGGCTGTCTTCACGCCTGCACCAATTTTTGCGAGCCACCATAGCCTTGGATGGGAACCTGAAGCAACATCAAAAGATTTCTATGGTCAATAGTGAATTGGTAATACAGATTAAAGTTACAAAGTTTGGTTGAACTATCGAAAAAAAAATAAACTGGAAAACTTCCATATGTAGAACCCTATACCCACAATTGATCCAGAGGAAAGCAAAAAAAAAAAACGCCATTAACGCGTGATCCCAGCAGGGGAAAAAAATACCTTCCTGATTCACTAGGAGACAATCCAATATATCCTGGGGCAACTACCCCTGGTGGTGTTTTGTGCATTTAGGAAAAGCATCCAGCACTTTTTTTTTTTTTTTTTTAAATCTACTGAACTGGCCTGGTGGTTATCGAGGAAATCTATTCCACATTTTCACAGCTCTTATTGTGAAGAAGCTTATAGTGAGTAGAGCATAGTAGTAGTAGAGAATGCCTGTATCTTGTCCTTTGCAATGACCTGAAAGTGAACAACTCTACACAGAGTGCTCTATTGGACCACCTATGTATTTATACCCCCTTAATCTTATCTTCTCAAGAGAGAATACATTCAGTTCAGCTCATCTCTCCTCATAGCGGAGAATATCCGTACCCCTTATTAGTTTGTTTGTCCTTCTCTCCACTTTCTCCAGTCCTCTGAAAACCTTTTTTGAGAACTGGTGCCCAAAACTAAACTACGTATTCCAGATGAGGTCTTTCTAATGATTTGTGTATGGGGATTATGTGTATCCCTCTTTGGAGTCTATACCTCATTTATACAAGAAAATATTTTGTTTCCTTTTGAAACCGCAGCTCAGCAATGTATGCTATTAGGACTATGATCTACCAGAACATCCAGATCTTTCTTGACCATTGACTCCCTGAAGTAATTGATGCATTAAACATTAAACAACTAATATTCCAAAGGTGGTTATGGATTCCCTCTATTTATTGCATATATGTATTACCATATTTATTGGGGTATAGCGCGCTCCCGCGTATAGCGCGCACCCCCAAAGAAGCAGCGGATTCCTGTGGAAAAAAGTTTTTTGTACTTGCAGTTTTGGTGTCTTGTGCGGCGTCCATCGGCGGCCTCGTCGGGTCCGGTGTCCGTCTGCGGCTTCAGGTGTCCTCTTCGTCGGGTCCGGCGTCCTTCTGCGGCGTCCTCCCTGCTCGTTTCCCGCGCCGAGTTTGAATACTGCGCCGACATATACAGAGCGCAGTACACTCGTGTATTGTCGGGCAGGCTCAGCAACTCTCGCGCTGACGTCCTGTACGTCCAGGACGTGAGCGCGGAAGGAGCCGAGACTGCCCGACTGTACTGCGCTCGGTATATGTCGGCGCAGTATTCAAACTCGGCGCGGGTATCGGTGTATACCGCGCACCCACGATTTTGCCCTGATTTTTAGGGCAAAAAAGTGCGCGGTATATGCCGATAAATTCGGTAACTTGTCTATTCCCATAGTTGGCTAGTCTATAGGAACTCTGATAAGCGCCAATGATATAAGGTTATCTGTGAAAGTAAACACACCCACTCATTAACACCCCCACTTGCCTCCTGTCCAATAAGATATTGCCAAGAGGTAGTCTTTCTCAATAGAATATATTACTGTCCGTCTTGCCGTATTGGCCTCTAGGGGTAGTATTGTTCATGTATCATCTCTAGGTTCTTGTTGATCTTTTGATCTTTGTCATCAATCATCCTGGCAGCCATTGCTCTCTTTGAAGCTTGCTTGCAAAGTGGTAATCCATGATTCCCATCCTCTTGACCCAGCCGGATCAGAGCCAGGCTTTGTAATGCAGAGTTAGAGGCGTAATTGGTTACATTCCAACTTGGGGGCCATCTGCCTGCATCAACCAGGAAGTGAAATTTCAGATACCTGGTTGAAACAACCAGAAAGAAAACTCCAGAGTTCCTATTTCAAACACATCTTGTGTTATGAAGTAAAACATGTTGCCTTCCAACACTGCCCCATCTAGTCTCCTTCCAGAATGAAGACTTCATGCTAGTCAAAATTGAAAACAATGCTGTACAGTGCATGTATAACCAGCCTGTTTAGTCCTCCTTGCACTTTTTAGAAGTAATTTTGAGATCTGGGAACCCCTTTTACTTTTTTTATTGTAATGTTTGTCACCTGCTGTAAGTTTCTAGTTTACTCGCATTTAGATTACATGATTAATCAAAGTAAGTACACAGTAAGTGGGTTCTTACAGCCACCAATCAAATTCAGACCTGCAAGAAATTTTGAACTGATTGGTGACGCACTGAGAAGAGAGAGGAAGATGCATAGTACAGGCTTTAGGAAGCTTACTCATTCCCACATGTAGCTTGCTGTAACAGATTGAAGAGAGCTTAGATTAATGAAAACTGAGTGGGTTTTAGCACAATCCAATTACACAGACAGTTGAAGGATAACAATACTTTTAACTAAGTTGGGGGCCAACTGGCCCTCTCGCCTCTCCCATGTCTCTGCAGACTTAATAGTAGGCCCCCATGGCGAAAAGGCAGTACACTGCGACAGTACTGGCAGAACACTACATTCTACCAGCTCAGTGATGAGGACTAAAGTATTACTGCAGCCAGTAGAAAAGGTTTCTGGTTCATCTGAGGTCACTAGTAGACAGGGCTGGAAAGGGCAGGATTGGGTTGTTGAGGCAGCAGAGGCAGCTGCCCTAGGCACAGTGTTGTCAGATTAGGAGGGGGGAAGGGAACCCGGCCGCATGCTACCTGCCACACATATTCATCCAGGCCTCCATCAGCATTGGACCTGCACAGGATTTGTCCGCAGTCAACTCGTGACTGATATCTATTGTAGTTCATGGCAGAAGTAAGTAGTGAAAGTCTTCCTCTGCTGGCTTTTGTGTTTACAAATTACAGCGGCGATTGGTTAGCTGTCCAATCATGTGTGGGTTGCATGTTAAAGTCTGGATGGGATCAGGATGAGAACAGTGCTGCATATTTCCTATTCCATAACGCCTCATAAAGTTTGCCATGCTACATGTTCTCTGTTCAGCAATGCATACTTCCATTAAACATGCTATTCTTTCCTTAGTCCGCACCGCCTTATTCAGTATGCTGTATTTTAGGGAGCATGCCGTATATAGTGTTGTACGTTCTCTATTTCGCACCTCCTCCTTCTGTAAACCGTTGCCTATTCCGCAATGCCTCATTCCACATAATAATCTGTACATTCCATTTTCCACACCACCTCCTTCAGTATGCCATGCTATACCTTCCCTATTCTGCACTTCTTAGTCTGTATGGCAGACTATGTGCTCCCTATTCTGCCCAGCCCCATTCTTTAAGCCATTTTGTACATTTTATATTCCACCCAGCCCCATTTATGTAAACTTGGTAAATTCCCTTTTTGCTCAGAACCTTAACCTTCCTGGCGGTAATCCCGAGTCTGGCTCGGGGTGGAAATCCAGTACCATTAGCGGTATCCCCGAACTAGACTCGAGATTGCATCGCAGTATCTAGGCGGAGTTGACTTACCTTGTCTCTATGTGATCGAGCTGTCTCCTCGCACGATTCACACAGTGCCAGTGTGCCGCCGAGCTCCGTTCCCTGCGACGTTACGACGCACGGGGGCGGAGATCGGCACCAAATTCAAAAAAAATAAAACCACAGTACACATACAGTATACTGTAATCTTACAGATTACAGTACTGTATAAAATAAATACACACCGCTTTTGTCCCTAGTGGTCTGCCCAGTGTCCTGCATGCACTTTTATATAATACTGTTCTTTCTGCCTGGAAACTAGAGATTGTCCATAGCAACCAAAAAGTGTCCCTGTATGTCAAAGGTGGTTTTAGAGCAGCTAGAAAACAGCGATAATAAATCAGAATCGCTTGCAGAATTGAGCGATAGTGATTTCTGTGGAAATTCATCATCAAACACTAAAAGTAATGATTTTTATTATATCATTATTTGTTATAATTTTTTATAGTTATTTATTATATTATAATTTATGATTTTGTGTTTCAAACTTTATCATACCCAGGATGTCTCCTAGCCTCTTGTTTGGACAGATTTAAGTGAGTTATTCCTAAGAATTATAGGCCTACAATATAAAACGCCAAATTTCCATGCAAAACAATTGTACCGCTTTCAGCACCAAAAATCTGAAAGAATCATACCGCCAGGGAGGTTAAAGTGATATTAAAGGTTCGTGTTTTTTTGGTTTTTTTTAATGACAAACATGTCATACTTGCTTCCACTGTGCAGTTTGTTTTGCCCAGAGTGGCCCCGATCGTCCTCTTCTGGGGTCCCACGGTGGCTCTCGCGGCTCCTCCCCGCATTAGATAACCCCCCTCTGGGAAGCTCTCTCCCGAGGGGGTTACCTTGCGGGCGCACTCCTGTGTCATACACTTGGCATCCATAGCAGCCTAGTGTATGACTCGGTCCCGGCGGCCGAGTCATTGAATTTGATTGAAGGCAGCGGGAGCCAATGGCTGCACTGCTATCAATCTATCCAATGAAGAGCCGAGAATCCGTGGAAAGAGCGATGCGGGATCGCACACACGGAAATTCGGTGCTCGGGTAAGAAAAACCGATGCGCAAATACCGTGTGACCTAAAAAAAATTACAATACCCACTATTTTATTCTATATGGTCTCTGCTAAAAAATATATATATTTGGGGATTAAAAGTAATTTTCTAGCAAACAAAAAAAGTAGATTTTTCCATGTAGGAGCAGGGCTGGACTGGAACAAAAATTTGGCCCTGGACTTCATCCAGACTGGCCCACTTTGACAGGTCTCTCCCATGGCGGCCGGACAACTCCCGGCCACCCAAGCCCCCTCTCCCACTTCACTAGCCACTAGCCGTTCTACTTTATTAGAGTAGAACGGCTGGTACTGGTACTCTTATAGGCAGTACCAGTGGGGAAGCTAGTCATTATTTCACCCGGGGCAAAGAATCAGTTTGGTGCCCCCCTTATGGGACAAGGTTAGGCAGAAGTGAGAAACTCCCAGGCCATAGCTGTTGAGTCAGCTGTCTGTCCCCTCCCCCATGCTCCTCTGTCGTCGGCCCCTGCTCCTCTGGTCCTCCCCCTGCTTCTTTGTCCCCCCAGGTGAGCGCAGCGGGAAGGGAGAGACAGAGGAGTGGAGGGGGGCGGCGGTCCGCTGTCACTGAGGCTGAGCCATCGGCCCACCGGGAAACTCCCTGTAGTCCCAATGGCCAGTGCATCCCTGTGTAGGAGCGAAGTGTCAGAAATGGCCCGGGTACGAAGTGGTTAATATCACAAATGAAAGAAACTCGAGTTACCCCGTGCAATCCGAGTTCTTTCTGATTATTCGGTGCAATGTCCTTTGCCTCCAAAATTCCTTCCGTTCGCTCTTGCACAGATCTACTTTTCCCAATGTTTTCTAAGAGCTGGATTTTCCTTTCTACACATCAGTAGCACTTGCTGGATTATTACAGCCACACTCCTATCGGCCCGCGCAGATTGCTTGACGTGGATTCCATCATTTCCTCACTTTCTTGGTCTCGTCTCCTCACAGCTGCCCCTCTTTTGAAGCCCGGAGAGCTGGCAGATGTAGATTAAGCAGGGGTTGTTGTGCTTGTGATGGGTTAGAATGCAGTTCTGGATTTTGTTTTTTCACTTTTTAAGTAACTCTTTTTATTAGTCTTCTAACATTAATTTATTGGCCAGATTGTGACACACTCGAGGGGATTGGGCTACAATCCTGCTGCTGGCGCACGCCGAGCCCGCTCCTTCGAGCGACGGCAGCGTAGCCCCATTCAGCAGCACCGTTCATGGAGCCAGTGCTATTAACACAAGACTGGCAGTTCTGCCGGATAATTGCCTTCTGTTGTGACAGCAAAATAGGACCGAATCAGACGTTATTAACAGCAAAAGTGACTGACGGCAACTCTTGAGAGTCGGCTCCCTCGTTTGGAGCCTGATTAATGTTGGAGCTTGGCTGAAAATGCTGAGAGCTGTCCTGTGACGGCGCTGTCGTGAACGTGGAAAATTTCTTGGACCTCGCTTGTTTCGAATAATAAAAATAAAATCGAGAAATGCCCACACAGCCAACAGGAAATGACTGGTCTGGGTGTGGATGAAGGGATTCATCTCTTGAGGGCCGGCCCTGCACACCACGGCCAGCACAGGATGTGTTGATTGTGGTGCACTTAGGCTGCGGTTTTCCAGCAACTGTCCTTTTTTTAGCTTAAGTTATTACCTTCGACTCAGGACTTCGCAATCCCTCAGATTTAAAAAGGGAATGAAATGTTCTATTTTGTGCTCCTTCTGCTTGGTTGGCACTCTGTGTAAATGTTAGTTTTTTAACACCTTCTCAGAAAAAAAACAAATCTTTTTCTCTCTTAAAGTGATATTAAACTGAAAAAAGGGAAAGTTAGTCTGTCATAATGTGCTAATACATGTGCATACTAGCACAGTATGGCATAAACCTAAAGGGGCCCATATAAAAAAAATGAAAAGGTCAACTAACACCCTAAATCAGGGGTATTACAATTCCCCCGAGATCAGTAAACTTTTCTTACAGCAGAGGTCCGAATCGCATGTTTATGACGATCATTCTTATCACAGCCCCCCTATCTTCTTAGGCTGGGTTCACATATCTGTGGCTGGTGAACATGTGTGAAATTGCATGCGTTCCTGACCCACAGAGAAATGTGCTACACTTTAGCAGATGCGTGGGGGTTCCCCCCCTATTACTGTCCTCGGTCCCCCCCTATTACTGTCCTCTGTCCCCCCCCCCCATTACTGTCCTCTGTCCCCCCCTATTACTGTCCTCTGTCCCCCCCTATTACTGTCCTCTGCCCCCCCCCCTATTACTGTCCTCTGTCCCCCCCCCTATTACTGTCCTCTGCCCCCCCCCTATTACTGTCCTGAGTCCCCCCCCCATTACTGTCCTCTGTCCCCCCCCCCTATTACTGTCCTCTGTCCCCCCCTATTACTGTCCTCTGTCCCCCCCTATTACTGTCCTCTGTCCCCCCCCATTACTGTCCTCGCTCCCCCCTATTACTGTCCTCTGTCCCCCCCCCCCTATTACTGTCCTCTGTCCCCCCCCCCTATTACTGTCCTCTGTCCCCCCCCCCTATTACTGTCCTCTGCCCCCCCTATTACTGTCCTCTGTCCCCCCCTATTACTGTCCTCTGTCCCCCCCTATTACTGTCCTCTGTCCCCCCCTATTACTGTCCTCTGTCCCCCCCTATTACTGTCCTCTGTCCCCCCCCCTATTACTGTCCTCTGCGTCCCCCCCCTATTACTGTCCTCTGCGTCCCCCCCCTATTACTGTCCTCTGCGTCCCCCCCCTATTACTGTCCTCGGCCCTTTCTCCCCCCCCATTCCTGTCCTCGGCCCTTTCTCCCCCCCCCCCCCATTACTGTCCTCTGTCCCTCCCCCATTACTGTCCTCTGTCCCTCCCCCATCATTACTGTCCTCGGCCCTTTCTCCCCCCCCCCTTACTGTCCTCGGCCCTTTCTCCCCCCCCCCCTTACTGTCCTCGGCCCTTTCCCCCCCCCCCATTACTGTCCTCGGCCCTTTCTCCCCCCCCCATTACTGTCCTGAGTCCCCCCTTCACATCTCCCCCACTTTCTGTTCTACCTTACACAGACAGGGAGGACGACGGGAGGCACAGCAGGTCTGGCCAGAGGGCGAGAGCTACAAGCTGGTGATTGGCTGCTAGGACCGCCCTGCATTCTAACAACCAATCACCTGCTTGTTAACTTGAACAGCCCTAGACCATTGCATCAGCTGCGTTGGCAGTGACAGCCAATCACCTACAGAAGTGCAGGAAGGGGGGTGTGGAGGGTGTTTTCACCTTTTCATTTTTTGTGAAAAGGTAAAATTACACTTTAAGCATTTCTACTGAAGCTGACGTGAAGAAAAGCGAGCAGAGAACTTTCTCCTACTTTGCATACAGTACTGTATATCCATATTACATTTTTAAACGGATATTATAGTCCCTCTTCTTCTTTTTTTTTTTTTTTTTTTTTTTACCTAAAATGAAAATGGATTTTTATACTTGCCCACTCTGTGCACAGATATTGCACAGAGCGGCCTGTAACGGCTACCCCCTGGTAGTGAGGGGTATCGGCCGTTGGAGACGTCCTTTTTGCTGACAAGTTATGATATGCAGGTACCGCCGGTATATCCCATCGAACGCCCTTCCAAGAAACGAGACGGGCTACGTTTGAAGGGTCAAGCAGACTGACTTTATTTGGCATATTTCACCTGCTTATATCTGCTTACAACTGTTACAAGAACAATGAGAGTTTCCGCCCCCCCCCCTTCACCCAGTAGGGGGCTTCAACACAGACCCCCTGAAACAATGACATCTCCTTGAATTAATCACTTGACCAGTCTCTAGACGCTTCGGCACCGCAAACCACTTAACATTTTCTGGCCAGGCACATTCCTTTCTCAATAGAATTCAATTAACCTTTAAAACAATTATCACTCACACATAATCCCCATCAGCATACACCTCACAGGGGGCTGTTACCTACACAAAAGAGAGTTCATTAGCTATGCGAAGGGAACATTAGCATTCAGCAATGAAAGAGACTTGTCCAATTAACCCTTTGAGCTCAGAATACAATGTGGTACATCCAATTGTGACAAGCCATGCAGTTCCTTGTAGTCCTCCCTGCACGAAGATTATAACTGTCCCGGCAGCATGCATATGTCCGTTACACGGCCCCTTACCAACACTTCTGGGGTCCCCCACTGGTGCTGTCCCCTCCTTCCTCCCTTGAGTGTGGCCCATATAATGCGGTATACTGAGTGCATTCCCAGGCCAGGCTGTGTGCATCCATAGACGCACAATGCAGCACAGCCACGCCTGCGTCTTCCTAACTTCATTTGATTGACAGCAGCAGGAGCCAATGGTGCAACCTGTTACACCATAAGTACGAGGGGTAACATGGTCCAAAAGGTGAAGTTAGACTTTAAAAAGTAGCATTTTCACTCTGATCGTTTCCAGTGTAAGTTGCAGGGAAAGCGAATATTTTTGTAACTTTTTGGGTTTGCAGTATTTTTAATTGAGGCGCTGCAGGTCTGTATGTGACGGGATTTGTAATGAGATTAGTCAGACATGTGGTGTAGTGGCGTGGGTCCAGCTCTTCTCACCCTGTGATCCACCCACTTACATTGTGCGCTTCACTGTTGCTACTTTGACAATCCTGACGGTTGGCTGATTTAGCTAAATTGCCCTTCCAGATTAAGATCTGATGCCCGTTAATAATAATTTACTCATAAAAATTCTCATTGGTCTGGTGTTCGGCGCCATTAGAAATAAAACACTTTTGAGAGAGAAATATTCTGCAAAACTTCTTGGACTTTTTTTTTTTATCTGGGAAGAATTTTGTTTTGCATTTTATGTAAAAACATATTAAGATACACTATATTACCAAAAGTATTGGGACACCTGCCTTTACACGCACATGAACTTTAAAGGGGTTGTAAACCTACGTGTTTTTTCACCTAAATGCACCCTATGCATTAAAGTGAAAAAACACCTTGCAGTGTCCAGGCCCCTCAGCCCTGCCATTTTACTTACCTGAGCCCCGAATTTCCGTGGGCGCGTTTCCCCGCCGTCCTTCTCTCCACAGAGTCCCGGCTTTGATTGGATAGATTGATAGCAGCGCAGCCATTGGCTCCCGCTGCTGTCAATCGAATCCAATGACGAGGGGGGCGGGGCCGAGTCATTCACTCAGCATCTATGGACACCGAGTGTATGACTGAGGAGCGTGCCCGCAAGGTAACCCCCCTCGGGAGAGAGCTTCCCAGAGGAGGTCATCTAATGCGGAGAGGAGCTGCGAGAGCCGCCATGGGACCCCAGAACAGGTAGATCGGGGCCAGCACAGTGGAGGGAAGTATGACATGTTTGTTATTTTAAAAAAAAACTGAGCCTTTAGTGTCACTTTATGGCATTCCAGCCTTGGCCTGTAGGGTTCAATAACCCCCCCCCCAAAAAAAAATATTATTTCAAAAGTATTGGGACGCCTGCCTTTACACACACATGAACTTTAAATGGCATCCCATCCTTAGTCTGTAGGGTTCAATATTGAGTTGGCCCCGCCCTTTGCAGCTATAACAGCTTCAACTCTTCTGGGAAGGCTGTCCACAAGGTTTAGAAGTGTCTTTGGGAATGTTTGACCATTCTTCCAGAAAAGCATTTGTGAGGTCAGACACTGATGTGGGACGAGAAGGCCCGGCTCAGTCTCCGCTGTAATCCATCCCAAAGGTGTTCTATCGGGTTGAGGTCAGGTGCAGGCCAGACAAGTTCCTCCACCCCAAACTCACTCATCCATGTCTTTATGGACCTTGCTTTGTGCACTGGTGCGCAGTCATGTTGGAACAGGAATGGGCCGTCCTCAAACTGTTCCCACAAAGTTGGGAGCATGAAATTGTCCAAAATGTTTTGGTATGCTGAAGCCTTAAGAGTTCCCTTCACTGGAACTAAGGGGGCCAAGCCCAACCCCTAAAAAACAACCCCACACCATAATCCCCCCTCCACCAAATGACAGTGCACAAACCAAGGTCCATAAAGACATGGATGAGCGAGTTTAGGGTGGAGGAACTTGACTGGCCTGCACAGAGTCCTGACCTCAACCCGATCGAACACCCTTTGGGATGAATTGGAGTGTAGACTGTGAGCCAGGCCTTCTTATTCAGCATCAGTGCCTCACCTCACAAATACATATCTGGAAGAATGGTCAAACCTTCCCATAGACACACTCCTAAACCTTGTGGACGGCCTTCCCAGAAGAGTTGAAGCTGTTACAGCTGCAATGGGTGGGCCAACCCAATATTGAACCCAATGGACTAAGACTGGGATGTTATTAAAGTTCATGTGCGTGCAAAGGCAGGTGTCCCAATACTTTTGGTAATATAGTGTATGTATGAATGTGAGTTAGAGACTTAGACTGTAAGCTCCTTGAGGGCAGGGACTGATGGGTATGTACAATATATATGTGTAAAGCGCCTGTAATAAATAATAAATTAATAAGATATTTTAATTTAGGATATAAACTTTTTTTTTTTTTCTTTTCTTGTCCAGGTAATGGGTTTGTAAACCCGAGGGCGTCTCCCAGTTTGCTTGGCCCAGCAGGTGGAAATGCACTGGGAAAAGTGATGCCCACCAAATCCCCTCCTCCTCCGGGGGGCAACCATGGAATGAACAGCCGAAAGCCAGACTTGCGTGTAGTCATACCTCCCTCCAGTAAAGGAATGATGCCTCCTTTGGTGAGTGGAAAACCTTTTATATTTGTATGTGTAGGCTGGCCAGTACATGTATCCCTATGACAAGAGGCCAGCATTGGGGTGCAGCCACCTACTATACTGATACTTTACTATTACCAGCAGGTACACCTATCATAAGAATGATTGTAAAGTCAAATGGAATTTCACAGAGCAGCCCAATCCTCTTCTTCTGGGGTCCCCCACCTGGCTCCTCCTTTTCTCAGTGTGCCACCATAGGAAGCTGCTTCTTAAGGTGGCACATCTCTAGGCTTGATACCGAGCCGCTCTGCCTGCATCCATAGACGGCACAGCTTGGCCCTGCCCCCTACTTACAGGATTTACTGACGGCAGCTGGAGCCAATGACTCCTGCTGCCTCAGCAAAGTTAGGGCACAGGTATGTATAAGGTGGGGTGAGGGGTGATAATATTACCTACACATTTTTTACCGTATTGCAGAGAATGCATTAAAGTGTTACTGAACCCAGGACTCTGCATTCACTGTATCTGGTCTGCCACAGCACACAGAACATGGAAATGCAATTATTTTAGTAAATATAAACTGCTAAATACATTTTCTCATAAGCAGTATATAGCAATCTTGTGACTTCTATCAGTGTTCAGCCAAGCACTGGTTTAAAGCTTGTATGAGGAGTTTTATGACTGTCCTATGAGATTGCTGATTGGCCCTGTGCTGATCACATACAAAAAAAAAACCTTTCTAGCAATACACACCAAACTGAGCATGTGCAGGCTGACTCCATAGACTCTGTGTTATCAGGAAATTATTGGGGGACAGAGGGGAGGATCAGAGAAGACCGGATAAAACAGCCTTTTTACACAATGCAAAGGATTAACTCCTTAAACCCGTGGGTTTAGTAGCACTTTAAGGTAAAAAAAAATGTTTAGGCTTTAGAACAATTTAAAGCCTTACTCCATGTTTAAAGGGGAGTTCCACCCACAATTTCACTTTTTAAATATACGGTCTGTCAGAATGTGTGGCAAATGCCCTGATGTCCGTGAGAATAAACAATGCCTCATCACTCGTATTAGTCGTCATCATTGGTATCAGTGGGAGGAATAGTGCCCCATCATTGGCGTCAGTGGGGGGATTAGTGCCCCATCATTGGCGTCAGTGGGGGGATTAGTGCCCCATCATTTGTATTAGTGTGAGGAATAGTGCCCCAGCATTTGTATTAGTGTGAGGAATAGTGCCCCATCATTTGTATTAGTGGGAGGAATAGTGCCCCAGGATTTGTATTAGTGGGGGGGAATAGTGCCCCGTCATTGGTGTCAGTGGGAGGAATAGTGCCCCATCATTGGTGTCAGTGGGAGGAATAGTGCCCCATCATTGGTGTCAGTGGGAGGAATAGTGCCCCATCATTGGTGTCATTGGTGTCAGTGGGAGGAATAGTGACCCATCATTGGTGTCAGTGAGAGGAATAGTGCCCCATCACTAGTATTTGTGGGAGGAATAGTGCCCCATCATTGGTGTCAGTGGGAGGAAGAGTGTCCCATCATTGGTGTCAGTGGGAGGAAGAGTGTCCCATCATTGGTGTCAGTGGGAGGAAGAGTGTCCCATCATTGGTGTCAGTGGGAGGAAGAGTGTCCCATCATTGGTGTCAGTGGGAGGAAGAGTGTCCCATCATTGGTGTCAGTGGGAGGAAGAGTGTCCCATCATTGGTGTCAGTGGGAGGAATAGTGCCCCATCATTGGCATCAGTGGGAGGAATAGTGCCCCCATCATTTGTATTAGTGGGAGGAATGGTGCCCCATCATTGGTGTCAGTGGGAGGAATAGTGACCCATCATTGGTGTCAGCGGGAGGAATAGTGCCCCGTTATTGGTATCAGTGGGAGGAATAGTGCCCCATCATTGGTATCAGTGAGAGGAATAGTGCCCTATCATTGGTGTCAGTGGGAGAACGAGTGTCCCATCATTGGTGTCGGCGGGAGGAATAGTGTCCCATCATTGGTGTCGGCGGGAGGAATAGTGTCCCATCATTGGTGTCAGTGGGAGGAATGGTGTCCCATCATTGGTGTCAGTGGGAGGAATAGTGTCCCCTCATTGGTGTCAGTGGGAGGAATAGTGTCCCCTCATTGGTGTCAGTGGGAGAACGAGTGTCCCATCATTGGTGTCGGCGGGAGGAATAGTGTCCCATCATTGGTGTCGGCGGGAGGAATAGTGTCCCATCATTGGTGTCAGTGGGAGGAATAGTGTCCCATCATTGGTGTCAGTGGGAGGAATAGTGTCCCCTCATTGGTGTCAGTGGGAGGAATAGTGTCCCCTCATTGGTGTCAGTGGGAGGAATAGTGTCCCCTCATTGGTGTCAGTGGGAGGAATAGTGTCCCATCATTGGTGTCAGTGGGAGGAATAGTGTCCCCTCATTGGTGTCAGTGGGAGGACGAGTGTCCCCTCATTGGTGTCAGTGGGAGGACGAGTGTCCCCTCATTGGTGTCAGTGGGAGGAATAGTGCCCCATCATTGGTGTCAAGTGAATGTTCTGCCCTATGATATTCAGAATGATGTGAAAATCTAGATGTTCGTATTGCATAGTGGGAACGCTCGATCCCGCTATGCGAAATCTTATTGGGGGCGGGGCCTCACTATATGCTGCCATAGTAGTGTAAACTGTGTACTGTGCAATGTAATTCTCTGTAAAGAGCAGTGCTCTGGGTTGTATGTTGTACAGTGTAACCCTCATGTGTACTTTTCCTCACTTCCCGTACAGACAGAGGAAGATGAATTGGACTTGGTGAGTGACGTGTGTGCTTCATAGACACATATACATATACACATACACTGACATGTTCCCTTTAAAATCTCTGCAAGCTTTGAAAAGATCTCTTGACATTGACACTAATTACAAGAGATGGATACATTGTTTCTTGTTTCCTTAGAAACAATGTATCCTTAGATCTGCTTATTGTTTTGCCTTTTTAGAGGGAACATCAGATAAAAACATGCCCATTGTGTTTTTTTGTGTACCCCCCCCCCCCCCCCCTGCACTACCCCATCGCCGTCCTTTCAGATACGGAACTCTCCCAGTACAGGAGCTCCTCACAGTTTTGTCTTTCAATGAGGTTACATCATCCTTGGTGAGGTCATTTCTTGTCAGAGCTGTGAATGATCTCATCTTCCTCAGGAGGGTTCAGACAGCAGTCTGCTATGTACACAGAGCGCGCCGGAGTCCTCGGAGCTCTCTCTTCGCACTTTAGTTCTATTTATTAGTAATGTGTGATTTCTGCTGCCCATCCCGAGTGCAGCTCCACCTCTCCCGTACTGTCATCGTGTGAGCCTTTGTATAGACCCCAGACCTTCCAAATTTGATGCCACTTGGAGTAAGAGGGGTTTTTTTTTATTTATTTTTTACGGGACCCAGACCCTTTGATTTGATTGCACATGGGGGGGGGGGGGGGGGATGACATTTTATGCCAACCCCAGGCCTTCCAATCTGATGGCACTTGGAGGCAAAGACTTTGTGAAGACCTCGGTCCGGTGGACTTTTGGGAGAAGGGGTTTTGTACAGACCCCAGACCTTCCAGTCTCATGGCACTTGGGGGGGGGGGGCTCTTGTACAGACTTCAGGCCTTCCAATCTGATGGTACTTAGAAAAAGAGCTTTTATAACGACCTCAGGCCTTTCCAATCTGATGGGACGTGGAGGCAAAGACTTTGTGAAGACCCCAGTCCGGTGGACTTTTGGGAGAAAGGGTTTTGTACAGACCCCAGACCTTTCAGTCTCATGGCACTTGGGGGAAGGCAGGGGGTGTTGTACGGACCACAGGCCTTCCAATCTGATGGCACGTGGAGGCAAAGACTTTGTGAAGACCCCAGTCCGGTGGACTTTTGGGAGAAGGGGTTTTGTACACACCCCGGACCTTCTAGTCTGATGGCACTTGGGGGGGGGGGGGGGGGGGGCTCTTGTACAGACTTCAGGCCTTCCAATCTGATGGTACTTAGAAAAAGAGCTCTTATAACGACCTCAGGCCTTTCCAATCTGATGGGACGTGGAGGCAAAGACTTTGTGAAGACCCCAGTCCGGTGGACTTTTTTGGGGAGAAGGGTATTTGTACAGACCCCAGACCTTCTAGTCTGATGGCACTTGGGGGGGGGGGGCTCTTGTACAGACTTCAGGCCTTCCAATCTGATGGTACTTATAAAAAGAGCTCTTATAACGACCTCAGACCTTTCCAATCTGATGGGACGTGGAGGCAAAGACTGTGAAGACCCCAGTCCGGTGGACTTTTGGGAGAAGGGGTTTTGTACAGACCCCAGACCTACCAGTCTCATGGCACTTGGGAAAGAGATTTTGTGAAAAACTCAGACCTTCCAGTCTCATGGCACTTGGGGAGGAAGGGGACCATTTTGTACCAACTTCAGGCATTCTAGTCTGATGGCACTTAGAGGAAGAGCTTTTATGAAGACCCCAGACCCTTCAATCTGATGGCACTTAGAGGAAGAGCTTTTATGAAGACCCCAGACCCTTCAATCTGATGGCACTTGGAGGGGAAGAGATTTTGTGAAGAACCCAGACCTTCCAGTCTCATGGCACTTGGGGGGGGGGGGGGGGGTGTGGAGATTTTGTACAGACCCCAGACCTTCCAGGCTAATGTCACTTGGGGAAAGGGAATTTTGTACAGACCCCAGACCCTCCAATCAGATGATACTTGGGGGAAGAGCGTTTATGAAGACCCCAGACCCTCCAGTCCTATGGCACTTGAGGGTAGAGATGTGTCTTTGTAAAGTGCGAGGAGAGGATGGTTAACCTTGCTTTTTAGAGAATCAGAGAAACTGCAAAAAAAGACCTTCATTCAATTTTTGTATTATAATCTTAAAAAAAAAATTAATAATCTGTGATGCGGTTATCACAAATTACTTGATGCGCATTAACTAGATTTCCCTTTCTCAGAATAAGCTTTTGGCAGAATTTCATGGCCTTGCAATATTATTATCTTTGGTGTTTTTCCTAACATGAGCAAGCAACAAGCTTTGTGCCTTTGGCCAAATATAGTCAGCGTTGCCATTTCAATTACCGCTCACAGATCACAACGTGCTGGGCTGCATGCGGCATGCTCTGCTATATAGTATTTGTGTTTTTGTTTTTCATGCATATGTCAAGCCTGGCACCCTAGCAGAAAGTTCATATGAGAATGCTTGCATGTGTGTATGTATGTTTTCCTCATTCGGCTCTCTCACATATGCAGGCTGCTTTTTTTTTTGGTTTGGGTTTAAATGCTTGTTATCTTCCATACTGAAATCATCAATGTGCCGTCTTTGCCTGGTAATATCAGTGCAAGACTACCCTCTGTTGGTTCTGTGTAGAACTGCATACAGAGATTTGAGGTTCAGCTTATTATTATTATTATTATTATTATTATTATTATTATTATATTTATTATTATTATCAATTTTTATCAATATTATTGTCTTCTTTTTTTTTTTAATTAATGTTTATTTATTAGAGGTACTTGTAGCCCTGTCAATTTACGAAAGAACTTTATGGGCCGGATTCAGAAACGAGATACGACGGCGTATCTCCTGATACGCCGTCGTATCTCTGAGTGCGGTCGGTCGTATCTATGCGCCTGATTCAGAGAATCAGGTTACGCATAGACATCCCTAAGATCCGACTAGTGTAAGTGTCTTACACCGTCATATCTTAGGCTGCATAATTACGCTGGCCGCTAGGTGGCGCTTCCGTATAGTTACGCAAGGAATATGCTAATTTGGTATTTACGCCGATTCAGAAACGTACGTCCCGCCGGCGCATTTTTTTACGTCGTTTACGTTAGGCTTTTTTCGGCGTATAGTTACCCCTGCTATATGAGGCGTAGCTAATGTTAAGTATGGCCGTCATTCCCGCGCCGAGTTTTGAACATTTTACGTCGTTTGCGTAAGTCGTTCGCGAATAGGGCTGGACGTCATTTACGTTCACGTCGAATCCAATACGTCCTTGCGGCGTACTTTGGCGCAATGCACACTGGGATGTTTTACGGACAACGCATGCGCCTTTCAAAAAAGACGTCAAACGCGGGGTCAAGTAAAATTTAAATACAACACGCCCCCAACATCCCCATTTGAAATAGGCCGCCTTACGCCGCAACACATACGTTACGCCGCCGTAACTAAGGGCGCAAGTTCTTTCTGAATACAGAACTTGCGCCCAAAGTTACAGCGGCGTAACATATCGGAGATACGTTACGCCGGAAGAAAGATGCGCTCATCTTTCTGAATCCGGCCCTATATATTTATTACATATTTATATCAGTCCTCAAAGGAGCTTACAATCTAAGGTCCCTTTACTCACATTCATACATGCACATACTAGGGCCAATTTAGAGAGGAGACACTTAACTTACCAGTATGTCTTTGGAATGTGGGAGGGAACTGGAGTACCTGGAGGAAACCCGCACAGGCAAAGGGAGAACATGCAAACTCTAGGCGGGTAGTGTTGTGGTTGGGACGCAAACTGACAACCCTAGTGCTGCTAGGCTGAAATGCTTAGAATATTAATATAAAACAATATTATTGGTATTGTGTATATATGTGTGTGTATTGTATACAGAGGTGATTCAGTTCGCATGTGTTGCGCTATATAAGTTTCTCACTCACTCACATGATCAGTTGTAATTATCCAGGACCATGATGGCTTTCTTTGAATCATTTGGCTTGGAATTTTGGTGTCTTGTCTCTGATTGTGACATTTCTGCAACATTTATATTTTTTGCTGGTTACTCATTACTTGTTCTTGTTCACAGAATACACAGAGGATAAACAGCTCCCAGTCTACACAGTCTCTTGCAACTCCAGTTGTCTCTGTAACTACGCCTAGTCTGGCCACACAGGGTCTGGTCTACTCTGCCATGCCTCCTGCCTACAATACTGGTAAGCTTTACCCAATACAGGTTTACTCCACTTCCTTCCATTTTCAGAGTTCTTTTTTTTTTCTTTTACGTTTTCAAAAATAAAGCACTGAATATTTTTTATATCTGTGGGCTACTTTTGTTTGAGTAAAACATTTATTGCCATTGAATCTTGTCTTTCTTTAAACTCTATGGAGAATAAAGGGAGAACCAAGTTGGTTGACCCATTCATTTCTATACAGCTCAAGGTCATGCCTGAGCATGGCAGCACATTTCAGGAGGGAAAAACAAATGTAAGCCCTGCACGGCAGCTGTGTTCTCAGCTAACTACATAATGCCCATTAGTTGTCACTGTCAGCAGATCCCACTCCTATTAAAGTGTAAATGGTGGAGTATCTGCTGTGAAAACGTATTTGCCTCCTTTCCTGATTTTTTTTTTTTTTTTGCATATGTCACACTTAAATGATTCAAATCTTCAAAAAATAAAAATTATTGCACAAAGATAACCCAAAATGCAGTTTTTAAATTATTATTTCATTTAGTAAGGGGAAAGAAAAACTGTCCAAACTTGCCTGGCCCTATGTGAAAAAGTAATTGCCCCTTTGCTAAATTATGAATGAACTGTGATTAACCATATTTTTGGGAAAGTGGAGTTAAAGTTCACTTGCAACACCCAGGCATGATTACTGCCAGACCTGCTGAATCAAGAAATCACTTAAAGCGGGAGTTCACCCGAAAAAAATGTTTTAACATTAGATTGAGGCTCATTTTGTGAAGGGGAATCGGGTGGTTTTTTTTATAAATCGAAGCAGTACTTACCGTTTTAGAGAGCGATCTTCTCCGCCGCTTCCGGGTATGGGCTGCGGGACTGGGTGTTCCTATTTGATTGGCAGGCTTGCGACGGTCGCATACATCGCGTCACGATTTTCCGAAAGTAGCCGAACGTCGGTGCGCAGGCGCCGTATAGAGCCGCACCGACGTTTGGCTTCTTTCGGCTACTCGTGACGCGATGTATGTGACCGTCAGAAGCCTGTCAATCAAATAGGAATGCCCAGTCCCGAAGTACATACCCGGAAGCGGTGGAGAAGATCTATCTCTAAAACGGTAAGTACTGCTTCGATTTAAAAAAAAACACCCGATTCCCCTTCACAAAATGAGCATCATCTAGTGTTAAAAAAAAAAATTCGGGTGAACTCCCGCTTTAAGTAGAAGTTGTCTGACAAAGTGAAGAATGCTAAAAGATCTAAAAAAAGCAACACACTATGCCATGATCTAAAAAAATTCAAGAGCAGATGAGAAACAAAGTAATTTACATGTATCAGTCTGGAAAAAGTTGCAAAGCTTAAGGCTTCGCGACTCCCAGCGAACCACGGTGAGAGCCATTATTCACAAATGGAGAACACTTGAAAGAGTGGTGAACTTTCCTAGGAGTGGCCGGCCTACCAAAATTACTCCAAGAGCACAAAGACAATTCATCCAGGAGGTCATAAAAGAACCCAGAACATCTAAAGAACTGCAGGCCTCACTTGCCTCAGGTAAGATCAGTGTTCATGATTCAACAATAAGAAAGAGACTGGGCAAAAATGGCGTCCATGGGAGAGTTCCAAGGTCAAAGCCACTGCTGACCAAAAAGAACAAAGGCTCATCTCACATTTGTCAAACATCTTGATTATCCCCAAGACTTTTGGCCAAATATTCTGTGGACTGATGAGACAAAAATGTAACTTTTTGGAAGTTGTGCGTCCCGTTACATCTGGCATAAAACTAACACAGCAATTCCTAAAAAGTACATTATACCTACAGTCACACATGGTGGTCGTAGTGTGATGGTCTGGGGCTGCTTTGCAGCTTCAGGACCTGGACGCCTTGCCGTCACTGATTGAACTATAAATTCTGTGCTTTACCAGAAAATCCTGAAAGAGGATGTCGGCCATCAGTTCCTGGCCTCAAGCACACTCGGGTTATGCAGCAGGACAATGATTCAAAAACACTCCAGCAAGTCCACCTCTGAATGGCTCAGAAAAAACAAAATGAAGGTTTTGGAGTGGTCAATTCAAGGTCTGGACTTTTATGCAACTGAGATGCTTTGGCATGACCTTTAAACAGGCTGTTCATGCTGGACAATTTGACAATTAAAACAATTCTGTAAAGAAGAGTGGGCAAAAACGCCTCCACAGCGATGTGAAAAGACTCATTGCTGTTGTTGCCGCGCAGGGTTGAGTGGCACAACCAGTTATTAGGTTTAGGGGGCAATTACTTTCTCACACCACTGTATAAGTTTTTTACTTTACATATGTAGTTGAAATTTTATATGTTGGTAATGTACCTCTTCCTAGCTCCTCTTCTTTCCTTTTCATTGCAGGTAAATAATGGATTCCAAGCAGAAGCCAAATGTTGCCATTGAGTTCTTGATGGAGGGGTGTGGGCTGTCCGACATCCACAGAAGGCTACAGAATCTTTACAAAGATGACACCATGGACAAGAGTCACCAGTGACAAGATAATTGCTCTTCTCAATGGCTGGCACCTCTCAAACAGTGATGGCTTCTGCTTGGAATTCATTATTTACCTGCAATGGGAAAAAAAGGGGAAAAGTTAGGGCTCTTTCACACGTTTTTTTAGGCGGACCTGAACGGGCGCTCCGTGCTCCTCTATGGAGCCACGGATGTCAGCGGTGACATGCCCGCTGACATCCGACCCGCTCCAATCCGCCAAAGTGTGACGGAGGAAAAACCTACTTTTCCATCCGTCTGGTGGATCGAATTGGATGAACACGGACAGATGGTCCGTGTTCATCCGATCCCCCCATAGGGGAGAGCAGAAAAGACAGGGCGGTCCCTGCACAGTGTGCGGGGACCGCCCTGTCATCCGCCAGCTTAGCGGGGATCAACGGAGCGATCCCCACTGAACAAGCAGAGGTTCACGGGCGGATCATTACTGATCCGCCCTGTGTGAAAGGGGCCTTACGCTACCAACATGGTATACCTACTTTTGGTACAGCCCTCATATTTGTGGTGTTCTAGGAGGCAAATTCCCCCTGCCCATTCCTCTCCTGGTTGCTCAGTAACCTGCAAAATATTCTGTTTCTAAGGTCTGAATTTGGGTGAATAAAGGATTGGGACAGACACTCCTCTGTCCAGCTGCTCCATTCATAGCTGTTGCTACAGCTATAACTGAAACCTGGTCTATGAATTGATGAGGCAGGTCTATCAATCTCCCCCCCCCCCCCATTCATAGATCATGTTTAATTTATAGAAATTCTATGAATGGAGCAGCTGGGTAGAAAGGTATATTTAAGCTTTAATTTTTCCACCCCTGGATAAATTATTAGACTGAATATATGGCTGATGTATGATTATGAAAAGAAGGCAGGCTACTGTTAATAGCCAGTTTGATATATGTCATATCAAATATAGTATGGGCCATTTTATAGGAAACAAAAGTAACAACTCAAATTTATTAAAATCCTCCTTAACATTATTTTCCAGTAAATAGAACTTGAGTTAAAACTATATATATATATATATATATATATATATATATATATATATATATATATATATATATATATATATATATATATATATATAATCTATATCAGTGTCCCAAAATAGTTGTACATTTCTTGAAATAATAAAGTTTTGCTCTTTTTATTCTTGTCCAGATTATCCTCTTACCAGTGCGGACCTTTCTGTTCTACAAGGGTTTAACTCTCCAGGTATGCTGCAGATTGGACAGGTGTCTGCCTGGCAGCAACATCACTTAGGACAAGCAGCCCTCAGCTCCCTTATGTGAGTACCATTCCAAATTTATGTTGCATAACTAGACAAATTAGGTTTGTGCTCCTGTGGAAATTTTAAAGCACAACTATACTTCTATCGAAATCTGTGGAAGGTAATGTGGTGAGGGATCAGAGTGGCTAGGTGCTTTCTGACACTAGGTGCACCTGAACTAAATCCCCACCTGCCACAGCTGACCAGACAACAGCTAGAAAGAAGACAGACGCTTCAATATGGAAGCTCATCTCGACTCTTGGCACTTTTCTGAGACAAACAGCAGTAAGAGGAATGAAGAGGCTGACCAGGGCTGCTGTTAGAAATCATGGTGCCCCATACAACCCTCCTGATTGACCCCCCCCCCCCTCAAACACACCTACACCACACCCCAAAAATTAAAAAAAAAGTCCCTTCTCTGCTCCCACCTCTTGGACTCATATGTTAACCTGATGGGGTTCAGGGAAATGTAATTTAAGCCCTGGTAAGCAAGTATTAGTTGAGGGTGTGGTCTAGTAAAACCCAATTCTTCATTTAGGCCTCTTTCACACTGGGCGGATCAGTAATGATCCCCGCTGAGCCGGCGGATGACAGGGCGGTTGCCGCACACTGTGCAGGGACCGCCCTGTCTTTTCTCCACTCCCCCCTATGGGGGGATCGGATGAACACGGACCGTATGTCCGTGTTCACCCGATCCGATCCGCCAGACGGGAAGGAAAAGTAGGTTTTTCCTCCGTCACACTTTGGCGGATCGGAGCGGGTCGGATGTCAGCAGGCATGTCACCGCTGACATCCGTGGCTCCATAGAGGAGCACGGAGCGCCCGTACAGGTCCGCAATAAAAACTGACAGACGGACCTGTACGGGCGCTCAGTGTGAAAGAGCCCAAAGGCAGAAATTAACAGTAACGCTGCCCTGGGCCCTGCCCTGGGGCTGACACATGCACCTCCCTCTGTCTGCATTGCTCTTCCCGCCGCCTATTTTGGCAAAGTGCTCAAATCTAAATCCTACTTCTTTTATGAAGGTTCTGTTTCAGCTGCTGTTGAGTCGGCTGCAGCTGTAGGGAAGGGGGTGCAGTTTGCTCTTGATATCTAGGGTTAGGAAGCACCTAGCAACATATTACAAAGTATTAGTAGAAGGAGACAGAACAGCAAAACAAAAAAGATAGATTTTATTTAAAGTGAACCTGTGTCCAGACTGCACATTAACGTATTTGCATATTCTGAACAAACACTATAAAACAAGCCCCCATCCACCTATGTAGCTATTTGGCATTGGAGAGAAATTGGAACATTCTCAGCTATTTTTTCTGGAGAGCTGAATCTTGGCAATCTACCAATCCTCTAATGCAGGGGTCTCCAAACTATGGACCTCCTGTTCAGGACCTACATTTCCCATCATGCCTAGTCATGTCTGTGAATGTCAGAGTTTTACAATGCCTCATGGGACTTGTAGTTCCACAACAGCTGGAGGGCCATAGTTTGGAGATCCCTGCTCTAATGTAAACGACCAGCAGATGTTTCAAAGCAAGTAGAAATCCAAATCTTTGTTTGAATCTTTGAGAATAAATTAATTCACAGAACAAGTAGCTAGAGAGGTCAGTGATGATTTATTGTAAAATTATTTTACTTCTTGTTATGAACAGGTTAATAGTTTGCTGCCCATAGTCTAGGCACAGGTGCACTTTAATGGTCCTCCTCCTGATGTCCTCTACATAGTATGAACCATGTGTGAGCACGTACCATTGCACGTAACGTCATGATGTCGTGACTTATGGGGGATGTGGTCTCTGTGTCCAGATGCAGTATCATGGACGGAGCGGTGGTTTTAAAATACTGGGCCACATTTGAACATAGCAATTATAACCTTAAAGTGATTGTAAAAAAAAATTTTCCCCCCTATAAATATAACAAACATAATATACTTGCCTGCTCTTTTGTAGTGGATTTGCACAGAGCAGCCCCGATCCTCTTCTTCTCGGGTCCCTCTTCTGTGATCCTGGCCCCTCCCTCCTGTTGAGTGCCCCCTTAGCAATAAGTTTACTATCGGGGCACCCGAGCCAAGTCACAGCTCCCTGTGTCCATTCAGACATGGAGCCCCGCCCACTCTCTCTCTCTCTCCTGATAGGCTAGCTGACTTTGACAGCAGTGGGAACCAATGGCACCACTGCTGTGTCTCTGCCAATCAGGAAGACGAATCTCAGATGGCTGAGACACTCAAGGACATAGAGGGACCTCAGGTACGTATTAGGGGGGCTGCTGCACACAGAAGGCTTTTTTATCTTAATGCAAAGAATACATTAAAATACAAAACCTTCTGACTTTACAACCACTTTAATGAGGACTCAGTGGGGGACGAGCAGCTTGCTTTTGTTGACACCCAGTTGAGCCATGTTCTATATACAAATTAATGTATTCTAGTTTAGGAAGTAACGCATCCTCTTTTGCAGAGTGAAGTATGGCCATGTTTTCTGGCCCCCTTCACATGATATTGTTTTATAGGGACAGATCAAAGATCTAAAATTCTGATCAAGACCTGACAGCTTCTGACTTTTGTACTATTGCCTTTGAGATGCAGGTATGTAGGATGGTGTCCAGTACAGGATCACCTGTTTATCATTGGAACTTTACTCATACAAGTTTGGGAGGTTAGGTATGGGTTACATACAGCCCTGCCCAAAAGTTTTGAAACTGACTCAAATATTAATTTGCACAAAGTCTGCTGCCTCAGTTTTTATATACTCCAGAATGTTCTGAAGACTAATCGGATAATTTGCACAAAAAAAAAAAAACATTTCCACTACATTTCAGCCCTGCCACAAATGGACCAGCTGACATGTCGGTGATTCTTTCATTAACACAGGTATTGGTATTGACTAGGACAAGACTGGAAATCACTATGATGCTGATTGAGTTTGAATAAAAGATTAAAAGCTTTAAAATGAGGGTGATGCTTGAAATTATTGTTCTTCTTCTGTTAGCCATGATTACCTGCAAGGAAACCTGGGTAGCCATCATTGCTTTGCACAAAATGGGATTCACAGGCAAGGATATTGCTTCTACTAAGTTTGCACCTAAATCAACCATTTATCGGATCATCAGGAGCTTCGGTGAGAGAGGTTCAATTGTTGTGAAGAAGGCTTCAAGGAGCCCAAGAAGGTCCAGCAAGTGTCGATCCATCTCCTACAGTTTATTCAGCTGCGGGATCGGGGCACCACCAGTGCAGAGCTTGCTCAGGAATGGCAGCATGCAGGTGTGAGTACATCGGCACGAACAGTGATGAGAAGACTTTTGGAGGATGGTCTGGTGTCAAAAAGGGCAGCAAAGAACCCACTTCTCTTCTGGAAAAACACTAGAGACAGACTGATATTCTGCAAAACGTACAGGGATTGGACTGCTGAGGAGTCATTTTCTCTGCATACCCTTTCCGATTGTTTGGGGCATCTGGGAAAAAAAACCTTGTCTGGAGAAGAAAAGGTGAACGCTACCATCAGTCCTGTGTCATGCCAAGAGTAAAGCCTCCTGAGACCATTCATGTGTGGGGGGCTTCTCAGCCAAGGGAGTGGGGGGCTCACTCACAATTTTGCCTAAGAACACAGCCATGAATAAAGAATGTTACAAAAACATCCTCCGAGAGCAACTTCTCCCAACCATTCAAAAACAGTTTGGTGATGAACAATGCTTTTCCCAGCATGGAGCACCTTGTCATAAGGCAAAAGTGATAACTACCGTATTTATCGGCGTATACCGCGCACTTTTTTCCCCTTAAAATAAGGGGGAAATCGTGGGTGCGCGATATACGCTGATCCCCGCTTCCCGCGCTGTGTTTGAACGCCGCGGCCGACATATACCCGAGCGCAGTACACTCGGCCAGGCTCGGCTCCCCTCGCGGTCACGCCCTGTGCCGCCTCCTAGCCTTAATGCGAGAGGAGCCGAGCGTGCCCGAGTGTACTGCGCTCGGTATATGTCGGCGGTGGCATTCAAACACAGCGCGGGAAGCGGGGGATCGGCTCAAAAACAGCGCGGGAGAAGCAGGGAGGACACCACCGAGGCCGCAGACGGACAAGGCCGCCAATGGACGCCGGGCAAGACCCATACGAGGGGCATTCAAACTGTGAGTATTTTCTTTTTTTCAGGAAATTTCCCTTCCAGGTTGGGGGTGCGCGCTATACGCCGGGGGGGCGCTCTATACGAAGATAAATACGGTAAGTGGCTTGGGGAACAAAACCTCTAACTTTTAGGTCCATGATCCCCAGACCTTAATCCCATTGAGAACTTGTGGTTAAACCTATTAAGAGGTGGGTGAACAACAAAAAAAACACAAACCCCAAGCATTGATTATGCAAGAAAGGACTGCCATAAGTCAGGATGTGGCTCAGAAGTTGACTGACAGCATGTCAGGGAGAATTGCAGAGGTCTTGAAAAAGGGTTAACACTGCAAATATTGACTCTTTGCAGAAACGTAATGCAATTGCCAATAAAAGCCTTTGACACTTATGAAATGCTCGTAATTCTACTTTAGTATACCATAGTAACATCTGACAAAAAAAAATCTAAAAACACTGAAGCAGCAGACTTTGAAAGTTAATATTTGTGTCTTTCTCAAAACTTTTGGCCAGGGCTGTAGTACTTTTCCATGTTTCTACTATAATTTTGCTCAATTCGTAATCATGGATGACCGTCTACTGCCTTCATAATTAAAAATGACGTGCATCCACAGACATGACGTCATTTAAATATATTACCTGGAGAGCCGATAAATTCAATTACTCAAATCCGGCAACGCTCACCTCCACTTATTCGCAGTATGATCCCAATAGGGGTGAATGGGTGCATTGGTTGGCGTGAGCGGCCTCCTTAAAGTGGATGTAAACCCACTCTCATCCTTTCTAAACTACTGCCATAGTGCTGATCTATAAGGATATACATGTTATAAGAACTGAAAAACTGCAGATTCTGTGGGTGGATCTGTTGTCTGTCTGGAGCTCTGTGGGTGGAGTCGTGATGTCAGTAGACTCCCCGCCCACCTCTACACTCCCCTTGTCAACATGCATTTTTTCCTGTGTACTCCTTACACACTAAATTATGCTATGATCAGTAACATCCAGTCAAAATCCAGAAAAGTAACCACATGACTTTAGAAAAGAAATGGGTGTGGGAATAAAACAAATAATGCCTGTCTCCAAGCTAGTGCATGAGATATGTAAATAACCTGTCACTCACAGCAAGGGGGCGGAACGGACCAAGGTTTTTCTCTGTAAGTTCGTTTGATTTCACTGAACAATAAAGAGCTGGATTATCTCTGTGTGGCAAGACTGGGCACAGATGATAGAAAATCTTTTACTGTACATTGTGACATAAAAAAAAAAAAATCGGGTTTACATCCACTTTAAATACCCGGTCTGGAATTTTCTTTTGGGCCCTATGTCCAACTTCAATATCCTGCAGGCTCGACCCTCCAGATCCAGGAGGACTAGATACATGGCCATACCTAATTTGATACTCAACGCAACTATTGTTTTCTTTACTATGAATGTACTTAAAGCGGAGTTCCACCTAAAAATGGAACTTCCGCTTAACCCACTCCTCGCCCCCTTACATGCCACATTTGGCATGTAATTTTTTTTGGGGGGGAGTGGGGGCTTCAGGAGAAGGGGACTTCCTGTCCCACTTCCTCCTTCCGCCGAGGGGCTGGAAAGGCGATTAGCTTAATCGCCTTTTCACAGCCCCTCCCTGTAGGCGAGCGCCTGTCCAATCAGACGGCGCCGCTCGCACATGCACAGTGGGTGCCCGGCCGTGAAGCCGAAAGCTGTCACTGCCGGGTGCCCACACTAGGAATGAAGACGCCGGCCGGCGAGGGGGGGCGAGGAGCGGAGCCCCGGCCGGCGCGTCGCTGGAGCAGGTAAGTGTCTGTTTATTAAAAGCCAGCAGCTACACTTTTTGTAGCTGCTGACTTTTAATAAACGTAAAAAATGGCTGGAAAACCCCTTTAAGCTTTTATATGATTGTACTTGTGTATCTTGCTTTATGTCGAGTTTCTTGTACAGTGGAATTATTAATAAACATATTGAAACAAAAGAAATAAAAAATTACGTGCATCCACCTTCTTTCATTTATGCAATTTTTGTCTTTGTATTTTACAGGGCTGGCGGGCAGCTATCTCAGGGTTCAAACTTATCCATCAATACCAACCAAAACATCCACATTAAATCAGAGCCGATCTCTCCTCCACGCGACAGAGTGACCTCCACTGGGTTTCAACAACAACAACAACAACAGCAGCAGCAGCAGCAACAGCAGCAGCAGCAACAACAACAGCAACAGCAGCAGCAACAACAGCAACAGCACCATCAACCCCAGGCTCGTCCTGAAATGGGGAGATCTCCTGTGGACAGCCTGAGTAGCTCCAGCAGCTCCTACGACGGGAGCGATCGTGAGGATGTTCGCAACGATTTCCACTCTCCTGTCGGCATGGGAAGAAATCCCAACACTGAAGACAGGGACAGCCCCTCCATGAAACGAATGAGGATGGATGCCTGGGTGACATAAAAGGTTTTTCTGTGCTCTTCTGTGGCTGAGCTCCATGCATAGAAAAAACTGTTTCCTTTTCCCGGAGGATGCAGAACCCTTTATATATATATATATATATATATATATATATATATATATATATATATATATATATATATATATATATATATATATATATAATTAAAAAATATATATATATAAAAAGAGAATTGTCACACACGCACAAGTCTCATCTTTGTGTGTCTGTGTGCTCAGTTGTGTTTAACACAAATTCTATCAGGTACCTGCTGCAAATGACTGTATACAGACCTACAACATTACATGGCAATGTGGCACTTACATGGAGTTTGACCCTTTTTCCTGGAGAGTAAAATCTGAATCTTGTACTGTATCACATTGAGACTGCAATAGTAAAGGGATGTGTTTTTTTTTTTTTAAATAGAGAAAATGCGTATCTCTACGGTTGTAAGGCCCTTTAACCACCGCGACTGACTTGACATCTCCTTCTGCCAAGAGGTTTATACAGTACAAAGCTATCTGTCCTTAGCCCCTTGTGTGTAGGCAGGCCATTTAAAGACGTGGCTTTGTAGCAGGAATAAAAACCCGAAAGCAGGAAACAAAAGAAAGCAATAGTGTATATGTAAATGTTTTATCCTACACAACCATGCCCCCCCCCCCGCTCACAGTAGGAGTATATGAAGGGCTTAAGCCACACAGTCTATTTTTGCACGCTCAACACAAAACGCAATCGTAAAAGGGAGACTGGAGGTTTCTTGTCAAGTGTGTGACTTAAAAAATATATATATATATATATATGTGTGTATATATATAATGGGGTTTCAGGCGGAGCATGAGATTTTTTTTCTTCTTAAAGATCTATACGTCTAGCCGCGTTTTTAAAGAAAAAAAAAAGTAATATATTAAGTTATAATTGGAATATGTTTAAGAACATTTCTTTTTACATTCATACCTTGAAAAACAAATAGAGAACTGATTTTAGCTTGTGTATATTTTATATTATAAAAAAAAAAGACCCTTATGGATTAATGACTATATATATAAAAAGTTCTATACTTTTGAACATGTTCTGCAATGAATTATTTATATAAACCAAAGCTGTATGTTGAGCTTTTTCCTTTTTTTTTTTTTTTTTTTTTGTAGACTCTAGACTGTAATTCCTTGATTTTTATATATTTTTTTTTGCTTTGAAAGTAAAAAGAAAAGTTTAAAAAATATTATCTGCAGAAAGAAAAAAATAAAATAATAATAAGCCATGATATAACTGTATGTATAAATTAAACTTTGAGCCAAACTCTTGTTCTTTTGTATAGAACATCCTAAATATTTCACGACAGGGTGTAAGTACCAATGTATTGTATGTTCACCAAACCGATTTTATATATATATATATATATATATATATATATATATATATATATATATATATATATATATATATATATATATAATATTCTCTCTATAGATATATAGATCTAAATTACGGATTACTGCCAACTTGAAGTGATGACGGCAATATCCAAGTAGAAAAGTATAAGAGTATTTAATGTGTAATGTACAGTTTTGTCAAATATGCTGTATTCCCTCTTGGGTGTTATTTGCTAGTACTGTTACTACACAACTCGCTTTTTTTTTTCTGAGAGTTGTATAAAATTTGTTTTGTGGTATTCAAAGTGGTGTGTTTTTAATCTGACTTTAATACTTAATATTCCATGCGCAGTATTGTGGCAAAATAGGCAAAAATATGGATGCCTGTTAGAAACCAGAGCTCAGGTTGAAGAACTGCCTTTGATTCTTTTATAAGATGGCACATTTGAGCAACTTAGACCAGAACCTTTAGAGAACTGCACCTCTTGTGTAAAACATACAATAGGACTTTGATATAAATTACTACAACCAGTTGAGCGATGTTGAATCTCAAGCCCTTTTTTCCTTTTCCGTCATTTTTGGACAGTGTGGAAAAGGGATAAGAACCTCTTTCAGATCCTTCAAGTTGGGAAGATTTCCCTTCACTTTCTTATTACCGTATATACGCGAGTATTAGCTGAGTTTTTCACCACATTTTTGTGCCTGATCTCCCAGACTTCTGGGACCCGGTACCAATCATGGCACACATATAGCCCCACTCTTACTCTACAAGTTTGCAAAGTTTGTTGTCCGAAGGACCTACGGCTGGGGAGCAATGATTTTTCAAAGCCGGGCATCCCTTCCATAGACTACCATGTTAAACGGTCATTTCTCTGGTAACTTTGGGGACCCGGTGCCGGCCGTAGGTCCCCTGGACCCAAAACGTGGCACACATGTAGCCCCAGTTCTCCTCTACAAGTGTCTGGGAGACCTATGGCCGGGGAGCAACGTTTTTTTCAAAGCTGGGCCCCCCTTCTAGATACCCCCATGTTAAACGAAAGTCTAGGCATGGGCACAATGAGTCATGGACACAGTGAGGAATGCACACGGACACAGTGAAGCAAAGTAAGGGACAGTGAGGCATGCACATGGACACCCTAGGCTTATACTCGAGTCAATACGTTTTCTCATTTTTTTTGTGGTAAAATTAGGTGCCTCGGCTTATATTCGGGTCGGCTTATACTTGAGTATATATGGGTGGTGACAGGAGAACACAATAGCGCTGCGGGAGGGATTACCAAATCAACGCTAACACTGTTGATGTGGGAATCGATCAATTTGCCTTCCACCTGTGGTGGAAGGAAAGAAAACTGCATAATCTGTGGGCTGCTTAAATCTATCCAATGGAGGACACAGACTGCAAAGGAAACGCTTTTTAGAAGAGTGGAAAAGCGTTAGAACCACTATCTGCGTCTTTACTACTGCGTATGCTCCCTTTTGGAGACATTTCTCCCTAGTTTGTCTCAACTGGTAGCACAAGGGCAGGAAATTAGGAAAAAAAGTGCAAAGACGCACTAATAAAAACCCATTTCATCTCCAGTAGAAAAAGACTATAGAGTTCTTTTGTGTAGAGCAGTGGTCTCCAAACTGCAGCCTGAGGGCCAGATTCAACCCTTTGCTTGCTTTTATCTAGCCCTTGAGACACAATTTCATCCACTGATAACAATGGGGCATTGTTCCCCCCCCTCTGACACCAATGATGGGTCATAATTCCTCCTAATGACACAAACTATGAGGCACAGTTCCTCACAATAACACCAATAGTGGGGCAAAATTTCTCCCAGTAACGTTTTTTTTTTCCCCAATAGATTTTTATTCAAAAGTTTAACCAAGTACAGAAATATATATATTTGTTATTGAACAGATATCAAAAAAGGGATGCTTCCTCCAATACAATCAAGGGCCTGAGTATTAGCAAGACCCAAATAAATGAGCCTAACACACTGGGCCTCCCTAATGAGGCGTCTGTTTTCCAAGAGCATAAACTCTGTGAAAGTAGTCACCCTATGACAAATTAAAAATAAAGGCATATCTTTTAAAGAACATCACATTAATAGTTAGTCAAAGGGTAACACGGTTACATTTAAAGGGATAACGATAGGGATTATTTTCATTACCTCAAGGCTCAATGCCTTGCTTCCATAAATAAATTGAAATGGGAAAGGCTCTATGGTCCTTCCATATGCATCCATATTAAGAACAGCAGTTAGAAGAAAGGAAAATGAGGAAGTAGAGAGCAAGAAAGAGGAAAGAAGAACAGAAAACCGTCCCCTCTATCTGGGTTCTCGACTGCAGGGTGCCCCAGGCCCTAGGCAGCCTGGAGGTATTTAATCCAGGGGCTCCATAACATCGGGATCTTTCCCACTGCCAATGGCCGCAGTCCAGCCCCCTAAAGTCTGAATTATACAAAAAAAAACTAGTCCTTTGTTTAGAAAGTTTGAAGACCCTTGATGTACAACATTCCACTTGCTGACCAACGTGTATATAAAAGTCCTGTCAGCAAGTGGTTATTAGAAGACCGTGGCTGACCTTGGTACTGTTTTCTCAGCTGGTGAATGACTGTTTTGTAAAACTGATCTGGGAAGCCGTCAATGGCGCCGTTGTGGTCAACAGTGGTTCCAGGCCCTCCTGTTTCTCTGGGAAGCCCAGAACCACAGTAAGCATCATACAGGGGAGATGGTGGCACATCCATTCCCTGGTCTCCTCTGTGATGAATGAACCTGGAAGCAATGATGATTCCACCACTTCTGGGTTCAGAGTTGTTATTCCCTGGCTGCCAGGGAAGCAACTAATCAACTGCTTTAGAGGGCAGGGAAGACATTGGGTAAAACTTTTGCAAAACGTTACAGGAAAAGCATGTTGGGATTCAGATTTTTTTGTTTTTCCCCTTTTTTTTTTTTCTGTGCCACACTTGTTTATACTTGGTGTGTTTTAATCAAGAGAGATCACCAGCAATCAGTGAAATGATTGCTGTTGTTTTCATTATTTCCACTGGAACTTTATATAATTGTACAATATGTGAACCCGTACAGTGCCTGGGTTCTCCATATGTGTAAAGTCCAGGTTTTTTCTAATATTTTTTTTACTATCAATATTTGCTGGATCTGCATTTTATGTTGAGCAATGACTAAGCACTAGCCTAAACTTGACTAGTGTTCTTTAATGTAAAACGTGTCAGTTTCTGCTGTAATGACATACATATTTTTGTGTACTAGGCTTATATGTAAACCCATATTTAATCAAAATTGATTTACCTTAGCAGACTTGGTTGAGTAAGAGATTGCCATGCACTAAAGTTCCCCCAAAAATCGAATTTTTAGCAATGCAGAGCACCACAACACTAGTAGTAGCAGTAGTGTGTTACTGTGTGCTGCAAGACAGGTTAAAAGTAGAGGTGTGTTGGAGTACCATTCAAAATAAATGGCCTTAACACAGTGGTGTGAATTTAACCTAAAAAATTGTCAAATATATATTTTTTTAATGATGATTATGTTGTTTTTAAATGCGACCTAAAAACAGATTTATAAAATATAGGGAGTGTTGCAAGCACCAATGAACCAACCCACACAGGGGAGGTCACAGATACACAATACAACTGACGATCCACAAACCTAACCTGATAGTTTACGCTCCAGTCTGCAATGCCAGGGGTATGTGGTAAAGCCTCTCCTCTTATCAGCTTTTCTCAAAACTTTCAACACAGGTACTCTTATAACTTTCCGGTCTAGGGGAACCCCTACTAAAAATGAGTCTACATCTCATGTTACATTAGTGTTAGGGTTGTCCCGATACCACTTTTTTGAGACCAAGTACAAGTACCGATACTTTTTTTCAAGTACTCGCCGATACCGAATACCGATACTTTTTTTTGAATGTCATGTGACAGTGGGGTTTTTTTTTTTTTTTTTTTTACACAATTTTTTTTTTACTATTTGTTTTTGGGGGGAGAGCGGCACGGAGGGGGACAAGACGGCACAGGGGAGAGCGGCACGGAGAGGGACAAGATGGCACGGGGGAGAGCGGCACGGAGGGGAACAAGACAGCACAGGGGAAGAGCGGCATGGAGAGGGAGAAGACAGCACGGGGGGAGAGCGGCACGGAGGGGGAGAAGACAGCACGGGGGAGAGCGGCACGGAGAGGGAGAAGACAGCACGGGGGGAGAGCGGCACAGAGGGGGACAAGACTGCAGGGGGGAGAGCGGCACGGAGGGGGGCAAGACAGCACAGGGGGAGAGCGGCACAGAGAAGACTTGTAACTCCCCCCACCACCCAATACCTGACTGCCCAGGTATCGGGTGAAGCATCGGAGCATTTCAGCCGAGTACAAGTACTCTGGAAAATACTCGGTATTGTTACCGATACTAGTATCTGTATCGGGACATCCCTAATTAGTGTGATGGTCAATGGGAAGAAAGCTCCTTACACTTGTGGTCATTGGGAAGAATTGCCCCTTACAGATGGATAAAAAGATCAATGGTGTCAGTGGGAACTTATCTGAGAGGCAGAAATCGCTCAATGCTTGTGGAACCCTGGTTGAGAAACCCTGTATTGGAGACACCTTAGAGCCGTGATGGCGAACCTTGGCACCCCAGATGTTTTGGAACTACATTTCCCATGATGCTCAACTACATTGCAGAGTGCATGAGCATCATGGGAAATGTAGTTCCCAAACATCTGGGGCGCCGAGGTTCACCATCACTGCTTTAGAGGGTGTGGCAGATACAAGAGGATTCAGGAAGCCTCCAGGGAAGAATGATCAATATTTAAGTCCGAATGTTCACTCTTGCCCGGTCACAAATTTGTACTCCTAGCCCAACGTCGCCTTCAAGATAGGATATTGTCTGTCTCCCACAAGTTTAAAAAAAAAGAACGCAATTCCTTTGCAAGACGGCAGTCAGACACGTACAGTTGAAGTTATCTAAAAATGGATTTTGAATTTTATTTTTGCCACAATGCTATGCATGAAATAATTAGAATGTGCAATGGTGAAGAAGAGACATTCAGTTTGTACAGGGGTATTAAGATATGGATGCCTCTCTTATACAATGACCTTCCCCCCCCCCCCTTTTACTGTCTATTATTCTTGTGTGCCTTAAAAATTGGCTGTGCTGACTGTATTGTTGTCCTATGCAGATGATTCCTCTTTAAGTGGAAAATTTCAGATGAAAACTTTAATGAAGCTGCTCAGAGCACTGACCTGCAAAATAATGAGCTGCTTCAACAAAAACCATCCCATTTCATTAATTTTCTCCAAAAAGGTCAAGCATTCTATTCATAACTAAAGTGTTTTTTGATTGGAGCTGCTTTTTGAAAACTCGAGCAAAGAGGAGTCGAGGTCTCACCCGTAATAACCGCAATCCATGTTTTAATTTCCTTTCGAACAGAATGGTTATTATGGGCGTCCGTTCTATCCTCCCTATGTGCTGGTTTTCATAATTCAGTTCCTTCACCATGTTTGTGAATATTGATTTGGAATGGAAGACGGTTGCTTTCTACTTCCAATACAGAATTCTTGTGAAATTTAGTCTTGTATACAAAAAAAAAATACAAGTGGCTTTGTTTATACTATATACATTTCCCTATAGAAGAAGAAACCATTTAGGCTTCAGCGAGTCCATTGTATATGCTTTATTTTATCGTCACTTTTGCACCAAGCGCAAGCCATGGTTTGTGTATTTTTATTCAATGTGACTCCAGAGAAATTTCCTGTGTTTTGGCTGAAATAACTGACAAACATGCATTTCAGCGTGTTGAGTAAAATCTAGATTTAAACACTGCCGTTTTTTTATTTCATTGAAAAAAGTTTGTGTTTGTGGATTCAGCTGTGACTAGAGGCTTTTTTGACTGTGGATCAGCTGTGTTTCTTTGTCTGTTACAGTGAATTTTTAAAATAAAGCCTCTAAAATAAAATACGTAAACACTGTAGTTGGTGGTACCAGCATCCAGAAATTTGAGTATATAGAAATCGGATCTTTGGACCCCAAACCAAAGAGCCAAAGGAAGGGGGGCAATTGGACTATTACGGTACCAGTAAGTAGATGAAATCAATTGTAGAGATACAGGTATAGAACAATTAATTGAAATGTTATTAATACTCACTTGAACGCTCTACCAACCAGAATCCGATTGGAGGTAAACCACCTGGCCTTCAGGAGAAAGATCAAGACCCATCTCTTCTGAGGGCCCAGGGAATGGATACCAAGCGCCCAGAGGCGATTCAGTTCACATGTGTTGCGCTATATAAGTTTCTCACTCACTCAACGTCAATAAAACACATAATAGTGTATAGTTTAAAAACTTGGCGACATGCCATAGTATCACCAGTATAATCCCCAAAGGGGGAAGATCACAGTGGGATTGAGGGTCACGACAATCGTCTCAACTAGTTTCGTGGCCAGTTGCCGCTTCGTCAGGAGAATATCTAAAAGACCCTGCCGGTCGAGGGCAACAAGGGTCACCAAACAGGGTCTCCCACGGTGACCAGGGGGGACGTGCATGTAAATGGACCTACTTCTCTGAGTATAAGGATGTAAAAATAAGGGGTCCCGGGAAGAGAAACCCAGCTAGAGCTGGTGCTGAAACACATGTTTACACAGCAAAAGGTCGGCAATGGTGATGAGTATATGTGGAGAGGGGGAGCATAATAAGTCCCTAGGTAGCAGGGTAATAAGGGTAGCCAATGACGCTGTGTACTTGGTGAAGCCACAGTAATCCCAGGGTCTGGCGTCCATTGTTAACGTATACTTACCGCCACATATACTGGTGCTGAAACAGATGTTTACACAGAAAAAGGTCGGCAATGGTGATGAGTATATGTAGTGATGAGTATACATTGGCAATGGACACCTGACCCTGGGGTTACTGTGGCTTCACCAAATACACAGTGTCATTACCCTTATTACCCTGATGCTACCTTGGGACTTATTATGCTCCCCCTCTCCACATATACTCATCACCATTGCCAACCTTTTGCTGTGTAAACATGTGTTTCAGCACCAGCTCTTGCTGGGTTCCTCTTCCCGGGACCCCTTATTTTTACATCCTTTTACTCAAGGAAGTTGGTCCATTTACAGCCGTGGGAGACCCTGTTTGGTGACCCTTGTTGCCCTCGACCGGCGGGGTCTTTTAGATATCCTCCTGACAAAGTGGCAACTGGCTGCGAAACTAGTTGAGATGATTGTCGTGACCCTCAATCCCACTGTGATCTTCCCGCTTTCGGGATCATTATACTGGTGATGCTATGGTGTGTCACTATGGGGAAGATCCAGAAAGAAATACATTGGTGCAGCGTATCAGAGATACACTACGCCGCCGTACCTTACCTGGCGCATTTTCGAATCCTCAGCGAGTTTGCGCCGTAAGTTACGGCGGCGTAGTGTATTTCTGGCGCCGTATTTCAAATTGGGCGGGTTGGGGGTGGGTTTCATTTAAATGAAGCGTGTCCCCGCGCCGAATAAAATGCAGATGCGTCGTTCCTAAATTTCCTGCCGTGCATTGCGCTAAATGACGTCGCAACGACATGATTTTTTGAACTTAGACGTGACTTGCGTCCATCCCTATTCACGGACGACTTGCGCAAAAAAAAAAATTCAAATTTCGACGCGGGAACGACGGCCATACTTTAACATGGCAAGTCTATCTATACGCCCCAAAATAGCAGCTTTAACTATACGCCGGAAAAAGCTGGATAGAGACGACGTAAGAGAATGCGACGGCCGCGCGTACATTCGTGAATCGTCGGAAAAAGCTCATTTGCATACCCGACGCGGAAAACGACGGAAACTCCACCCAGCGGACGACGAAGTATTGCATCTGCGATCCGAAGGCATACGAAGCCGTACGCCTGTCGGATCGAACCCAGATGCCGTCGTATCTTGGTTTGAGGATTCAAACTAAAGATACGACGCGGGTAATTTGAAAGTACGCCGGCATACTTGCTCTGTGGATCTGCCCCTATGTTTTTAAACTATACACTATTATGTGTTTTATTGATGTTATATTAATAAAATTGCAATTAATTGTTCTATACCTGTATCTCTACAATTGATTTCATCTACTTACTAGTACCGTAATGGTCCAATTGCCCCCCTTCCTTTGGCTCTTTGGTTTGGGGTCCAAAGATTCGATTTCTATATTTGTCTGTTGCAGTACGCCCGTGAGGGTCTTATGGTATGTTCGGAGAATGACACAGGACTGTTGGTAGGTTTTTCTATGATATATGAAGGATGGGGGTTGGCCCTCAGCAGCTAATATGATGTCAATTTCATTTTCCAACATGATCACTTGGGGAAAAAAAAAAGATGCATGCCAACTCATTGTCCATGTACTAAGTCAGCCTTTCTCAATCTTTTTACCATGGAGGAATCCTTGAAATAATTAGGTTTCAGGGAATCCTGGGATACAACAATGCTTTCTTATATCTATAGCTCATGGTACCTTTACATCATGATCAGAAAGTGTGCATATACTGTAAATAAAAGAATATATAATGTGTTTTTTAATTATCATATTTGACATCCAAAGAGGATAAAAAATTTTAACACCATTTTGCCATGAGGCAAAATTATTAGTAGTAATAACCAGAAATGACAGGAATTATCGAAATGTCCAGAAAAGTGAGGATGAGAATGGTAATTTTGTAGTGTTGCTTTAAATTGGGGGTCAGTGAAAGAAGGACCTTCTTACGTTTTGGGTCAGTGGAAGAAGGACCTCCTTAGGACGTTGGAAGAAAGACTGTCTCGCGTTTGAAGTTAGTGAAAGGTAGACCTCCTTATGTTTGGGGTCAGTGGAAGAAGGACATCCTTAGGTTGGGGGTCAGTGGAAGAAGGACCTTCTCAGGTTGGAAGTCAGTGGAAGAAGGGCCGGCTTATGTTTGGGGTCAATGGAAGGACATCCTTAGTTTGGGGGTCAGTGGAATGAAGGACCACCTTACATTAGGGCAGTGTTTCTCAATTCCAGTCCTCAGGCCCCCCCAACAGGTCAGGTTTTCAGGATTTCCCTCAGATGAAAAGGCTGTGGTGATTACTAAGGCAGTGAAACTGATCAAATCACCTGTGCAAAATAATGGAAATCCTGAAAACCTGACCTGTTGGGGGGGCCTGAGGACTGGAATTGAGAAACACTGCATTAGGGTCAGTGGAAGGAGGACCTTCTTACGTTGGAAGTCAGTAAAAGAAGGACCTTCTTATGTTGGGGTCAGTGGAAGAAGGACCTCCTTATGTGGGGGAGTCAGTGGAAGGACATCCTTAGGTTGGGGGTCAGTGGAAGAAGGACCTTCTCAGGTTGGAAGTCAGTGGAAGAAGGCCCTCCTCATTTTGGGGGTCAGTGGAAGGAGGACCTCCTTATTGAGGGTAAGTGGAAGAAGGACCTTCTTACATTGGGGCCAGTGGAAGAATGACCTCCTTACGCTGGAAGTCAGTGAAAGAAGGACCTCCTTACATTGAGGATCAGTGGAGGAAGGAACCTTTTTATGTTGGGGGTCAGTGGAAGAAGGTCCTCCTCATTTTGGGGGTCAGTGGAAGGAGGACCTCCTTATTACATAGTTAGTCAGGTTGAAAAAAGACACAAGTCCATCCAGTTCAACCACAAAAAATAAAAAAACAAAAATTAAAAAACACAGTAAAATCCTATACACCCAACTCCATTCCCACAGTTGATCCAGAGGAAGGCAAAAAACCCCAGCAGAGCATGATCCAATTTGCTACAGCAGGGGAAAAAATTCCTTCCTGATCCCCCGAGAGGCAATCGGATTTACCCTGGATCAACTTTACCTACAAATCTTAGTATTCAGTTATATTCTGTACATTTAGGAAAGAATCCAGGCCTTTCTTAAAGCAATCTACTGAGCTGGCCAGAACCACCTCTGGAGGGAGTCTGTTCCACATTTTCACAGCTCTTACTGTGAAAAAACCTTTCCGTATTTGGAGGTGAAATCTCTTTTCCTCTAGACGTAAAGAGTGCCCCCTTGTCCTCAGTGTTGACCGTAAAGTGAATAACTCAACACCAAGTTCACTGTATGGACCTCTTATATATTTGTACATGTTGATCATATCCCCCCTTATTCTCCTCTTCTCAAGAGTGAATAAATTCAGTTCCTCTAATCTTTCCTCATAGCTGAGCTCCTCCATGCCTCTTATCAGTTTGGTTGCCCTTCTCTGCACTTTCTCCAGTTCTCCGATGTCCTTTTTGAGAACTGGTGCCCAAAACTGAACTGCATATTCCAGATGAGGTCTTACTAATGATTTGTACAGGGGCAAAATGATATCTCTGTCTCTGGAGTCCATACCTCTCTTAATACAAGAAAGGACTTTGCTCGCTTTGGAAACCGCAGCTTGGCATTGCATGCCATTATTGAGCTTATGATCAACTAAAACCCCCAGATCCTTCTCCACTACAGATCCCCCCAGTTGTACTCCCCCTAGTATGTATGATGCATGCATATTCTTAGCCCCCAAGTGCATAACTTTACATTTATCAACATTAAACCTCATCTGCCACTTAGTCGCCCAATTAGACAGAGCATTGAGGTCGGCTTGTAAATTGGAGACATCCTGTAAGGACGTTATTCCACTGCATAGCTTGGTGTCATCTGCAAAGACAGAAATGTTACTTTTGATCTCAGACCCAATATCATTTATAAATATATTGAAAAGTAAGGGTCCCAGCACTGAACCTTGGGGTACACCACTGATAACATTGGACCATTCAGAGTAAGAATCATTAACCACGACTCTCTGAATTCTGTCTTTCAGCCAGTTTTCTATCCATTTACAAACTGATATATCCAATCCTGTAGACCTTACCTTACACATGAGCCGTGTGTGCGGAACTGTATCGAACGCTTTTGCAAAATCCAAATATATCACGTCCACAGCCACGCCTCTGTCCAGGGTTTTACTTACCTCTTCATAAAAGGAAATCAGGTTTGTCTGACAACTTCTGTCTTTCATGAATCCATGTTGTCTGCTGCTTAAATAGTTTTTTTCCAGCAAGAACTCATCTATGTGGTCTTTTATTAATCTCTCCAGTATCTTCCCAACTATAGAAGTTAGACTAACAGGTCTATAGTTACTTGGTAAAGACTTTGTTCCCTTTTTAAATATGGGCACCACATTGGCCCTGCGCCAATCCAGTGGTACTATTCCTGTCTTTAATGAGTCCCTAAATATTAGATACAGTGGCTTTGAAATGACAGAGCTCAACTCACCTAGGATCCGTGGATGGATGCCATCTGGTCCAGGTGCTTTATCCACCTTTATTCTGTCTAAATATTTCTGGACCATATCACTTTTAAGCCATTGTGGATTTGAGGCTGTGTCACTCCCACCCCCATTTTGGACATGAGCTCCCCCATGCTCCATTGTATACACAGAGCTGAAGAAAACATTTAATAAATTTGCCTTCTCTTTGTCCCCAGTCACCCACTCTAGATTATTTTGTAAGGGGCCTACATGCTCAGACTTCGCCTTTTTACTATTAATATATTTAAATAATTTTTTGGGGTTTGTCCTACTATCTTTTGCAATCTGTCGTTCGTTTTGAATTTTTGCATCCTTGATTTCCTTTTTGCATATCCTGTTATATTCTTTGTAACATTTAAACAACACTAGTGTTCCTTCATTTTTATATTTTTTAAAAGCTACTTTCTTTTTGTTTATAGCTTTTTTAACTTTGACCGTGAGCCACATAGGTTTTATTTTTAGCCTTTTAAACTTATTGCCCATGGGAACATACTTTGCAGTGAGGTTCCACACAGTCTTTTTGAAGAATTCCCATTTCTGTTCTGTGTTCAGCTGTGCCAATAGTCCCTCCCAGTCCAAGTCCTGGAGAGCAGCCCTCATCCTTGTAAAATTTGCTCTCTTAAAATTTAGTGTTTTAATATTTCCTGTATGTATTTCTTGCTTATAGTTAATATTAAATGAAATCATGTTATGATCACTGCTACCTAGGTGTTCCTTTATCTGAACATTAGTAATAAGCTCTGCATGGTTTGAGATTATCAGGTCCAACAGGGCATCATTCCTAGTTGGGGCCTCAATAAACTGCACCATAAAATTGTCCTGCAATAGGTTTTTAAATTTTTGTCCTTTAACTGTCCCAGAAGTGCCATTAATCCAGTCAATTTCTGGGTAGTTAAAATCCCCCATTATTATCACCGTCCCAGACCTTGCAGCCCTTTCCATCTGTGCAAGGAGCTGAGTCTCCACCTCCTCATTAACATTGGGTGGTTTATAACAAACTCCAATGATTAATTTTGAGGGTATGTGGAATGAAGGACCACCTTACATTAGGGTCAGTGGAAGGAGGACCTTCTTACGTTGGAAGTCCGTAAAAGACTGACCTTTTTATGTTGGGGTCAGTGGAAGAAGGACCTCCTTATGTGGGGGGGGTCAGTGGAAGGACATCCTTAGGTTGGGGGTTAGTGGAAGAAGGACCTTCTCAGGTTGGAAGTCAGTGGAAGAAGGCCCTCCTCATTTTGGGGGTCAGTGGAAGGAGGACCTCCTTATTTGAGGGTAAGTGGAAGAAGGACCTTTTTACATTGGGGCCAGTGGAAGAATGACCTCCTTACGCTGGAAGTCAGTGAAAGGACCTCCTTACATTGAGGATCAGTGGAGGAAGGAACCTTTTTATGTTGGGGGTCAGTGGAAAAAGGCCCTCCTCATTTTGGGGGTCAGTGGAAGGAGGACCTCCTTATTGAGGGTAAGTGGAAGAAGGACCTTCTTACATCGGGGCCAGTGGAAGAAGGACCTCCTTACGCTGGGAGTCGGTGAAAGAAGGACCTCCTTACATTGAGGGTCAGTGAAGGAAGGAACCTTTTTATGTTGGGGGTCAGTGGAAGAAGGAAATTCTTACGGTGGGGGTTTGTGGAAGAAAGACCTTCTTACATAGAGGGTCAGTGGACTAAAGGCCCTTTTATAATGGTAATCAGTGGAAAAACGCCCTGTTACATTGGCAGTCAGGGTAGTACATACATTATTTGGCTCTGGTCCCACACTGGTAACTAAAGGAAATTCTTAAGGAACCCTTAGTACCTTGGTTGAAAAAGGCTGGACTAAGTACAGGAACTCATAAAAAAAAGAATTCAGCTCTCCAAAGATTGATAAAAGATTTTTTGGTTGCTATAAGTTACCACACTGCACTTTTCTGCTTTTTGGAATACCTTCATTTTTCTTAGTGTTCACATTTGGCAATCTTTTATAATGGAAGAAACTATTATCACAAAATATAATCTTCAGCAAAGTTTATTGAAATATGGTAATATTTTAAAGCGTTACTACAGTGTGCATGCATTTACTTGAAAATATGTTCCACCAGCTCTTCTGTGTTGATATCACAATGTGAGAGCTCACTTAGAATTGGCATATGTTGCTTAAAGCGGGAGTTCACCCATTTATTAAAAAAAAAAATTTCTCCCCTTAGATTCCTGCTCGTTCGGTCTAGGGGAATCGGCTATTTGTATTAAAATATGAGCAGTACTTACCCGTTTTCGAGATGCATCTTCTTCTGTCGCTTCCGGGTATGGGTCTTCGGGAGCGGGCGTTCCTTCTTGATTGACAGTCTTCCGAGAGGCTTCCGACGGTCGCATCCATCGCGTCACTCTTAGCCGAAAGAAGCCAAACGTCGGTGCGGCTCTATACTGCGCCTGCGCACCGACGTTCGGCTTCTTTCGGAAAATCGTGACGCGATGGATGCGACCGTCGGAAGCCTCTCGGAAGACTGTCAATCAAGAAGGAACGCCCAGGAATCTAAGGGGAAAAAGTGCCCTCTAAGGGTGAACCCCCGCTTTAAGGGATCATGTCAAAGAAAGGAGTATGGACGCTGCCACTAATGACTTACCGTATTCGTGAAGTTGTGTGTCCCTGTGGCGATCATCCTCATTCTTGCTTCAGCTATTGGGTTGCTAACACAAAGTATCCACATTGGGAACCCTGCCATGGGTGGCAGCATTGCCCCACTTTCAAAAAAAACAAGTCTACAATAGTGATTCTTATGTTTTAATGGCTTCAATTTAAGCAAATCTGTAAGTTTTTGGTGAAGAGGATAAAGCAGTTGACGGTTCATATTGCAGATACACTTTGGGCCCGGATTCACAAAGCACTTACGCCGACGTATCTCGAGATACGTCGCGTAAGTGTAACTATGCGCCGTCGTATCTATGCGCCGGACTCTGAAACCAAGATACGCCTGAAAATAGGCTTCATCCGACCGACGTAACTTTCCTACGCCGGCGTATCGTGGGCGCAAATTTACGCTGGCCGCAAGTGGCGCTCCCATTGATTTCCTATTCACATATGCTAATGAGGGAGATACGTCGATTCACGAACGTACATGTGCCCGGTGCATAATATACGCGATTTACGTAAGTCGTACGCCCGACGTAAAGTTATTCCCCATATATGAGGCGCAAGTCATGCAAACGTATGGACCAGGAAACACAGCCGTCGTATTTTACGTCGTTTACGTAGTACGTGAATAGGGCTGGGCGTAGGTTACATTCACGTCGCAGGCAGTGATACGTTGTATCTTAGGGAGTAGTTTCAACATAATTCTGAGCATGCGCACTGGGATACGTCCACGGGACGGCACATGCGCCGTTCGTTTAAAGTACTTCTATGACGCTTGGCCCATCATTTGCATGGGGTCACGCCTCATTAGCATGGCTCACGCCCACTACCACCTACGCTGGCTTACGCCGAGGAAACCCAGCGTATCTTTAACAGCGAGTGGGAGCGAGTGCTTTGTGAATCCAGTGCTTGCCTCTGTGCGCTGCGCCGGCGTAGCGTAAAAGAGCTGCGCTACGCTGGCATAAATATGCGCCAATGTATGTGAATCCGGGCCATGATTTCCAAAAGTATTGGGACACCTGCCTTTACGAGGAAATTAACTTGAATGGCATCCCAGTCTTAGCCCGTAGGGTTCAATATTATGTTGACCCACCCTTTGCAGCTATGCCCACTTCAACTCTTCCTGGAAGGCCGTCCACGAGGTCTAGGAGTGTGTCTATGGGAATGTTTGACCATTCTTCCAGAAGAGCATTTGTGAGGTCAGGCACTGTTGTGAACATGAAGGCCTGGCTCACAGTCTCCGTTCTAATTCACCTCAAAGGTGTTCTGTCGGGTTGAGGTCAGGACAGTCAAGTTCCTCCACCCCAAACACGCTCATCCATGTCTTTATGGTCCGTACCGGACCTCACAAATGCGCTTCTGGAAGAATGGTTAAACACTACCATAGACACACTCCTAAACCTTGTGGACGGCCTTCCCAGAAGAGTTGAAGCTGTTATAGCTGCAAAGGGCGGGGCCAACTCAATACTGAACCCTACGGACTAAGACTGGGATGCCATTAAAGTTCATGTGCGTGTAAAGGCAGGCGTCCCAATACTGTTGGAAATCTAGTGCATCTTCTGATAGCAAGTTTTATTTTTAGCGCACCTGTCTACCCCCTACAATTAAGAGACTTCTGTAAGGCAAAAATAAGCAGACTTCTCATGGACCCACTCCTCATATTGGATGGCCACTTTAGAGACAAGCGGTGGGTCATAATACGACCAAAGGATCTAGCCACTTTATGAATTATAAAGTGCTCTGGATGTGAGGGGTACAGAGTAGAAAATAACTTCTAGCGTATATTCTTGCAGAAGAGATAGCAACCTTATCCCTGACACGTATTATGCTCTAATGTAGCCTTTCTCAACCTTTTTAACATGGGGGGACCCCCTGCTAATATGTCTAAAGCTCACAGTATATTAATGCGATGGTCACTGGGAATAATGCTGTGTACATTTGTGGCCTTTGAGAATAATCCCTCCTTTTACGTACATATGGCTACGTACAGATAGTGGTTACTTATCTGGGGGGAAAAAAGAAGTTGCTCATTACTCAAGGACCCCCTATGAACCTCTGGAATAAGCCTAGGGTGCCACGAAATCTTGGTTAAGAAAGGCTGCTCTAATGAGTTAAAAAATTGCTTTGCTTTATAAAAATGTTGACATTTCGGAAACCTAACCTTTAATATTGATCATGTCAATTTTTTTTCTACATAGTGTTAAACAGGCTTTATCCTTGGGCATGACTATGTACTAATGAAAAATTGCATTAAAGTGGAGGTTCACCCTAAAAACTAATTTTTAACATTAGAGGCAGCATAGTAAGGGCATATACTTTCGGCAGGTTTTTTTTCTCCGTACTTACCTTTTATATTTTGATTTGGTCCAGGGCTTCTGCGTTCTGATGACTCCGGGACTGGGCGTTCTTATCCCTGCCTCAGGGTTCCGATGATTGACGGCTTGTGAAACAGGTGACCTGTCGCACATCGTGCGTCACCAGATTTCCGGAAATAGCCGAGCTGCGAGTCGGCACTATGCGCCCGCCGTGTAGAGCTGACTGCGCAGGCGCTGTATAGTGCCGACTCGCAGCTCGGCTATTTCCTGACATCTGGTGACGCGCGTTGTGCGACAGGTCACCTGTTTCACAAGCCGTCAATCATCGAACGGAAGGATAGGAACGCCCAGTCCCCCAGTCATCGGAACCTGGAAGCCCTGGAAAACAGAATATAAAGGTATGTACGGAGGGAAAAAAAAACGCCGGAAGTAAATGCCCTTACTATGCTGGCTCTGCTAGATGTAATATTAAAAAAAAAATTTTTTTGGTTGAACCCCCGCTTTAAGTATCAAGATCAATCTACAGTAATGACTTAAAGCGGGGGTTCCACTGTCTGTCGTTTTTTTTTTTATGTTAATTTAACTGTTTGAATGTAGGCAAGCTTGTACTCGCATGTTTAAGCTTCCTACTCCTCCGCAGTCTGAATCGGCAGCTCTGAATAATTTATAAAAATTCCTGCAGGCATTTTCCATTTTGCTTGTGGGCAGCGTGAAGCCCACAAGCAAATACTTCCTGGAAGCGAGTAAAATCCCTCGATTTCGTCGTTGGGCGGTGTGAATCGTCTCCTGGGAAGCATGACACTGCTCCCAGGAGACATTGCGAACTAGTCCCAGCAAACACTGGGGCGCTGAGAATTGTAAGACACGCCCACTCCCACGGGAGGGATACCCGGAAGTGTCTGCAATCAACTGCAGATGCAAGGTATTTATATGCTAGAAAAAATAATGCATAGCGAAATGTCTATGTACTTAGGCCCGGATTCACGTGGGGCGGCTCTACGTTGTGCGGGCGTATCGTATTTACGCTATGCCGCCGCAAGTTAGAGAGGTAATTGCTGTATTCACAAAGCAATTGCCTCCTAAGTTACGGCGGCGTAGCGTAAATGTGGCGGCGGAAGTGTGCGTAATTCAAATTGTGAAGAGGTGAGCTTGTTTTATGCTAATGAATCGTGACCCGACGGGATTGACGTTTTGAACGAACGGCGCATGCGCCGTCCGTGGACGTATACCAGTGCACATGCGTCGGATAGAATGCCTAAGATACATCGAACACTGCCTATGACGTGAACGTAACTTACGCACAGCCCTATTCGCGTACGACTTACGTAAACAACGTAAAAAGATACGCCTGTTCCGACGTCAATACCTTGCATGGGCTGTGCCACCTAGAGACCGGCTTTATCTTTACGCCAGTGTATGGCTTACGTAAACGGCGTAACTAATTGCGACGGGCGTACGTACGTTCGTGAATCGGCGTATCTTGCTCATTTACATAATTCGATGCGGAAAACAGCGGAAGCGCCACCTAGCGGCCAGCGTAAATATGCACCCAAGATACGACGGCGTAGGAGACTTACGCCGCTCGTATCTTGGCTAAATTTAAGCGTATCTGGTTTCCAGAATACGCTTAAATATACGCCGGCGCAAATTCGGACTTACGACTGCGTATTACTGATAAATCTTTAAGAATCTGGCCCTTAATGAGCTGTTCTGGATAAGCTTGAGTTGAGATTTAGGGTGAACCTCCGCTTTAAGTTCTCTTAAAGCCAAAGTTTAGTCAAATCGTTTTTGAAAAAATCGGCACAAGGGACATTACTTGTAAAGTGTCCCTTGTGCTGGCAACCCAAAACATCCAAGTGTATGAGTCTTTATTTGCTACAAGGTGACCACAGAAAATGCTATGACGAGGCCACTGGCCGAAACGCGTAAGCTGTTTCATCCTGATATCACCTTGTAGCAAATAGAGACTCGTACCTTTTGGAGGTTTCAGGTTGCCTATTTTCATTTACATTTTGTATGGGTGGCTGTAAGACACTTGAAGCCTGAACACCGAATTCTCAACTTCTTGTTAGTACTTTGAGCGTTGCTTTTTTGTCTATTACACGTGTACATCATGCTGCTGGCTGCAGATTTAGTAACTGTTCCAAACTTTGATACCCCCCCCCCCCAAACCTAAGGCCCCATGCACACAAGACGCCGGTAAACTCGAGTTCAGAGTTTTGCGTTTCAAAGCTTTGAGAGGGTCTACAATGTCTTTGTTATGAACGCTGATAGCCGCAAACGCGGTAAAACGCCGTGAAATTTTCGCGGCAAAAATGGGCGTTTTAAATGCCGGTTTTTGCCTTTGAAAACTTGAGTTTACATGTGTTTGCATTTGCTTCTCGTGTGTATGGGGCCTTATGTTCCAGTGCCATGGAGGTCATAAGTGATGAGAAATATGTCATATCTGTCTATCCATAGAAGCTGTACCATAGTTTCTATGCATTTAAAATGATCTATGAATGGAGATGGCAGACATTTTATTTATCCAGACGGCCTCTATTCATAGATGGCTTTTCATTCATAGAAGCTATGCATGGAGAAGGTTGGTGGGCATAGTTGGCACTATTACAGAGTAGTACGTATGACAGGTCCTTCGGGTCTATTAATCCCTATGGGACCAGAAGATTACAGTGGTGGGTGTGCCAGAAGCACAAAGGATACATTAATTTGACTCAAGTAAGGTCCATTGTACTGATTTTTTTTTATGCTTTTTTGACTAAACTTAGGCATTATTATTATTATTGCATTACACAAACTGCAAGTATGCGTCTTATTCTATAAATCGGTCCCTGTAGATCCTAGACCAAGGCTGTACACAGAACCAAGGCTTGTCCCCAAGATGACATGAAGTCCACCCCCTCCAAGCACTAATTATTTTCTCTGTCGTCCTACTGTCAGATGTGTGGCCCCGTACACACGTCAGAGGAACTCGACGGGCAAAACTCATAGTTTTGCTCCTTGAGTTCTGTGTGAAGCCGCCGAGGATCTCGGCAAGCCATTGAACAATGAGGAAATAGAGAACATGCTCTCTATTTGGCTCGACGAGGAACTCGTCGGCTTCCTCGGCCGAAAGTGTACACACGGCCGGGTTTCTCGGCAGAATTCAGCTCCGATCGAGTTTCTTGCTGAATTCTGCCGAGAAACTCGGTCGTGTGTACGGGGCCTAAGAGCCTTCTTGGAACTGGAGGGATGCAAAGTGCGAGGAGGGAATTGGCAAGAGTGAACCCAAGGCCCTACGTTCAGCCTTGGCCTAGAATCCAAAGGTGCTCCGCAGGGATCATTTTCAGACCAACAGATCCTTGCAGGTGTTTTGTCAAGCTAGTTCCCCTATCATAATGGTTCCCTGCTTGACAGACGAAGCTCATGGAAATCTCCGAACCTGATCAGCTGTACACGGCGCATGCGCGGCATCCAGGCTCATTCCTTAACATCCCCGTGGACTTGGACGATGTTAAAAAAACGAGCCAGGAGGACGTGAGGCCGACTGGCCACTTACAGCGCATTCCAAGTCGCCCTGGACCTGTTGCTACAGCTGATCGGGTTCGGTGATTTCCATTGGCTTGGATTGCACCTGCGCAGTCAAGGGGGGAACCATACCGATAGGAGGAACCATTTCGGCAGATCACAGGCACCACAAGGTACCCACACTTCAGCACTTTTGTAGGCCAGGTCCAGTTCACTCCAAGGATCATGTTTGCAGTAGCTAGACAGCCCTTCTTGCATTTCTCAAGGTCAAAAATGATTGCATTAAATTCTGGATAACTGTCTGTTTTGTTGCATTGTATGGGGTGACATTGGATTAGGCCTGTTCATCAGTTCCCCTGTCTTATGAATTATTTTCAACAGATCCCATATCTGCTCACATAAAAATACATTGTAAACATTGAACTTTCAGGATGTTTTAAAAAAAATATATAAAAAAATTAAAACATGGCGAGGATTCGGGTAAATGAAATGCAAGACTCGGAATTATGATCAGAAGACAAATCTTTACACACGGAGACGGAGAACTGTCCGCGTGACATTAAGTGGATGTTGTTGGCAAAATGCTGTTTTGTTCTTTGCAGACATTGAATTCATTGGCGACAGAAGCTGGACTTTGTCGCAGTCACTTTAGTGTAAAAGGGAATTAAATCATTTGAAACTTGTAAGAATTTGCTCCAGGTGTGTTATTTTATCTTTATTATACTTAATGGATATACTTGTGACTTTTTGTTAAATGGTTATATATAACGAATAGAGATTGTAAAATATTTGTATCCTGCATTCACTAAAGTAAAGATAATGGCTTTTACTGTGCACCCTCCTGCATCGTGTCGTCTTTCTCCTGAACCATTCTGTAACATATTCACACGTTTGTGACTTTAGCGCGGTGAAAGCTTTTGCAAGGACGGCACTTCTACTTTTCTGGTGAGCAAGACTATGACTTTTTATTTACTTTATTTTGCTAGACGGTTTCAGTTTAAAGCGGTAGTTCACCCTGACCCACATGATGTTACCATCGAGACAGGCATTGTAGCGCGAGCTACAGTATGCCTGTCCCGATTTTTTTAACCCCGTACTCACCTCGTAGTCGTCCATCGTAGATTTCGGCTCCCGCGGGGAATGGGCGTGCCTATGGAGAGGGAGGATGATTGACGGCCGGCCCTGGCACGTCACTCTCCCCGAAGACAGCCGGAGTAGGTCTCGGCTCTTCACGGCGCGTGCGCACAGGCTATGCGCACGCGTCGTGAAGACCAAGCCTATTTCGGCTATTTCCGGAGAAGCGTGACGCGCCAGAGCCGGCCGTCAATCATCCTCCGTCTCCAGAGGCACGCCCATTCCCCGGTATCTTCGATGGACGACTACAAGGTGAGTATGGGGGGAAAAAATTCGGGACAGGCATACTGTAGCTCGCGCTACAGTGCCTGATTTAAAGGTAAAAGAAAATTTTTTTTTTTTTTTCCTGTCGATAGGGTGAACCCCCGCTTTAATAAATGTAACCCCATGCAGATATAAATGTAAAGAAAGGATCACCACTCAAGGATGTTAATTGAAAATCTCGGCCTGGATTCAGATACAATTGCGTATCTATCGCGGGCGTAACGTATCTTGGATACGTTACGCCGCCATAACTTTGGGCGCAAGTTCCGTATTCAGAAAGAACTTGCGCCCTAAGTTAAGGCAGGGTAACGTATGTGGTCCAGCGTAAGCCCGCGGAATTCAAATTCTCCATGCAGTGGGCGTGTTGTATGGTAATGAAGGCTGACCGCGCATTTTTTTTGGCTAACGGCGCATGTGCCGTCCGTGAACGTATCCCAGTGCGCATGCTCCAAATTAACCCGCAAAAAGCCAATGCTTTCGACGTGAACGTAAATTACGCCCAGCCCTATTCGCGAACGACTTGCGCAAATGACGTAATCGACGAAAAATTTGACTCTGGCCCGACGTCCATACTTAACATAGGATACGCCTCATATAGCAGGGGTAACTTTACGCCGGAAAAAGCCTAACGTAAACAACGTAAAAAAAATGCGCCGGGCGGACGTACGTTTCTGAATCGGCGTATCTACCTAATTTGCATTTTCCCCAAGTAAATCTACGGAAGCGCCACCTAGCGGCCAGCGTAAATATGCAGCCTAAGATACGACGGCGTAAGAGACTTACGCCGGTCGGAATATCTTAGGGAAATCTATGAGCAACTGATTCTACGAATCGGGCGCATGGATACGACCCTGCACACTCAGAGTTACGACGGCGTATCCGGAGATACGCTGTCATAACTCCTATCTGAATCCGGGCCATTCTCACCAAATCCGGAGCCACGGTAGGGGCAATCGGGCACCACACATGATTAGGGTGTGCCCAGACACACACCCTGCGCATGCCTATGGATGGGTGCCAATCACTTTAGATTTTTTTACGTTTTATTGTTCCAGCTCACAGAGAGAGAGGGTTATGGTATCGGATTCTTCCAGCAGATGGGTTCCAGACTTCAAAATGCTTTTCCTCCATCCAAGGGAATTGCCAGGTTCTTCTGAGGGCAGACTCTCTTCCCCCTCTTCTGCAGCATTTCCATCCTTGGTCTCTACCTTGGGTATAATAATACAGGGTCTTTTTTTTCTCAGAAAATAGGTGCAGGAACTCAACCCCGACTCCCCAAAACCTCCGGCCCCCCACACGCACCCACCAAACCACATCAACTGTGGTCAAATTTCACTAACCTATATGCAAAAATTTAAATGAAAAATGTTGTAGCGCTGTGTTCATAAATCATATAAACATATCTAAAACATGTAAATAATATAAACTAAATCACCACGTGAAAAAGTGTCAAATTATTAAACATGAAAATAAAAAGAAAATATATACTACACATAATTTTTTGACACTTTCACGTGGTGATTTAGTTTATATTATTTACATGTTTTTGATATGTTTATATGATTTATGAACACAGCGCTACAAATTTTTCATTTACATTTTTGCATATATATCATACCTTTCAAGTAGCAGCTTTAGGAATATATATATTTTGAGTATATATATATATTTGCATTTATTTTTCCTGTGCGCAGTGGTGGTTTGAAAAGGGGCGTGTATACTATCTTTAACCAGAGTTTTAAAATTTCACTAACAGTTTGATGGCCTTAAAGGGGCATTAACGTAATTGTAAAGTCTTTCTTTTTTTATATATATATATATATATATATATATATAAATAGCAAACGTGTTATTCTTACCTGCTCTGTTGCCGTGGATTTGCAGAGTAGCCCGAATCCTCTTCTTCTCGGGTCCCTCTTCTGTGATCTTGGCCCCTTTCTCCTGACGCGTGCCCCCACAGCAAGCAGCTCGCTATGGGGGGCACCCAAGCCAAATCACAGCTCCCTGTGTCCATTCAGACACGGAGACCCAGTCCCACCCCGCCCCCTCGCTCTCCTTATTTGCGGGCTGACTTTGACAGCAGAGGAAGCCAATGACACTGCTGCTGTGTCTCAGCCAATCTGGAGGGAGAATATTGGATGGCTGAGAGACCCATGGACATTGCTGGACAGAGAGGGAACTCGGGTAAGTATTAGGGGGGCTGCTGCACACAGAAGACTTTTTATCGTAATGCATAGAATGCACCTGCTGCCTTTACAACCACTTTAAATACCAGAAGTGCATTACATACAGAGTGCAGAGTTCGGGGGTGCTCCTATGTACATGGTACGGAGTTCAGGAGTGTGCTGCATACAGAGTTCTGGGGTGATCTATGTACATGGTACGGAGTTCAAGAGTGTGCTGCATACAGAGTTCAGCTTTCTTTCACAGAAAAAACTTTTGTTGATTATGATAGACTCCTTCAAACTGAACACAAACATCATTTTAGAATGACTGGATCATGTGGGAATCTTACGTGTCCAACAATAGTCAGCCAGCATTGATTGATTCCAGTTGCCCGGATACTTTTTTTTTTTTTTCTCATTATGGCAACCTTTCACCGTGTTCAGCACTGATTGCACCTAGATTTGTGGGAAAAAAAGTCAAATCTGTGAATGCAGAAAATACATTTTCAGTGACATGTTGCACTTTATGGTCTTGTATGCTGTAAGAAGTTTGTCAACCAGCTTAACCACTTGCTGACGGCCGTACGACTTTGTACGGCCTCAGCGCGGCTCCCAATCTCTGCCAGTCACATTTATACAGTAATTAGTGCATATTTATATCACTGATTGCAGTATAAATGTGAATGGCGCCAAAAATGTGTCAAAAGTGTCCGATGTGTCCGCCATAACGTTGCAGTCCCAATAAAAATCGCAGATCGCCGCCATTACGAGTAAAAAAAAAAAAAAAAGAATAATTCTGTCCCTTATTTTGTAGGCGCTATAACTTTTGCGCAAACCAGTCGCTTATTGCGATTTTTTTTTTTTTTTTTTACCAAAAATATGTAGAATACATATCGGCCTAGACTGAGGATAAAAAAAACGTAAAAAAAATTGAGCTATTTATTATAGCAACAAGTAAAAAAATGTTTTTTTTTCAAAATTGTCGCTCTATTTTTGTTTATAGCGCAAAAAATAAAAACCGCAGAGGTGATCAAATACCACCAAAAGAAAGCTCTATTTGTGGGGAAAAAAGGACGTTAATTTTGTTTGGGAGCCACGTCGCACGACCGCGCAATTGTCAGTTAAAGCGACGCAGTGCCGAATCGCAAAAAGTCCTCTGGTCAGGAAGGGGTTTAAGTGCCCAGTAAGGAAGTGGTTAAGGAAGATTGGTGCTCTGTAGTTACCAAGAAAATTCTCAACAATATCCTTGATTGCTTCCCAGGCAATTTTTCTGTTGCACCAGTGAAGGAACTACCAGGGTCACAAAGGTCGTAATTGCATCCCGGGCCAAGCTCAAGGGGAAATCGGTGCACAAAGGGAGGTAATCAGTGCGGCCGGGGGAAATTACAAGAACCAATTCCCTAAATGGCTCTCCATGCAGCAGCTAAAAGCCGCTTTTCCTCCTCTCCATCATGGGCTTTTAACTGCTGCATGGAGAGCCATTCAAGGCATCGGTTCTTGTAACTGCCCCCTCCTACAACCACCCCCTTTCCTTCGCATTTTGGGTTTGTCTCTGCTGCAGGAGGTTGCTGGAGTCGCAGCATATCTGTGTGTGCGCCCGTCATCCGTCATGTTCTCCTGCATCACCAGACCCGCCGCCTGTATCAGTGCTCAGGTGTCTGGCTGGGACTGTGTTCCGGGGTGGAGGGTATACTGTTATTCAGATGGCTGCCTGCATGCAATGCTGCATTCACATACATGTATAGTAGTCTCAGGTCAGGATATGGCTTGTCATTAACTGGACATGGGAGCCACAGGTTGCTGCAAAAACCAAGGATCTCATTTATTATAATCATTACATAAAGGATCTATAATGCTTTTTTGCTTTGATGACTAGGAACACCATATTAAACTTGAGATGGCTGCCCTGGGACCAATGGATCAAAGGGGGGGGGGGGGGGTCTTTATGGTTTCTTGCACTGGGGCCCTGAAGGTTCTAGTTATATGTAGTGTAGGTGGGATGCAGCAGCAATAATTCCCACAGTCAATTGCAATAGAAACTTGTATTGAAACAATTCAGCGACAGTTCACAACAAATCCTGAGGGCCACCTGGCCAACCGGATACATTCAGTTTACATTGATGTGAAGACAAGAAGTATCTGCCGGGTTGACATTGTCTCTTAAGAGAATGGAATGAAACCTGGCTGCCTTGTGCTCAACCAGGATGAGGTCCAAGGAGATGCAACACTACAATTTCCCTCCTCATCGGGAACCTTTCCCTACCACTTGAACTATTCCTAAGAGATGGGGTACCTTTCCCTACACACCAACTTGAAAACAGTGCGCAAACCCAGGGAGTCAAGGTCTTGAATAGGCTCTGCCTGACCCAAGATGGCTGTCAGAGTCACATGGGGTGGCAGTATCCAACTGGGTGCTTCCTCAGTGACCCAGAAAACGATAGAGGAATTGTGTTTCTCTTGACTTCCTCTCCAACTGCACAGTGGAGAAAATAGGCCAAACCTGCCTACACTCCCCCCTCTTTAACAGATGCTGTCCTCAGCATCGCATGATAACAACTGTAAAAAGAAATAGAACCAGAATTAAGGCAGACTAACAAACAAATTTAGACAACATATTCAGAGTATCTTGCAGGGAGCTGTCCGCGGATTGGGCGTTGGTGCTCTTGACTCTGGTTGAAGCCACATGGTAAAGGCTCATGAGTAGGTAGTGATTCAGGGGCTTATGTGGCAAGGGGCCAGGTGTGTCTTCTACTTTCTCTTCACGTGAGCCCACGGTCGCATCCTCAGATAAGTTTGTACAGTCTTTGGTACTGAATGACGTGGACAACCCTTCGCCAGGTTGTAAATCGTCAGGTTCTAAGTTTTGGGAGGCCGTAGACTCGAGAATGATGGGTGGTAGGAAACAATCAGTTGGATCTCCATGCATTGGAGGGAAGGTCCACAGCGCCAAATGCCTCCCGGTCATCAGTAGGTCTCCTGGGGCAATCAGCCCCTCTAACACACAAGGAACCAGCATATTTCGATGCAGCCACTTTTTCAATGGGTCGAGTTCCTCCAAGACCAGATCATAGACCAGGATAGGTGGGAAAGGCTGCCCCACAACCCCGTATAGGGTGCACTCCTATTTGGGCTCCAGCTTGCTTCCGCTGGTGTTTTTTTTTTTTTACCAACACCCGTTCCACTGGTCACAGTGGCAGCACTTCCAGATTAGGATCAGAAGCCTACATCAGGGATAGGCAACCTCGGCACTCCATCTGTTGTGAAACTACAACTCCCATCATGCCTCTGCCTCTAGGAGTTATACCTGTGATTGTCAGGATTTTGAAATGCCTCATGGGACTTGTAGTTTCACCACAGCTGGAGGGCCGAGGTTGCCTACCCCGGTCCACATGTACAAGGTGTATGAAAGACCATAGAGATTTGATCCACCTTCTGTGGCGCTGCCCGAAACTACATCCCTATTGAGCAGGGGTGGTAAATCATATCAACTCAGTATCAGTATTTAAGGTGACCCTACCCCCCAGACCTGAAGGCCTGTTTGCTGGGTATATTGGAAGGGTATGACTGGGAGGTTCATACCAGAGAGGCTATACTTAGATTCTTGTTTAAAGCACAAAACCTGATCATGGTTCATTGGAAGTCAGAGGACCCCCCTACTGTGAGGGAATGGGTTAAAACTGTAAGTGAACAGCTGAGATTGGAAAAACTTGTATATCAATATAGGGGAAAGGTGTATAGGTTTGAGAGGCTGTGAGCACCGTGGTTGGATGATTTCCGGGGTTCTCACCGGTGGATCTGACCATGGAAAGGCTACTTGGGCTCAATGTGGCCTAAAGAGATTCATCTCTGCAGGGCATTCGGAGGGTATGCTTGAGAGGTGATAGTTGCACCAATCACCTGAGCATGATTACTAAGGATGTTTGTGTTTTCTATTTGTATGCAAATAGCCAATGGTAATGTACTCTTTGTAGAGGTGCACCGAAATGGAATTTTCTGAACCGAAATCCAAAAAATGTCAGGCCGAAACCGAGACCGAAAATAACTTTTCCTTTTTTATAATTGTATGTTAAAACACTACCCCCACAATCACCTCCTGCCCCCACCACCCCCTGCCACCATTACCTCCTGCCAGCTCTTGCCACCATCACCTCCTGCCAGCTCTTGCCACCATCACCTCACCCACCCCCTGCCATGGTGCCACCATTACATTTCCACCATCACCTCATGCCCCCACCACCTCCTGCCAGCTCTTGCCACCATCACCTCACCCACCCCCTGCCATGGTGCCACCATTACATTTCCACCATCACCTCATGCCCCCACCACCTCCTGCCAGCATTACCTTCTGCCACCATCACCTCACCCACCTCCTGCCACAGTGCCAGCATAACCTTCCACCATCACCTCATGCCCCCACCACCTTCTGCCACCATCACCAGCTTCTTTATTACCTTAAAGCTGGACATGGCTGGGCTCAGAGCTGGGCTGTGCTGTACAGGACTGGGTTGGGTTGTCACGGCTCTGTCCTCTGCCTATGGCGAGTGCACTGCACGAGCCAACGAGTGTCACTGCCAAAGTGTCCCTCCTGAGTCGATCGGCTATTCAAAAATGGCACTGGGTGGCGCCATTACGTAACTGCGCATTCGCCGCCCGGCCGAGCGGATATGAGCTTTCCCGAGCCCGAAGCCGGGCTTGGGAAAGCTTGTATCCGCTCGGCCGGCGAATGCGCAGTTACGTAATGGCGCCACCCGGCGCCATTTTTTAATAGCCGATCGAGTCAGGAGGATTCGCGGACACTTTGGCAGTGACACTCTTTGGCTCGTGCAGTGCACTCGGACGGAGCCGTGACAGCCCAGCGGACATCTTTTTTACGGGCACACGATGCCCATTATCTTAAATTTTTAAGCTGTTTTGGCATGTCGCCAAAACAGCTGATTTCGGCCGATTTGTATCGGCACTGATATATCGGCGCATCCCTAACTCTTTGTTTAACCACTTGCCGCCCAGCCGCCATCATTATACTGTAGCAGGTTGGCTCTATTACACGAATCGCTGTAGCCGTAAGTAGTTTCATGTAATATAGTGGATGCGCGCCTGTGTCGCCCGCAATGTCCACCGGCCACCCGCAATCGATCCACAGAGAGCCAGAACGAGGATCTGTCAATGTAAACAAACATATCCCCGTTCTATCAGTGGAGTAGAGGGAGATCATCTGTTCCTAGTGATCGGGAACAGCGATCCCTCTCCTCCTCCAGTCAGTCCCCTCCCTCCCCCCCAGTTAGAAACACCTCCCAGAGAGCCAATTTAACCCCTTGATCACCACTAGTGTTAACCCCTTCCCTGCCAGTGTCATTTATACAGTAATCAGTGCATTTTTATAGGACCGATTTCTATATAAAGGTCTCTGGTCCCCAAAAAAGTGTCTGATCTGTCCACCACAATGTTGCAGTCCTGCTAAAAATCGCTGATCACTGCCATTACTAGTAAAAAAAAAAAAAAAAATAAAAAAAAAATTATAATAATAATAAAAAAAAAAAAATACATAAAAATGCCATAAATCTATCCCCTATTTTGAAGACGCCATAACTTTTGCACAAAACAAGTTAACATGCACATATTGCCACTTTTTTTTTACCAAAAATATGTAGAAGAATATGTATCGGCCTAAACTTTGAAAAAAAAACACTTTTTATATATATATATATATATATATATATATATATATATATATATATATATATATATATATATATATATATATATATATTAGCAAAAAGTGAAAAAAATATATATATATTTTTCAAAATTGGCGCCGATTTTTGTTTACAGCGCAAAAAATAAAAACCGCAGAGGTGATCAAATACCACCAAAATAAATCTCTTTTTGTGGGAAAAAACGGACGCCAATTTTGTTTGGGTGCCACGTCGCACGACCGCGCAATTGTCAGTTGAAGCGACACACTGCCGTATCGCAAAAAATGGCCCGGTCATTAAGGTGGTAAATCCTTCCGGTCCTTAAGGGGTTAACAGTTTCTAGATGTGTGCTCTCCACGGTGGGTTGGTTTCTACTGTAAAACACGCTGATGTGTAATGTTGGCTAGGTATGCTGCTGTATTTTCAATAACATTTTTGTTTGATATAAAAAATAAAAAAAAACAAAGGGCTAGAAAAAAAAAAGAAAAAAAAATCCCCATGTGGATGTAGGAGACAGAAATATAGCTTGCTGGAACAGGGGCCGCCAACCGTGATTTGAAAAGCAATACACTGTCTACTGCTTTTCAGAGGGCAGTACCACCAGTGCGTAAGAGACCTCACACACAGTGCCCCACTTCTATTACATCTCAATTACACACAGTGCCCAAAGTGCCAATATTTTGTGTGGCCGCCATTATTTTCCAGCACTGCCTTAACCCTCTTGGGCATGAAGGTCACCAGAGCTTCACAGGTTGTCACTGGAGTCCTCTTCCCCTCCTCCATGATGACATCACAGAGCTGGTGGGTGTTAGAGACCTTGCGCTCCTCCACCTTCCGTTTGAGGATGTCCCACAGATGATCAATAAGGTTTAGGTCTGGAGACATGCTTGGCCAGTCCATCACCCTTACCCTCAGCTTCTTTAGCAAGACGACAGTGGTCATCTTGGAGGTGTGTTTGGGGTCGTTATCATGTTGGAATACTGCCCTACCCTGCGGCCCAGTCTCCGAAGGGAGGGGATCATGCTCTGCTTCAGTATGTCACAGTACATGTTGGCATTCATGGTTCCCTCAATGATCTGTAGCCCCCCAGTGCCGGCAGCACTCATGTAACCCCCAGACCATGACACTCCCACCACAATGCCTGACTGTCGGCAAGACACACTTGTCTTTGTCCTCCTCACCTGGTTGCCGCCGCACACACCTGAGACCAAATAAGTTTATCTTGGTCTCATCACACCACAGGACATGGTTCCAGTAATCCATGTCCTTAGTCTTCTTGTCTTCAGCAAACTGTTTGCCGGCTTTCTTGTGCATCATCTTTAGAAGAGGCTTCCTTCTGGGACATGCAAACCAATGTGATGCAGTGTGTGGCGTATGGTCTGAGCACTGACAGGCTGACCCCCCCACCCCTTCAACCTCTGCAGCAATGCTGGCAGCACTCATACGTCTATTTCCCAAAGACAACCTCTGGATATGACACTGAGCATGTGCACTCAACCTCTTTGGTCGACCACGGCGAGGCCTGTTCTGAGTGGAACCTGTCCTGTGCTGTATGGTCTTGGCCTCCGTGCTGCAGCTCAGTTTCAGGGTCTTGGCAATCTTCTTATAGCCTCGGCCATCTTTATGTAGAGCAGCAATTATTATTTCTCAGATCCTCAGAGAGTTCTTTGCCATGAGGTGCCATGTTGAACTTCCAGTGACCAGTATGAGAGAGTGAGAGCGATAACACCAAAATTTAACACACCTGTTCCCCATTCACACCTGAGACCTTGTAACACTAATGAGTCACATGACATCGGGGAGGAAAAATGTCTAATTGGGCCCAATTTGGGCATTTTCACTTAGGGGTGTACTCACTTTTGTTGCCAGCGGTTTAGACGTTAATGGCTGTGTGTTGAGTTATTTTGAGGGGACAGCAAATGTACACTGATATACAAGCTGTACACTCACTACACAACATTGTAGCAAAGTGTCATTTCTTCAGTGTTGTCCCATGAAAAGATAGAAGAAAATATTTACAAGAATGTGAGGGGTGTACTTACTTTTGTGAGATACTGTACCTCTCTGTAACACAGTGCCCGATGCCTCTCTTTTAGGCTTTGTTCACACCTCTGCATGTGGCTGCTGGTGTGGAAATCGCATCTTTTCCCGCGCGCACAACCACACGCAGCAAAATCTTAGGAGAATGGCTGCCCCCCGCGCAGTTTCGGCACATAGCGCGTTTGCGGGCGCAGCAATCGCAGGGAAACTGCATTGGCCAAACAGACCATGCGATTTCAGTTTAGAAGGGTGCATGCGTGTCTTTTTTTGGGGGGGGCGGAAACGCAGGCACAGCAGCCCATTCATTTTAATAGGCTGACGTGCCCACGCCAACGTGGATATGTGAACCTAGGATCAGTGTGCGTTTCTACCACACATGATCTCTTATACCCCACTGTACAGCTTTAGTTCATCCAAAATGAGAAAACCAGCAAAAGATCCTTCAAGTATCAATAGATTTCCAAAACCAAATAGAGTAATACCCTGGATTAGGAGCACAATTCCTTCCAGAAGAATGCTTGTAATCCAAAGCACTCTTATATCAAAGCGAGTTTCCCCATAGGAATCAATGGAAACTCGGCTAATTAATTCCAGTGTCACTGCTAGTATATGCAGTACCGCATGTGGCCAGAGGTGGAGGGGCACCAGCGACACTCAGTTCCCGAGCCTTTCCAAACATCTCAGAGTGTCTCTGGCGCCCCCACACCTCTGGCCACATGTAATACTGCATACACTAGCAGTGACACTGTCCGAGTGGTCTCTGGCGCCCCCCCACATCTGGAAACACGTGGTACTGCATACACTAGCAGTGACACTGTCTCAAAATGGTCTCTGGCGCCCCCCCACATCTGGCCACATGCGGTACTGCTTACGCTAGCAGTGACACTGAGTGGTCTCTGGCGCCCCCCACATCTGGAAACATGTGGTACTGCATACACTAGCAGTGACACTGGCTCAGAGTGGTCTCTGGCGTCCCCCCACATCTGGCCACATGCGGTACTGCTTACACTAGCAGTGACACTGGCTCAGAGTGGTCTCTGGCGCCCCCCCCACATCTGGCCACATGCGGTACTGCTTACACTAGCAGTGACACTGGCTCAGAGTGGTCTCTGGCGCCCCCCCACATCTGGCCACATGCGGTACTGCTTACACTAGCAGTGACACTGTCCAAGTGGTCTCTGGTGCCCCCCACATCTGGAAACACGTGGTACTGCATACACTAGCAGTGACACTGTCTCAGAGTGGTCTCTGGCGCCCCCCCCACATCTGGCCACATGTGGTACTGCATACACTAGCAGTGACACTGTCTGAGTGGTCTCTGGCGTCCCCCCACATCTGGCCACATGCGGTACTGCTTACACTAGCAGTGACACTGGCTCAGAGTGGTCTCTGGCGCCCCCCCACATCTGGCCACATGCGGTACTGCTTACACTAGCAGTGACACTGGCTCAGAGTGGTCTCTGGCGCCCCCCCACATCTGGCCACATGCGGTACTGCTTACACTAGCAGTGACACTGTCCGAGTGGTCTCTGGTGCCCCCCACATCTGGAAACACGTGGTACTGCATACACTAGCAGTGACACTGTCTCAGAGTGGTCTCTGGCGCCCCCCCCACATCTGGCCACATGTGGTACTGCATACACTAGCAGTGACACTGTTTGAGTGGTCTCTGGCGTCCCCCCACATCTGGAAACACGTGGTACTGCATACACTAGCAGTGACACTGTCTCAGAGTGGTCTCTGGCGCCCCCCCCCCACATCTGGCCACATGCAGTACTGCATACACTAGCAGTGGACACTGTCTGAGTGTTCTCTGGTGCCCTCCCACCTCTGGCCACATGCGGTACTGCATACACTAGCAGTGACACTGTCTCAGAGTGGTCTCTGGCGCCCCCCCCCCACATCTGGCCACATGTGGTACTGCATACACTAGCAGTGACACTGTCTGAGTGTTCTCTGGCGCCCCCCCACAACTGGCCACATGCGGTACTGCATACACTAGCAGTGACACTGTCTCAGAGTGGTCTCTGGCGCCCCCCCCACATCTGGCCACATGCAGTACTGCATACACTAGCAGTGACACTGTCTCAGAGTGGTCTCTGGTGCCCCCCCCCACATCTGGCCACATGGGGTACTGCATACACTAGCAGTGACATCTGGCCACATGCAGTACTGCACACCCCAGAGGCTTGAATTCTGCTCGTCTTGTGAGACAACGCTCGCAAATCGAGTCAGAATTAAAAAACTAACAGCCTGTATTGCAAAACGCTGGTAAACTGCTTTCCTCACAATCGGAATGTTTTACTGTATAAGCATTCATCGATATAAAACACAACTACAGGAGGTATAAAATGATTTTATTCCTTTTTATGCTCTGACAGCAGCAGTAAGACCCCCCATACCAGGGGCGGGCCCTCCAGCTATTGTAGAACTACATGTCCCATGAGGCATTGCAAGACTGAGTGACAATCGTGACTTGCACAGGCATGATGGGACATGTAGTTCCTTATATGATAAAGAAAATGAGGTACGAGGCTCAGAGTTTTGCTCAGAAATACGTTTTATTTTAGAGTTTGTAATTCTTACAAATAACATTTCCCTTCACAGAAGAAGATGATCAGAGCGTCGCATTATTTTACAAGGCCTTTTTTTTTTGCGCTGTAAACAATACCTTTAGAATTTGGCACCGACAGTTGTGCTGTCCGCAGTCCGCAGTCAGGTGGCGAGCCGTCAGACCATCATTTCAGTGAATGCGCAGTTTCTGCTGAGCATCCATTACACACAGGTATGCATTTATAATTAGCTACGCATTTTTTTTTTTTTTTTTAACCACTTAACCCCCGGACCATATTGCTGGTCAAAGACCAGAGCACTTTTTGCGATTCGGCACTGCGTCGCTTTAATTGACAATTGCGCGGTCGTGCGACGTGGCTCCCAAACAAAATTGGCATCCTTTTTTTCCCACAAATAGAGCTTTCTTTCGGTGGTATTTTATTACCTCTGCGGTTTTTACTTTTTGCGCTATAAACAAAAATAGAGCGCCAATTTTTTAAAAAATGCAATATCTTTTACTTTTTGCTATAATAACTATACGTATTCTTCTACCTATTTTGCGTAAAAAAAAAAACGCAATAAGCGTTTATTGATTGGTTTGCGCAAAAGTTATAGCGTTTATAAAATAGGGGGCGATCAGCGATTTTTTTCCGGTACTGCGACATTATGGCGGACACTTCGGACACTTTTGACACATTTTTGGGACCATTGGCATTTTTATAGCGATCAGTGCTATAAAAATGCATTGGATTACTATAAAAATGCCACTGGCAGTGAAGGGGTTAACACTAGGGGGCGGGTAAGGGGTTAAGTATGTTCCCTGGGTGTGTTCTAACTGTAGGGGGGGGGGGTGGCCTCACTAGGAGAAATGACAGATCGCTGTTCATACATTGTATGAACGGAAGATCAGCATTTCTCTCCCTGACAGGACCGGGAGCTGTGTGTTTACACACACAGCTCCCGGTGCCCGCTCTGTAACGAGCGATCGCGTGTGCCCGGCGGTGATTGCGCCCACCGGGCACGGGAGAGCGGGCGGCGCGCCCCTAGAGGCCTGCGAGAGAGCCGACGTTATAGTACGGGCTCTCGCGCAGGGGAGCGGACCTGCCGCCGTAAAACAACGGCGGCTGGTCGGCAACTAGTTAAATACTCCCCTTACAGTCTCACCAACCTATTGGAAATGCAAAGTGGTGCCAACATTTGTCTCCAACTTTAACAAAAAAGAATGAGAATTTCACCCAAAAGATTGTGGTGGTTCCCAGATCCCGAGCAACAACAACAACAGGCCGATAGCCTCTGTACAGCAGAGCTCAGACCAGGGAGGGAGAAGCAGCACAAGAAGCCAGGCAGTTGCGCAGCATACTGGTAGGAGGGGGGGGAGCAGAAAGATGAGCCCATCAGTCTGCTGTTTTTTTCCTTTACAGGCTGGCTGAGGGGCAAGACCTGTAGTATTTAACCACTTGAGGACCGCCGCACGACGATATACGTCGACAAAATGGTACGGCTGGGCACAAGGGCGTACATGTACGTCCCCTTTAAGAGCAAAGCCGTGGGGGCGCACTCGCGACGCGGTCCTCTTCTCAGTGACCGGCCCCGCGGGATAGGCGGACCCGCGATCGGGTCACAGAGAGGAAGAACGGGGAGAGGCAAGTGTAAACAAACTTCTCCCCATGCTTCCTAGTGTGGCTGTGACTGTGTTAGGGAACGACGATCAGTGACATCACGTGCCCAGCCACGCCCCCCTACAGTAAGAATCACTCCCTTAGGCTGCATTCACACCTGAACGCGGCGTATTTTACCGCGATTTGCTGCGACAAAACGCGCTGTTTTTAAGCCCAACATACGCCGGAGGGGTGATCAACATTGTTGGCTATGCCAAACGCCGCCTGAAAAAAAGGTCCGGGACTTGTTTTGAGCTTCAGGCGTTCGGCGTGGAGATGTGAACCATCTCCATAGCCGACAATGTTAAATCACCCCTCCAGCGTATTGCAGGCTGTAATAGCATCGCGCTACAGGCGACAAAACGCCTAGGTGTGAATGGAGCCGTAGGACACATTTACCCCCTACAGCGCCCCCTCCTGGTTAACCCCTTCACTACCAGTGTCATTTTTACAGTAATCAGTGCATTTTTATAGCACTTTTCGCTGTGAAAATGACAATGGTCCCAAAATAGTGTCAAAAGTGTCCGCCATAATGTCACAGTCACAAAAAAAAAAAAAAAAAAACGCTGATCGCCGACATTACTAATTTTTTTTTTTTATATAAAAATGCCATAAAACTATCCTCTATTTTGTAAACGCTATAACTTTTGCGCAAATCAATCAAACGCTTATTGCGATATGTAGAAGAATACGTATCGGCCTAAACTGAGAAAAAAAATTCATTTTTTTAAAAAAATTGGGGATATTTATTATAGCAAAAGGAAAAATATTGATTTTTTTTCAAAATTGTCGCTCTTTTTTTGTTTATATCGCAAAAAATAAAAAAAACGCAGAGGTGATCAAATACCACCAAAAGAAATCGCTATTTATGGGAAAACAAGGAGGTCAATTGTTAGTTAAAGCAACGCAGTGCTGAATTGCAAAAAGGGGCCTGGTCCTTTACCTGCATAATGGTCCAGGTCCTAAAGCGGGAGTCCACCCTAAAAAAAAAAAATGTAACATTAGATTGAGGCTCATTTTGTGAAGGGGAATCGGGTGTTTTTTTTTTTAAAATCGAAGCAGTACTTACCGTTTTAGAGATAGATCTTCTCCGCCGCTTCCGGGTATGGGCTGCGGGACTGGGCGTTCCTATTTGATTGACAGGCTTCCGACGGTCGCATCTATCGCGTCACGAGTAGCCGAAAGAAGCCCAACGTCGGTGCGGCTCTATACGGCACCTGCGCACCGACGTTCGGCTACTTTTGGGAAAATCGTGACGCGATGTATGCGACCGTCGGAAGCCTGTCAATCAAATAGGAACGCCCAGTCCCGCAGCCCATACCCGGAAGCGGCGGAGAAGATCGCTCTCTAAAACGGTAAGTACAGCTTCGTTATAAAAAAAAAACACCCGATTCCCCTTCACGAAATGAGCCTCAATCTAATGTTAAAAATTAACATTTCCGGGTGAACCTCCACTTTAAGTGGTTTGTAAAGCTATAGTGTGTACTTGTCTCTATCCAGAGCACTAAGCGTCATTTCTGTCTGCTACTTCCTTCCTCTACTATCTGCATGAGTCACTTTGGACAAGTTATACTGACACCAAGAGAAAAAAAAGGTGACGGGAGGAACCACCAACACACAGCCTGTGATTGAAAGCCTCAGCTCTGTTCCTTTGTGTCCTTACCCTCCAAGCAGCCGTCACCTTTATTGCTTCGGAAAATTTTCTGTACCCTTCCCCCGATCTGTGCCCCCATACAATCCTGTCTCGGAGGTCTACAGACAATTCCTTGGACTTCATGGCTTGGTTTGTGCTCTGACATGCACTGGTAACTGTGGGACCTCCATATAGACAAATCATGTCCAATCAACTGACTTTACCACAGGTGGACTCCAATCAAGTTGTAGAAACATCTCAATGGATGATCAGTGGAAATAGGAGGCACCTGAGCTCAGTTTTGCGTGTCATGGGGCAAAGGCTGTGATACTTCTGTACATGGGATTATTTTTATTTTTAATACATTTGCAAAGATTTCAAACTTCTTTCACGTTGTCATTATGGGGTATTGTTTGTAGAATTTTGAGGAAAATAATGAATTTAATCAATTTTGGAATAAGGCTGTAACATAACAAAATGTGGAAAAAGTGAAGCGCTGTGAATACTTTCCAGAATGCACTGTACCCGGTTCTCTTCTACCCCAGCAGGTGGCGCTCTCTCCCCTACGCTCCACAGTGGACTGTTCCTTGGCGTCCTTACGTCCCATGCAGAGGTGCTGAGAGGAGGAGTTTCAGGAGGCGGAATCAGTACAAAACTCACTGCTTGCAGGCAGCAAGGTACCATGGGACTTGTAGTCCTTAGAAATGGAGAAGCAGCTGCAGACATGCAGGGAATCCAGGAAGTCGTGAAAAGAGGCAGCACTCACAACATGAAAGGAGATTTGTTGGATTTAGATCAGATTGTTAATTATAACTATTATTTGTATTGTTATTACAATGCTGATGTTATAAAAATCAACGTGTTTTGCGAGATCTCCTTTGACTTCAAGATTTCCACACAGCTTCAGCCGTCTACATCTCTAAATCTTGTATCATTATTATCTCTTAACCAGCTGCCGTCGTTATAAGGCGGCGGGTTGGCACGGCTGAGTAAACCGCCGTAGGTGTGCGTCGGCCGCTTTAAGAGGCATAGAGGCGCCGGAGCCGATGCGCATGGCCGGAGCCAACGATGTCCGCCAGCAACCCGCGATCACTCCCGAGAGAGACTGAATGGGGATCCCACAAATCCCAAGCGGTGCGGAGGCGACACAACACAGATCGCTCTTCAGAGGGCAAAGTACTTGTGAACGAGCCCCAAGACTGAGCGATTACATGACCGCTGATCGCCCAGTTTTTGGCCAGAGTGGAGTGAAGAGCGGTGACTGCAAGTCATCACTCTCCACTCCTCACTGGAGCACCAGGCTATAGGGGGGGGGGGGCACAACTGGCTCCAACTCCAGTCAGTCACCGCTCTCCACTCCTCACTGGAGCACCAGCCTAGGGGGGGCACAACTGGCTCCAACTCCAGTCACCGCTTTCCACTCCTTACTGGAGCACCAGGCTGGGGGGGGGGGGAGGGCACAACTGGCTCCAACTCCAGTCACCACTTTCCACTCCTTACTGGAGCACCAGGCTAGGGGGGGGGGGGCACAACTGGCTCCAACTCCAGTCACCACTTTCCACTCCTTACTGGAGCACCAGGCTAGGGGGGGGGGGGCACAACTGGCTCCAACTTCAGTCACCACTTTCCACTCCTTACTGGAGCACCAGGCTAGGGGGGGGGGGGGCACAACTGGCTCCAACTCCAGTCACCACTTTCCACTCCTTACTGGAGCACCAGGCTAGGGGGGGGGGGGCACAACTGGCTCCAACTTCAGTCACCACTTTCCACTCCTTACTGGAGCACCAGGCTAGGGGGGGGGGGGGGGCACAACTGGCCCCAACTCCAGTCACCACTTTCCACTCCTTACTGGAGCACCAGGCTAGGGGGGGGGGCACAACTGGCTCCAATTCCAGTCACTCCCCGCTCTTCACTCCTTACTGGGGCACCAGGCTGGGGGGGGGCACAACTGGCTCCAACTCCATACACCACTTTCCACTCCTTACTGGGGCACCAGGCTGGGGGGGGGGGGGGGCACAACTGGCTCCAACTCCAGTCAGTCACCGCTTTCCACTCCTTACTGAAGCACCAGGCTGGGGGGGGCACAACTGGCTCCAATTCCAGTCACTACCCGCTCTTCACACCTTACTGGAGCACCAGGCTGAGGGGTGGGGGGGCACAACTGGCTCCAACTCCAGTCACCACTTTCCACTCCTTACTGGAGCACCAGGCTGGGGGGGGGGGGGGAGGGCACAACTGGCTCCAACTCCAGTCCTCGCTTTCCACTCCTTACTGGAGCACCAGGCTGGGGGGGGGGGCACAACTGGCTCCAACTCCAGTCACCACTTTCCACTCCTTACTGGAGCACCAGGCTAGGGGGGGGGGGGGCACAACTGGCTCCAACTCCAGTCACCACTTTCCACTCCTTACTGGAGCACCAGGCTAGGGGGGGGGGGGGCACAACTGGCTCCAACTCCAGTCACCACTTTCCACTCCTTACTGGAGCACCAGGCTAGGGGGGGGGGGGGCACAACTGGCTCCAACCCCAGTCACCACTTTCCACTCCTTACTGGAGCACCAGGCTAGGGGGGGGGGGGGGCACAACTGGCTCCAACTCCATACACCACTTTCCACTCCTTACTGGGGCACCAGGCTGGGGGGGGGGGGGGCACAACTGGCTCCAACTCCAGTCAGTCACCGCTTTCCACTCCTTACTGAAGCACCAGGCTGGGGGGGGCACAACTGGCTCCAATTCCAGTCACTACCCGCTCTTCACACCTTACTGGAGCACCAGGCTGAGGGGTGGGGGGGCACAACTGGCTCCAACTCCAGTCACCGCTTTCCACTCCTTACTGGAGCACCAGGCTGGGGGGGGGGGGGGAGGGCACAACTGGCTCCAACTCCAGTCCTCGCTTTCCACTCCTTACTGGAGCACCAGGCTGGGGGGGGGGGCACAACTGGCTCCAACTCCAGTCACCACTTTCCACTCCTTACTGGAGCACCAGGCTAGGGGGGGGGGGGGCACAACTGGCTCCAACTCCAGTCACCACTTTCCACTCCTTACTGGAGCACCAGGCTAGGGGGGGGGGGGCACAACTGGCTCCAACTCCAGTCACCACTTTCCACTCCTTACTGGAGCACCAGGCTAGGGGGGGGGGGGGCACAACTGGCTCCAACTCCAGTCACCACTTTCCACTCCTTACTGGAGAACCAGGCTAGGGGGGGGGGGGGGCACAACTGGCTCCAACTCCAGTCACCCCTTTCCACTCCTTACTGGAGCACCAGGCTAGGGGGGGGGGGGGGCACAACTGGCTCCAACTCCAGTCACCCCTTTCCACTCCTTACTGGGGCCCCAGGCTAGGGGGGGGGGCACAACTGGCTCCAACTTCAGTCACCACTTTCCACTCCTTACTGGAGCACCAGGCTAGGGGGGGAGGGCACAACTGGCTCCAACTCCAGTCACCACTCTCCACTCCTTACTGGAGCACCAGGCTAGGGGGGGGGGGGGGGGCACAACTGGCTCCAACTTCAGTCACCACTTTCCACTCCTTACTGGAGCACCAGGCTGGGGGGGGGCACAACTGGCTCCAACTCCAGTCACCGTTTTCCACTCCTTACTGGAGCACCAGGCTAGGGGGGGGGGGGGCACAGCTGACTCTCTCTGAAAAAGTGAAGCCGGCTTTCAAATCAGACAGCTGGGTGGATCCTAACAGTATTGTCGGGATCCTTCCCCGCCCCGGGCAATAGCAAACTATCGGCCAATTCTGGATCATAGGAGAACAAAAAGTAAGACCCAAAAGAGACGCACAGCCAAGAAAAAAAGTCAGTCGATAATTCTCTTTTAATCCGATGACAACATTTCTTGTCCAAAGAGCTTGCTGGTGGTTTTTATGCAGACCCCCCGGCCCCCGCTGAACAATATTGTTCTTTCTGCTCCGGGGGGCCCCCATCAGGATATAAAGTGACATGAGAAGGGGGCTGAAGAGCCCTGTACCCTGTCCTCCAGTGTCCGGAGGTCCCGGCATAGTCGGCAGGGGTGTCTATAAAAAATGTGTAGTTGCGTTTACCTGACTCTCCGTACCATTGGTAGAGTGGAAGGGTTTCTCTGAAGCTTTTTCATAGTAGATAATATAAAATACTGGCAAAACAATCCCAATTAAAAGCATGACTAAAACGGCGTTCCACCATCGGATTCCCCAGTCCGCCCCCAGATAGGAGTCTTTCTGTCTCGGTAAAGGCGTCACCTGGAGACCATCAGAGCCATAAGATTCCCCGAGCAGTTCCTGGGTCTGTGTGGCTTCCTCGATGTTCTGGTCTATCTCCTGGAAGTACTGACTTATGTCCCTGGGGTCCTCGGAGATATCGCGCCCGTCATCGGGCGGCTCGGCGACAACGTCGGGAGAATCGGCAGACATGGAGGTTTGTGCGTTGGGTTCCTCGTTCTGTTCGGTAAAAATTCCATGCACCTTCACCGGGATTCTAATCGTCTTTACAGCGTACATGTCCTGCTCCGTCAGGAAGTTGTTCACTCGCTTAATGTCCGCGACCTGGAGGGGAAAAAAACAACGCAACATGAAAACGCGACAAAGCAGGCGAGACACAGACAGCCAGCCAAACACATTTTTTAACCACTTGTTGACCTCCGAAAGGTTTTACCCCCCTATATGACCCGGGCATGTTTTTCTATTCAGCATTGCGCAAACTGTTGGCGATATATACCGTATTTATCGGCGTATAACGCACACTTTTTCCCCTTAAAATCAGGGGAAAATCGTGGGTGCGCGTTATACACCGATACCAGCTGTTTCTCCGCCCGCCGCAGCCTAGAGCCGAGCCGAGTGTACTGCGCACTCGGCTAGGCTCAGCCACGCGAGAGAAGCCCAGACAAGACGAACACACATGAAATCCAGCTCCTCTCGGCGGCAAATCCAAAAACGAACACCGGAGATGGACACCGGGATGGAGGCCGCAGACGGACACGCTGGACGGAGACGGACACCTGGATGGAGGCCGCAGATGGACACGCTGGACCGAGACGGACACCTGGATGGAGGCCGCAGATGGACACGCTGGACCGAGACGGACACCTGGATGGAGGCCGCAGACGGACACGCTGGACCGAGACGGACACGCTGGACCGAGACGGACACGCTGGACCGAGACGGACACGCTGGACCGAGACGGACACGCTGGACCGAGACGGACACCGGGATGGAGGCCGCAGATGGACACGCTGGACCGAGACGGACACGCTGGACCGAGGACGGACACCGGAATGGAGGCCGCAGATGGACACGCTGGACCGAGACGGACACGCTGGACCGAGACGGACACGCTGGACCGAGACGGACACCGGAATGGAGGCCGCAGATGGACACGCTGGACCGAGACGGACGGAGACGGACACCTGGATGGAGGCCGCAGATGGACACGCTGGACCGAGACGGACACCTGGATGGAGGCCGCAGACGGACACGCTGGACCGAGACGGACACCTGGATGGAGGCCGCAGACGGACACGCTGGACCGAGACGGACACCTGGATGGAGGCCGCAGACGGACACGCTGGACTGAGACGGACACCTGGATGGAGGCCGCAGACGGACACGCTGGACCAAGACGGACACGCTGGACCGAGACGGACACGCTGGACCAAGACGGACACGCTGGACCGAGACGGACACGCTGGACCGAGACGGACACCGGAATGGAGGCCGCAGAAGGACACGCTGGACCGAGACGGACACGCTGGACCGAGACGGACACCGGAATGGAGGCCGCAGATGGACACGCTGGACCGAGACGGACACGCTGGACCGAGACGGACACCTGGATGGAGGCCGCAGATGGACACGCTGGACCAAGACGGACACGCTGGACCGAGATGGACACCGGAATGGAGGCCGCAGAAGGACACGCTGGACCGAGACGGACACGCTGGACCGAGACGGACACAGGAATGGAGGCCGCAGATGGACACGCTGGACCGAGACGGACACGCTGGACCGAGACGGACACGCTGGACCGAGACGGACACGCTGGACCGAGACGGACACCGGGATGGAGGCCGCAGATGGACACGCTGGACCGAGACGGACACGCTGGACCGAGACGGACACCGGAATGGAGGCCGCAGATGGACACGCTGGACCAAGACGGACACCGGAATGGAGGCCGCAGATGGACACGCTGGACCGAGACGGACACCGGGATGGAGGCCGCAGATGGACACGCTGGACCGAGACGGACACGCTGGACCGAGACGGACACGCTGGACCGAGACGGACACCGGAATGGAGGCCGCAGATGGACACGCTGGACCGAGACGGACACGCTGGACCGAGACGGACACCAGAATGGAGGCCGCAGATGGACACGCTGGACCGAGACGGACACCGGGATGGAGGCCGCAGATGGACACGCTGGACCGAGACGGACACGCTGGACCGAGACAGACACGCTGGACCGAGACGGACACCGGAATGGAGGCCGCAGATGGACACGCTGGACCAAGACGGACACCGGAATGGAGGCCGCAGATGGACACGCTGGACCGAGACGGACACGCTGGACCGAGACAGACACGCTGGAACCGAGACGGACACGCTGGACCGAGACGGACACCGGGATGGAGGCCGCAGATGGACACGCTGGACCGAGACGGACACGCTGGACCGAGACGGACACGACGGACGGAGACGGACACCTGGATGGAGGCCGCAGACGGACACCTCCAAAGCCGCAGACGGACCCCACGCAAGGCCGCCTATGGATGCAGGGCAAAAATGTAAGTTTTCTTTTTTTTCCTCTCTAAACTTGGGGTGCGCGTTATACCCCGGGGCGCGATATACCCCGATAAATACGGTAAATCCTGTATAATAATAATACTTTAGGTGGCAATTGCTCAGTCATGCAACACTGTATCCAAATAAAATTTATATCACACAAATAGATCTTTCTTTTGGTGGTATATGATCAAGTTTTTTTTATCATTTAATAAAACTGAAAAAAAAAAAAAAAAATGTTAAAAAATAAATAACTTTTTCAAATTATAAAACATATCCAATAAAAATCAACTTTCTTCATACATTTCGGCACTGCGTCGTTTTAACTGACAATTGCGCGGTCGTGCGACGTGGCTCCCAAACAAAATTGGCGTCCTTTTTTCCCCACAAATAGAGCTTTCTTTTGATGGTATTTGATCACCTCTGCGGTTTTTATTTTTTGCGCTATAAACAAAAATAGAGCGACAATTTGGAAAAAAAAATTCAATATTTTTTACATTTTGCTATAATAAATATCCCCCAAAAATATAAAAAAATAAAAAAAGAATTTCTTTCTCAGTTTAGGCCGATACGTATTCTTCTACCTATTTTTGGTAAAATCGCAATAAGCGTTTATTGTTTGGTTTGTGCAAAAGTTATCGCGTCTACAAAATAGGGGATAGAATTATGGCATGTTTATTATTATACAGGATTTATATAGCGCCAACAGTTTGCGCAGCGCTTTACAACATCAGGGAAGACAGTACAGTCTAATATTTTTTTTTTACTAGTAATGGCGGCGATCTGTGATTTTTATCGTGACTGCGATATTATGGCGGACACATCGGACTCTTGACACTATTTTGGGACCATTGTCATTTATACAGTGATCAGAGCTATAAAAATGCACCGATTACTGTGTAAATGACACTGGCAGGGAAGGGGTTACATACTTACATAGTAAGTATGTAACCCCTTCCCTGCCAGTGTCATTTACCACTAGTGGGCAGGGAAGGGGTTAACCGTGTCCTAGGGAGTGATTCTAACTGTGGGGGCTGGGCTACAAGTGACAGGACACTGACCCCGATGACAGGGAGCAGTAGATCTCTGTCCTGTCACTAGGCAGAACAGGGAAGTGCCTCGTTTACATAGGCCCGTTCTGCCGCTCCGTGACACGATTGGGGGACACTGGCGGACATCGAGTCTGTGGGTCCCGCGGGCACGGTCATGGCTCGATACAGGTACGTTGCTTTGCCCAGCCAAGCCATTCTGCTGACGTATATGTTCGTTAGGTGGTCGGCAAGTGGTTAATGAAAAACATCCCAATAAGTGTATATTAACTTTCCAACCACCTAACTGTAAACGTACGGCATTACGTTGATGTTAAATACCGTTGATGTTAGCTGCCATAACTCCAGTATTTTTTTGTTTTTTTGTTAAGCGATTGGCTTTACGATAAAAGTGATCCCAGTGGTAGATTTGCTACGCGATTACTTTTATAGGCGGCGGGAGACGTGCCCTCCCGGTGGTTTTCAAGCTTATCAGAGCCGTCATGAAGCTCGAAACTGATCCGATGCCGCCAATGGCTAGCAGCAAGCCGAGTGAGGGCAAGATAGCCCCCCGTAGCTCTATGCCCTTGGAAGACTGGAGCGACCTCTGACATCACTTCTGGTCCTCATTTTGTTATAAAAGGTAAATGAGAGAGATCTGGGGTCTTTTTAGACCCGGTGCGCACGCGGCCACCGGGCACCCGCGATGGCCCAGTAACTGAGCAGGACTGTGGATCGGTGTGTGTAAACAGAGCTCCACGTCCTGTCAGGGAGAGAGGAGACCGATGCCGTGTCCCTCGTACATAGGGACAGAGATCGGTCACCTCCCCCAGTCAGTCCCCCTCCCCCACAGTAAGAATCACTCCTTAGGGAACATATTTAACCCCTTCCTCACCCCCTAGTGTTAACCTCTTCCCTGCCAGTCACATTTATACAGTAATTAGTGCATTTTTATAGCACTGGTCGCTGTATAAATGTGAATGGTCCCAAAAATGTGTCAAAAGAGTCCGCCGCAATGTCGAAGTCACGATAAAAATCGCTGATTGCCGCCATTACTATTTAAAAAAAAAATGCTATAAATCTATCCCCTATTTTGTAGACCCAATAACTTTTGCGCAAACCAATCAAACGATTATTGCATTTTTTTTTTACCAAATATATGTAGAAGAATATTTATCGGCCTGAAATGAGAAAAAATGTGAATAATAAAAAAAAAGAAAAAAAAGTGGATATTTATTATAGCAAAAAGTAAAAAAATATTGTGTTTTTTTTTTAAAACGTGTCCCTCCTTTGTCTATAGCGCAATAAATAAAAACCGCAGAGGTGATCAAATGCCACCTAAAGAAATCTCTATTTGTGGGGAAAAATTATAAAAAACAATTATTTGGGTACAGTGTTGCATGACTGAGCAATTGTCATTCAAAGTGTGACAGCGCTGAAAGCTGAAAAATGGCATGGGCAGGAAGGGGGTGAAAGTGCCAAGTGGTTAATCATGTTTAAACCACACATGTGAGGTGTCGCCGCGATCGTTAGAGGGAGAGCAATAATTCTAGCGCTAGACCTCCTTTGGAACTCTAAACAGGTAACCTATAAAAAAAATTGAACGGGGGAGGGGCTCTGACTGGATGAAGACAGATCAGTTTTCCTGGTAAGCAGGAACACAAGATCTCCATTGTCAGACTGGTAATCTGCATTGTTTACATGGGCAGACCACCGTTCTGCCTCTCTCGAGAACGATTGTGGGTAGCCAGAAAACCGGGTCCGCCAGACCTGCTGATTGGCTCCTACTCTGTCCAATGAGCACGCGATCGCACCACCTCAGTGTCCATTACACAAAATGATGTACAGGTACTTTGTTACGTGCAATAGAGGCGACCTCCCACAGTACAAGTGCGGTAGGTGGTCGGCAAGTGGTTACGATAAAAAACCTTTTGAATTGCAGCTTCTCCCAGCCTCTTTAAATACTTACCTGAGACCCATCTCCAATCACCAATGTGCACACGAGCTGAGGCTCTCTTGGCTCACTTTCCTCATTGGTTTAGACACAGCAGTAGGAGCCAATAGCATCTGCTGTAGTCACTCAGAGGCAGCAAGGGAGGGGGGGGGGGCATGCTGTGTGTGTCAATGTAGACGCTATGGGCCAGATTCACATAGAGATACGATGGCGTATCTCCTGATACGCCGTCGTATCTCTGAGTTTCGTCGGTCGTATCTATGCGACCGATTCATAGAATCAGTTACGCATACATATGCCTAAGATCCGACAGGTGTAACTGTGTTACACCGCCGGATCTTAGGCTGCAATTCCAGGCCGGCCGCTAGGTGGCGTTTCGGTTTATTTACGTGGCGATTATGCAAATGAGGAGATACGCCGATTCAGAAACGAACGACCGCCCGGTGCTTTTTTTTTTACGTCGTTTGCGTTTGGCTTTTTCTGGCGGATAGTTACCCCTGGGTCTATGAGGCGCAGCCAATGTATAAGTATGGCCGTTGTTCCCGCGTCGCGATTTAAAGATTTTACGTCGTTTGCGTAACTCGTCCGTGAATGGGGCTGGACGCCCCAATGGAAACCAATGACGTCCTTGCAACGTCATTTAGCGCAATGCACGCTGGGTAAATTTGCCGACGGCGCATGCGCTATTCGATCGGCGCGGGAACGCGCCTGATTTGAATAGTACACTCCCCCTAGCCGCGGAATTTGAATTCCGATGGGGGATTTACGATACGCCGCCGCAAATTTTGAGGTAAGTGCTTTGTGAATTACCCACTTGCCTCAAAAACTTGCGGCGGATCTTAAATCACATAGGTTAGCGGATCTTTAGATCCGCGTAACCTATGTGAATCTGGCCCTATAACTTTAATGCAAACCAATCAATATACACCTATTCTGATTTTTTTTTTCTAATCAACAACATGTAGGAGAATACATTTTAGCCAAAATTTATGAAGAAATTCGATTTTGTATTAGATATGTTTTATAACTAAATAAAAAAAAAACGGCAGAGGTGATCAAATACCACCAAAATAAATCTCTATTTGCAGGGGGGGGATACAGATTTTGTTTGGATACAGCATTGCATGACTGCAATTATCTGGTCATGAAGGGGTTAAATCAGGGTTTGACAAATTTGCTTGGAATCTAGGAGCCAGCTAAAAAAGTTAGGAGCCAGAAAACGCGTCCCGTCCCGACGAGCTTGCGCGCAGAAGCGAACACATATGTGAGCAGCGCCCGCATATGTAAACGGTGTTCAAACCACACATGCGAGGTATCACCGCGATTGGTAGAGCGAGAGCAATAATTCTAGCCCTAGACCTCCTCTGTAACTCAAAACATGCAACCTGTAGATTTTTTTAAATGTCGCCTATGGAGATTTTAAAGGGTAAAAGTTTGTCGCCATTACACGAGCGGACGTAATTTTGAAGCGTGACATGTTGGGTATCAATTTACTCGGCGTAACATTATCTTTCACAATATTAAAAAAAAATGGGGATAACTTTACGGTTTTATTTTTTAATTAAAAAAAGTGTATTTTTTTCCTCAAAAACGTGCGCTTGTAAGACCGCTGCGCAAATACGGCGTGACAGAAAGTATTGCAACGATCACCATTTTATTCTCTAGGGTGTAAGAATAAAAAATATATATAATGTTTGGGGGTTCTAATTAGAGGGAAGAAGATGGCAGTGAAAAATAGTGAAAAATTACATTAGAATTGCTGTTTAACTTGTAATGCTTAACTTGTAATACCAACGGCCACCACCAGATGGCGCCAGCTTACACATCTGGTGGTAATAACTTGTTATACCAACGGCTCACCACCAGATGGCGCCAGCCCCCCCTTCCAAGCCAAGTCGCCAGGACCCTATTTCTAGTCGCCATGGCGACCGGGATTTGTCGAGCCCTGGGTTAAAACCTTCCGGAGCTCAAGTGGTTAAAAAACTTAATTTAACCCCATCAAATTCCTGTTCACAACACCCAACAGAGTTCAGGAGAAGTTCAGTCGTTACCTTGCATCCATACTGCAGCGCCAGCTTGTTCAGGCTGTCCTCCTCCGTGACGGCTCGCTCCAAGAAAACCACATCGCTGACCTTCTCCCGCAAAGCGCTGCGGTGTTGGCGCTCGCCGCCCCGCGCTCGTAACTCCATAACATCGAGCTCCTCCTCGGACGAGCCGTCCAGATCCGCCGCTCCATTAGTAAAGGTGTAGACGTGGGCTCCCAGGGAGGTATGGACTCCGGTGGGTGGGTGGAAGGAATGAGAGGGTCCCTTTAGGCGCATTGTCGGAGGGGGCTCTAGGAAAGAGAAAAAACAAACAGCTCTGAATCAATCGATGAGCAGTCATGATCGGAAGGAAGCAATTCTTAGATATAGAACATTCAACAGTTCACTGATTGGATAATAACACGCTCCACCGAGTCCGCCAGATTCCGGATTAAGGCTCCATTGACTTCACTGATCTATTAGCGCGGTCTATTTGCTGCAACTGTCATTATTTTCAGCGCTGTGACAGTTATCTCTCCCTACAGGAAAGATCGGTCATTACGGAAAATAATTGGTACAGCGGAGGGAATGGAATCATTATCCGACTTTTCAGGCGCACGCCATTACTAGGAGCTCCCTATTCTCTACAGCGGGAACTATCTGCTCTCTTCTGATTGGTAAATCAATTTATCACTGGCAGTTAGAGATGTACCGATATCGATGCCAGGCATTTGAGAGAGTATCAGTACTCGCCCTAATGCTCTAATACTACTTTAACCACTTAAGCCCTGGACCAAAATGCAGCTAAAGGACCAGGCCAGGTTTTGCGATTCGGCACTGCGTCTATTTAACTGACAATTGCGCGGTCACGCGACGTGGCTCCCAAACAAAATTGGCGTCCTTTTTTTCCCACAAATAGAGCTTTCTTTTGTTGGTATTTGATCACCTCTGCGGTTTTAATTTTTTGCGCTATAAACAAAAATAGAGCGACAATTCTGAAAAAAAATGCAATATTTTTTACTTTTTGCTATAATAAATATCCCCCAAAAACATATAAAAAAAAATTGTTTTTCCTCAGTTTAGGCCGATACATATTTTTGGTAAAAAAAAAAAAAATCGCAATAAGCGTTTATCGGTTGGTTTGCGCAAAATTTATAGCGTTTACAAAATAGGGGATAGTTTTATTGCATTTTTATATATATATATATATATATATATATATATATATATATATATATATATATATATATATATTTTTTTTTTTACTACTAATGGCGGCGATCAGCGATTTTTTTTCTGTGACTGCGACATTATGGCGGACACATCGGACAATTTTGACACATTTTTGGGACCATTGTCATTTTCACAGCAAGTAAATGCATTTAAATTGCATTTCTCATAGTGTAAGAGCATAAAAATAAACAATTAGCATGGATGAAAGTGACTAAAACAATGCTCAATGTAAAACAAAAAATGAATAAAGTCTATATTTAAAGATAAGTAGACATCAGATGGAATGATTGATGCAGGAAAACAGGTGAGCTGCAATCCAGTGATTAAGATGCAACAGGTGTACAAGTTGTCTGTAGAACCCCGTGAAGATCACAATCACATCAAAGTATGAAATAGGTAAAACACTCTTACCAGATGGTGTTGGACTCTACTACCTTACAGCAAAGAGTCAGCCAAACATTGTGGTCTTTGAAAGCCGGGACCACTAGAAACCGGACTTAGATCATATGCAGAGCTGGAACTCCAATGGAATGGACAACAGGAACCCGCAGTGCTTGAATGGTGTATTTGCGTCAATGCCACAGGCTCTGAATAGGATCTTTGGACCATCAATCAGGAGATGCAGGCAGAGGACGTGGCTAGAGCTCACAATGAAGCCATGCGGTGGATGATATGAAAATGGGAAAAAAAAGGAACTCCAATGGTGCAGGTCAATTAAAACCAATAGGTTTATTTGTAAAAGTCATAAAAATGACAAAGATAAAAGTGATCACGTACAGGGGTAGCAATGTGGGGTGCTCGATGGCAATACCCGACGCGTTTCGGCTCAGTAAGCCTTCAACAGGGGCATGCCGAAAAGCCGAAACGCGTCGGGTATTGCCATCGAGCACCCCACATTGCTACCCCTGTACGTGATCACTTTTATCTTTGTCATTTTTATGACTTTTACAAATAAACCTATTGGTTTTAATTGACCTGCACCATTGGAGTTCCTTTTTTTTCCCATTTTCATATCATCCACCGCATGGCTTCATTGTGAGCTCTAGCCACGTCCTCTGCCTGCATCTCCTGATTGATGGTCCAAAGATCCTACTCAGAGCCTGTGGCATTGACGCAAATACACCATTCAAGCACTGCGGGTTCCTGTTGTCCATTCCATTGGAGTTCCAGCTCTGCATATGATCTAAGTCCGGTTTCTAGTGGTCCCGGCTTTCAAAGACCACAATGTTTGGCTGACTCTTTGCTGTAAGGTAGTAGAGTCCAACACCATCTGGTAAGAGTGTTTTACCTATTTCATACTTTGATGTGATTGTGATCTTCACGGGGTTCTACAGACAACTTGTACACCTGTTGCATCTTAATCACTGGATTGCAGCTCACCTGTTTTCCTGCATCAATCATTCCATCTGATGTCTACTTATCTTTAAATATAGACTTTATTAATTTTTTGTTTTACATTGAGCATTGTTTTAGTCACTTTCATCCATGCTAATTGTTTATTTTTATGCTCTTACACTATGAGAGTTGTTACCTCACTTTGTATTATATAATTTTGAGTTTGTTAGCGCTACATTTTTTGTTTATTATCTTGCTGGCTTTGTTTGTTTGTATGTAGCAGCTTGGCACTTATTTTTATATCAGCGCAGTTTTTTCTTTAATTTATTTAAATTGCATTGTTTATTGTGAAAATGACAGTTGCAGTTTGGAAATTAACCACAAGGGGAGCTGAAGGAGTTATGTTTCACCTAGTGTGTGTTTACAACTGTAGGGGGGTGTGGCTGTAGGTCTGACGTCATCGATCGAGTCTCCCTATAAAAGGGATCACTCGATCGATACGCCGCCACAGTGAAGCACGGGGAAGCCGTGTTTACATACGGCTCTCCCCGTTCTTCAGCTCTGGGGACCGATCGGGGTGGGGGGGGGGTGGCTAGAAACGAATAGCCGCACCCTCTTCCCAGATTGCTCCCAGACGATTACCGACCGCCGCATGTACCGGGGGGGGGGGGGGGTCCCGATCGGACCCCCGACCCACGTCTAGGCACGTCCATCTGCCTGTACGTGCCATTCTGCTGACGTACATTATCCATGTGGCGGTCGTTAAGTGGTTAAGACTGAGTACACGTACCAAAACTTTTTTTAAAGTCATGTGACAGTTTTCAAAGCACAATACAGATTAGGTGGCTCTGATTAAGCAGCACTGATAGGATTAGGTGGCACCGACAGGTGGCTGGCACTCGTAGGTGGCACCGACAGGTGGCTGGCACTCGTAGGTGGCACCGACGCCATATATACGTCGGCAGAATGGCACGGACAGGCACAATCACGTACCTGTACGTGGCCCTTTAAATGCCAGCCGTGTGGTCGCGAACGCGCCGCCGTGGGCACGCTCGTGACCCTGCCGCCTTCCCTTGATCGCCGCGGGGATCCCCGCGATCGTCGGACGGAGGTATAGAGCGGAGAGATGCTTGTGTAAACAGGCATATCCTTGCTCTGCCTAGTGAGGATGACACTGATCTCGGCTTCGTGTACTTGGGGTGGAAATCATTGTCATGTGACACAGAGCCCATCCCCCCCTAGAGTAAGAAACACAATGCAGGGAACACTTAACCGCTACAGCGCCACCTAGTGGTTAACCCCTTTACTGCCAGTGTCATTTTCACAGCATTTTTATAGCACTGTTCGCTGTGAAATTGACAATGGTCCCAAAAATGTGTCAAAAGTGTCCGCCATAATGTCGCAGTCCCCGAAAAAAATAAAAAAATAAAAAACACAATAAAAATGCCATAAAACTATCCCCTATTTCGTAAACGCTATAACTTTTGCGCAACCCAATTAATATACCAAAAATATGTAGAAGAAGAATAATACATATCGGTCTAAACTGAGGAAAATATATATTTTTGGGGGATATTTATTATAGCAAAAACTAAAATATATTGTATTTTTTTTTTCTAAATTGTCACTATTTTTGTTTATAGCGCAAAAAATAAAAACGCAGAGGTGTTCAAATACCACCAAAAGAAAGCTCTATTTGTGGGGAAAAAAGGACGTCAATTTTGTTTGGGAGCCATGTCGCACGACCGCGCAATTGTCAGTTAAAGCGACGCAGTGCCGAATCGCAAAAAGTGGTCCGGTCATTTACCACCCAAATGGTCCAGGGCTGAGGTGGTTAAATAACATACAATGACTGGCGTCACAATTATATACTCTATAGTATTTTTTTTTTAGTTGCTTCCCCCCACAAAAGTGGAGTTACCCTTTAAATAATTCTGGGAGGCACAGTGTACATGTGTCCCTTGTTACGACGCCTTCTCTGTTGATTGTTGCAGCTGAGAAAACGCAACTTTATCAGTGAGTGATCGGTGAATTGACCTCGTGTAACAGATGTGAACACGTCCTCAGGTTCCTCCAGGAGCGAAGTGTTCTACAAGTGGAGACGGCAGAGTCCAGTACTGCCAGAGCCAACATAAATAGTACAGGGCCGACACAACACCGATTTTCCAGACTGATAGCCGATATCAGCTGACGATATTCTCTACATTTAAAAAAAATATTTTTACTCTGTCCTTTTACTGTTTTTTTTTTTATCACTTATTGCTGTCGCAAGGAATGTAAACAAAACATATTCCAGCCATGTCCCCCAAATATTCCAGCCATGTCCCCCACATACCTTGATGATGCCGCACGTGCCGCCGTTAATCAGCGTGCGGGGAACATTACAGCTTTCGTTTGAATAGCTGTATCCCTGCCGCGTATAGACACTCCCCCTTGCTCGGGATTGGACAGATCATCCGTCCAATCCCGCACAAGGGGGAGTGTCTATACGCGGCAGGGATACAGCTATTCAAACGAAAGCTGTAATGTTCCCCGCACGCTGATTAACAGCAGCGGCGGCTTTGCGGTTTGAGGCGACGGCGGGGAACAAGTATTCTATTTCAGTATCGGGGGTATTTGCGGGAATACGAGTATTCCCGCAAATACTCGGTACCGGTCCCGATACTGGCATCGGTATAACCCTAATTCTTTTGCTAGAAAATTACTCAGAACCCCCAAACATTATATATGTTTTTTTTAAGCAGACACCCTAGGGAATAAAATGGCGGTCATTGCAACTTTTTATCTTGCACTGTATTTGTGCAATAATTTTTCAAACGCCTTTTTTTTGAAAAAAAAAAACGGTTTCATGATTAAAAAAACAAAACAGTAAAGTTAGCCCAATTTTTTTGTCAAGTATGAAAAGTATGAAAGATGATGTTACGCCGAATAGATACCCAACTTGTCACGCTTTAAAATTGCGCACACTCATGGAATGGCGCCAAACTTTGTTACTTAAAAATCTGCATAGGCGACGCTTTGAATTTTTTTACAGGTTACCAGTTTAGAGTTGTTACAGAGGAGGCCTAGTGCTAGAATTGTTGCTCTCACTCTAACGCACGCGGCAACACCTCACATGTGTGGTTTGAACGACGTTTACATACGTGGGTGGGACTTGTGTGCATTCGCTTCTGCGCGCAAGCTACCGGGGGGACAGGGGCGTTTACATTTTTTTAATTTATTATTTTAACTTATTTTTTACACTTTTTTTTCCCATTTTTTTTTGATCGCTTTTATTCCTATTACAAAGAATGTAAACATCCCTTGTAATAGGAATAGTGTGTGACAGGTCCTCTTTAAGGAAAGATGCGGGGTCAATAAGACCCCACATCTCTCCTCCAGGCTGGAAAGAATGAGATTGTGAAAAAAAAAATTCACAGATCTCATTCTTACTATCCGCAATTGTAGCTTTGTTTACTTACGGGTACCCGGGCGTGACGTCCGACGGTCATAGAGATGACTGCTGACCATCTGGTCATCTCTAGGCTTCCTATCCGGCGCACGGCGATCCTTTCTCCGGGCCCCCGATGGCACGGGAGAGCCCGGAGAAGCACCGGATGGCGGCGGGAGGGGTGTCCCCTCCTGCTGCCTATAAGAACGATCAATCGGTGGAACCGCCGCTATGATCGTTCTTATGGTGCGCAAGATCGCCGCCAGAACAAAATGATATCTAAATGACGCCTCTAGCTGCAGACATCATTCAGATATCATCGCAAAGTCCAGGACGTCATACGACGTCCACCCAGGATAAGAGATCCCCTTTGTGGACGTCATATCACGGTGTGCACTATTGAAGCGGTTAAAGTGTATATTTTCCAAAAAAACATGCATTTGAAAAACCGCAGTGCAAATACGGTACGACATAAAATATTGCAACAACCACCATTTTATTCTCTAGGGCAGGGGTGCCCAAACTTTTGAAGGCCGAGGGCCACTTAAGCGACTTGGTAACCAGTCGCGGGCCACAATGAGCCGAGTTGGCAGATGACAGGTCTGTGTTCAGTCTGCATATGCAAAGCGGACACAGACACAGCCCAATCTACTCTATGGGCCCTCTGATCCAATCAGATGGAAAGGCACGGATTCCACTTCTGTTTTTTTTAGCAGATCAGATTGGATGTAGGCAGGTGTAAATGGACAAAAGTCTGTTTACATCTTCCACTCCATAGAGTTGAATGGTACATCCCTTGTGATAGTAATAGGTAGGGACAGGTACTCTTTATGGAGGGATTGGGTGGGGGAGGGGGGTCTATATGATCCCAACCCTTCCTCTGCACGTGAAAGTATTTAAAACGTCAAGATCGGCGCCTTTAACTCAGGACATCGCTTCCGGGTTACTACATACGAGATCCGAACGAAGCATCGGCTTTGTTCAGGTCTTCGGCCAGCAAGCAGACGTGATGGCTGGTGGATCAGGTCTCCCGGTGGGATGTCCCTCCCGCCGCTTGTAACAGCCGAGCAGCTGCTGAGCCTCATTGGGTGTTATATAATAAAGCAGACCGTCCGCTCTAAAGAACGGTACCGGGGTGATGCCTGCAGCTGCTTGCATCACACCGGTACAACCCTTTGAAGCAATAATCAGGAACATCAGTAAGTTTTGTGACCGATATTCAATTATTTTGAAGCATCGGCCACACCGATTATCGGTTGACCCCTACAGAGTACCACTGAAAGCAAGCCTCATATGAGAATTGGATTGGTTTTATGGAGAAGGGAGGAAAAAAGTAGAAAGGGAGAAAAAAGTAGAAGGAAAAAGGAGGAGGAGAAAAGGAGGAACAAGGAGGAAAGGAGGAAAAAAAGAAAGGAAGACAAAAGTAGAAAGGAGGAGGAAAAGGGAGGAAGAAAAGGAGGAAAAAGCAGAAAAGGAGGAGGAAAAAAAAAAAAAAAAGGGAGGAAAAAACAGAAAAAAAGTAGAAAGGGGGGGAAAAAAGTAGAAAGGGGGGAAAAAAAGTAGAAAGGGGGGAAAAAAAGTAGAAAGGGGGGAAAAAAAGTAGAAAGGGGGAAAAAAAAGTAGAAAGGGGGGGGGGGGGGAAAAGTAGAAAGGAAGAAATTGTCAGTTAAAGCGACGCAGTGCCGAATCGCAAAAAGGGGCAAGGTCCTTAACCTGCAGAATGGTCCGGGGCTTAAGTGGGTAAAGAAAAAAAATATACAACAGGTCTGTGAGAGACGGAATTCTTACTGGTTGATAGGTGATCAAAAACTTATGTCATGCAAATTAATTATTTAAAAAATCATACAATGTGATTTTCTGGATTTTTTCGATTCAGTCTCTCACAGTTGAAGATTACCTATGATAAAAATGACAGACCTCTACATGCTTTGTAGGTAGGAAAGCCTGCCAAATCGTCAGTGTATCAAAGACTTGTTCTCCCCACTGTAGAAGAGGCCCACGGAACCTTCAAGATTTGAAGTGTGGAAGAAAAGGTCAAAAATCACACCTGAGCAACGCGTGTGACTCATTTCTCCATACAGGAGGCGTCTTCAATCTATCATTACCAACAAAGGATTTTGTACCAAGTATTAAATCAGGGTTTGACTAATTTGCTTGGAATCTAGGAGCCAGCTAAAAAATTTAGGGGCCAGAAACGCAACCCCGTCCCGACGAGCTTGTGCGCAGAAGTGAACGCATACGTGAGTAGCTCCCGCATATAAAAGCGGTGTTCAAATCTACACAAGTGAGGTATCGCCGCGATTGGTAGAGCGAGAACAATAATTCTAGCCTAGACCTTCTCTGTAACTCAAAACATGCAACCTGTAGAATTTTTTAAACATCGCCTATGGAGATTTTAAAGGGTAAAAGTTTATCACCATTCTACGAGCGGACGCAATTTTGAAGCGTGACATGTTGGGTATCAATTTACTCGGCGTAACATTTTCTTTGACAATATAAAAAAAAATTGGGCTAACTTTACTGTTGTCTTTTTAATTAAAAAAAGTGTAATTTTTCCCCAAAAAAGTGCGCTTGTAAGACCGCTGCGCAAATACGGTGTGACAGAAAGTATTGCAATGACCGCCATTTTATTCTCTAGGGTGGTAGAATAAAAAATATATAGAATGTTTGGGGGTTCTAATTAGAGGGAAGGAGATGGCAGTGAAAACACAGGGGAAGCTCCATTAGCATTGCTGGTTTACTTGCCATGCACACGGCCACCACAAGATGGCGCCAGATCACAGAGGGAAGCATAGGCCTGCAGAGGGAAGCATAGGCCTGCAGAGGGAAGCATAGGCCTGCAGAGGGAAGCACAGGCCTGCAGAGGGAAGCACAGGCCTGCAGAGGGAAGCACAGGCCTGCAGAGGGAAGCACAGGCCTGCAGAGGGAAGCACAGGCCTGCAGAGGGAAGCACAGGCCTGCAGAGGGAAGCACAGGCCTGCAGAGGGAAGCACAGGCCTGCAGAGGGAAGCACAGGCCTGCAGCGGGAAGCACAGGCCTGCAGCGGGAAGCACAGGCCTGCAGAGGGAAGCACAGGCCTGCAGAGGGAAGCACAGGCCTGCAGAGGGAAGCACAGGCCTGCAGAGGGAAGCACAGGCCTGCAGAGGGAAGCACAGGCCTGCAGAGGGAAGCACAGGCCTGCAGAGGGAAGCACAGGCCTGCAGAGGGAAGCACAGGCCTGCAGAGGGAAGCACAGGCCTGCAGAGGGAAGCACAGGCCTGCAGAGGGAAGCACAGGCCTGCAGAGGGAAGCACAGGCCTGCAGAGGGAAGCACAGGCCTGCAGAGGGAAGCACAGGCCTGCAGAGGGAAGCACAGGCCTGCAGAGGGAAGCACAGGCCTGCAGAGGGAAGCACAGGCCTGCAGAGGGAAGCACAGGCCTGCAGAGGGAAGCACAGGCCTGCAGAGGGAAGCACAGGCCTGCAGAAGGAAGCACAGGCCTGCAGAGGGAAGCACAGGCCTGCAGAAGGAAGCACAGGCCTGCAGAAGGAAGCACAGGCCTCAATTATCGTCCGGTGCGATCGCGCGGCGGGGGCGCACGGAGACACAGGATGGGGGTATCCTGCGATTCCCTGTGCACCCCGACCTCCCCCGCCACGCGATCGCGTCGGTCGCAGCCTTCTGCAGGCCTATGATTCCTTCCCCAGGCACCAGGTTGCTAATTCTAGTCGCAATTGCGACCTGGCGCCTGGACTTTGTCGAACCCTGTATTAAATACATTTCAGAAAGCGTGTTCTATACTTTTTCCCCCTGTGTGCTTCCATTTTATTACACAGAACGTATTTCTGAACTTATTTGTTTTGGTGTCTTTGTATGAATGGATTGGATGGGCTGTTACCGACATATGGTAAAAAATGTCATGTCAATAAAACCTTTAGAAATATATTTACCTAGAATAGCGACGTGTCCAATACTTATTTTACACGCTGTAGAAGTACATTTTGAGACTACAAAAGCACAATGTGGAACTTTGAAGATTTTATTGTAATTCTTAAAAAATGATATTTATGAAAAATATTTTGTATTTCCACAACCCTATTAATAAAGTTTTGCTGAATGACAACATAGAAATATATGTAAAGGAAAAAAAAAAATGTATGGATGGAAAAGAAAAGTTCTTTACTTAGTGGGTGTATCGTGGAGTGTGCTAACGTTAACAATGGAAAGATGTGGCAAATACTGTTATGTTAAAGTCATAATGAAGTTCACTTTTTCACATCTACTTATTTTAACCACTTAACCCCCGGACCATATTGCTGAGTACTTTTTGCGATTCGGCACTGCGTCGCTTTAACTGACAATTGCGCGGTCGTGCGACGTGGCTTCCAAACAAAATTGGCGTCCTTTTTTTCCCACAAATAGAGCTTTCTTTTGGTGGTATTTGAGCACCTCTGCGGTTTTTAGTTTTTGCGCTATAAACAAAGATAAAGCGACAATTTTGAAAGAAAAATTAATATTTTTTACTATTTACAACAATAAATATCCCCCAAAAATATTTTTTTTTTAAAAAAACGTTTTTTTCCCTCAGTTTAGGCCGATACGTATTCTTCTACCTATTTTTTTTTTTTTTTTTTTTTTTTTTAATATCGCAATAAGCGTTTATTGATTGGTTTGCGCAAAAGTTATATGCCCATATTCTCTCTAAAAATCCGCGGGCTGCGCTTAAGGCACTTACACTCCGCTGTCCCAACTTACAGGAGCAAGTGCTGTATTCCCCAAACACTTGCTCCGTAAGTTGGGACGGCGGAGTGTAAATGCCCCGGCGTAGCCTGGCGGATCTCCAAGGGGGCGGCTTGTATTCAAATTAAGCGCGCCCCCGATTCTAATGAACTGCGCATGCGCCGGGCTTCAAAAAGCCCAGTGCGCATGCTCCAGTTCTCGGCGGAAAACGGCAATGACGCCGACGTGTGCGTCATTGACGTAAAGTCGGATTCAAGAACGACTTAGTAAAACGACGTACCCGACGAAAAAACACGACGCGGACCCGACGCCATCCGTAACATGGCCTACGTGGGACTTGCGGAAACTGACTCCTCATATAGCAGGAGTAAGTTTCCGCTTACGCAAACGACGTTAGCGACGGTTACGCGACGCAAACTCGTTCGGGAATCGGCGTAGAAGGATCATTTGCATACGCAAATGAGTCCTTCACGTAAATGCCATCTAGCGGCGGCCGGCGTCATTGCATTTAAGATCTGCCAGTGTAAGTGACTTACAGATGGCGGATCTTAAGTGTATCTATGCGAAAATGATTCTAAGAATCAGTCGCATAGATACACGGGCCAAAAAAGGGAGATACGACGGAGTATCCTGAGATACTCCATCGTAACTTCTATGAGAATATGGCCCTCAGTGTTTACAAAATAGGGGATAGTTTTATGGCATTTTTATAAAAAAAATGTATTAGTAATGGCGGCGATCAGCGATTTTTTTTCGGTACTGCGACATTATGGCGGACACTTCGGACACATTTTTGGGACCATTGGCATTTTTATAGCGATCAGTGCTATAAAAATGCCACTGGCAGGGAAGGGGTTAACACTAGGGGGCGAGGAAGGGGTAAATTAAGTTCCATGGGTGTGTTCTAACTGCAGGGGGGGGGGTGGACTCACTAGGGGAAATCACAGATTGCTGTACATACATTGTATGAACAGACAATCAGCATTTCTCCCCTGAGAGGACCGAGAGCTGTGTGTTTACACACACAGCTCCCGGTTCTCGCTCTGTAACGAGCGATCGCGCCCAGCGGGCACGCGGGAGTCAGGGGCGAGCGTGCGCGCCTCCCTATTGGCTGCTCGGCGAGATGACGTATAGCTACGTGATCTCGCCCAGCAGAGCGGAACTGCGGCGGCTGGTCGGCAAGCAGTTAATGCCATGATTTTTTTTTTTTTATTATTGCATTTTAGTGTAAATATGAGATCTGAGGTCTTTTTGACCCCGGATCTCATATATAAGAGGACCTGTCATGCTTTTTTGTATTACAAGGGATGTTTACACACACAAAAAAAAAAAAATTGCAATAAGCGATTTTTAAGAGTAAAAGTTTGTCGCCATTCCACTAGCAGCTGCAATTTTGAAGCGTGACATGTTGGGTATCAATTTACTCGGCGTAACATTATCTTTCACAATATAAAAAAAAAAAATGTTGGGCTAACTTTACTGTTGTCTTATTTTTTAATTCACAAAAGTGTATTTTTTCCCCAAAAAAGTGCGCTTGTAAGACCGCTGCACAAATACGGTGTGACAAAGTATTGCAACGACCGCCATTTTATTCTCTAAGGTGTTAGAAAAATATATATATATATATATATATATATATATAATGTTTGGGGGTTCTAAGTAATTTTCTAGCAAAAAAAAAAAAAAGAATTTAAAAAGGAACACTACAGGCAGAATTTTTTTTTTTTTTAAAACAAACATGTTATACTTACCTCCACTGTGCAGCTGGTTTTGCACAGAGTGTCCCCTAACCCTGTCTTCTGGGGTCCCTCGGCGGCTGTCTCGGCTCCTCCACGCAAGAGCTTTTCACCCTCATGCGAGCTGGCATGGTGGAAAGCTTTTGCGAGCGCGCTCCCATGATACAGTGGCGGGCATAGCCGCCGACTGTATAACTCGTCCCTGCCCCCGGCGTCATCAGGCTGTGATTGATAGCAGTGCCAGCCAATGACTGCGCTTCTATCAATCCCTCCAGCCTAGCCAATCAACGGCCAGGCTGGGAACCCGAAGAGGATCACGTGGACGCGCACGGGACTTTCGAGGGGTCAGGTAAGTAAAACGGGGGTTCGGTGGTACCGTCGAATGTCTTTTCACCTTAATGCATAGGCTGCATTAAGGTGAAAAACATTTACCTTTACAACCCCTTTAACTTGTAAACACCAAGGGCCAGATTCTCAGAGGAGATACGACGGGATATCTCTGAGTCTGAGCGGTCGTATCTCTGCATCCGGCCGGTCGTATCTATGCGCCTGATTCTTAGAATCAGTTACGCATAGATTTGTATTAGATCCGACAGGCCTAAGTCTCTTAAGCCGTCGGATCGTAACTGCATATTTACGCTGGCCGCTAGGGGCGTGTACGCCGATTTACACGTCGAAATATGTAAATCAGCTAGATACGCGAATTCATGAACGTACGTCCGTCCGACGCAGTACAGATACGCCGTTTACGTTAGGCTTTTCCCGGCGTATAGTTACCCCTGCTATATGGTGGCTCAAGTGCGGCGTACCAACGTTAAGTATGGCCGTCGTTCCCGCGTCGAAATTTGAAAAAGTTACGTCGTTTTGCGTAAGTCGTCCGTGAATGGGGCTGGACGTCATTTACGTTCACGTCAAAACCAATGACGTCCTTGCGGCGTACTTTGGAGCAATGCACACTGAGAAATTCCACGGACGGCGCATGCGCCGTTCGGGAAAAACGTCAATCACGTCGGGTCAAGCCTGATTTACATAACACACGCCCACCTCTTCACAATTTGAATTAGGCGGGCTTACGCCGGCCTATTTACGCTACGCCGCCGCAACTTTTTTTTGGAGAATACGGCACTTGCCTGTAAAAGTTGCGGAGGCGTAACGTAAATGGGATACGCCCGCACAAAGTTGCGCCATTCTACGTTAATCTACCCCAAAATCTCAGAGAGAGGCTTGGTCCTTAAGTGGTTAAGCTTATCAGGGGAGGGGTTGAAGGTCGGCCATATGCTTACTGAAGCGGATTCTCCTTCTAGGAGCATTTTACGAGCAAAGATCAAACAATACTCCTGTGTTTATGTCCTAGCACGGCTCTGTAAGAGATCTATGAAGCTGGTGAGCGTTTTAACACTTTGGCGTCTCTCCAAAACAGAATCGTTATCTTTGGAACAACTGACTATAGAACCCGCACGTGAAACTGACGCTTTATGGGCTGCATGGGGCCCTCTTGACCCTTCTCTGGGGCCCGCAGTGCCCCAATACATATAAAAGAAAAGTACTTGTGCTATCCTTCTAAAGAGGTGGCTGACAAAAACACTCCAATTACATCCAATTCTAAAACATGTCAATAAAATTCTTTTAACCCCCCAACTTGCATCAAACCCTTGAAGCTCATAGATCAGGGGTGACAAACACAAGGCCCGCGGGCCGAATCCGGCCCGCCAGACCTTGCCATGTGGCCCGCGCAACGGTCCGTCCGTTGCCACTAGTGGTGAAACGGATCGTAACCGATCCATGATCCGCGGAGCGCACCGCTGCCTCGGCCTTAGGAAAGGCCACGGCTTTGGCCTAGCTCCGGAGCGGTCGGCCATCTTGGTACACCCGGCTCCTATGATGGACGTCCCGGAGATCCAATCCCGGGACCGTGGGACGTCCATCATAGGCGCCGCAGACTCCAGAAGGCGGCAATTACAAGCCTCCTCCACAGCATGCACATTGCACTGTAAAGATCCCGGGTCGGGCGGGTTGGCTCTCCTCTACTCCCCTCCTTTCTGGCTGGCTGACTGGCTGCCATGACAAATGATGGGTGTATGTCGGGTAGGTGAGGTCAGTGAATGTCAGGTAGGTGAGGTCAGTGAATGTCTGGTAGGTGAGGTCAGTGAATGTCTGGTAGGTGAGGTCAGTGAATGTCTGGTAGGTGAGGTCAGTGAATGTCTGGTAGGTGAGGTCAGTGAATGTCTGGTAGGTGAGGTCAGTGAATGTCTGGTAGGTGAGGTCAGTGAATGTCAGGTAGGTGAGGTCAGTGAATGTCAGGTAGGTGAGGTCAGTGAATGTCAGGTAGGTGAGGTCAGTGAATGTCAGGTAGGTGAGGTCAGTGAATGTCAGGTAGGTGAGGTCAGTGAATGTCAGGTAGGTGAGGTCAGTGAATGTCAGGTAGGTGAGGTCAGTGAATGTCAGGTAGGTGAGGTCAGTGAATGTCAGGTAGGTGAGGTCAGTGAATGTCAGGTAGGTGAGGTCAGTGAATGTCAGGTAGGTGAGGTCAGTGAATGTCAGGTAGGTGAGGTCAGTGAATGTCTGGTAGGTGAGGTCAGTGAATGTCTGGTAGGTGAGGTCAGTGAATGTCAGGTAGGTGAGGTCAGTGAATGTCAGGTAGGTGAGGTCAGTGAATGTCAGGTAGGTGAGGTCAGTGAATGTCTGGTAGGTGAGGTCAGTGAATGTCTGGTAGGTGAGGTCAGTGAATGTCTGGTAGGTGAGGTCAGTGAATGTCTGGTAGGTGAGGTCAGTGAATGTCTGGTAGGTGAGGTCAGTGAATGTCTGGTAGGTGAGGTCAGTGAATGTCTGGTAGGTGAGGTCAGTGAATGTCTGGTAGGTGAGGTCAGTGAATGTCAGGTAGGTGAGGTCAGTGAATGTCTGGTAGGTGAGGTCAGTGAATGTCTGGTAGGTGAGGTCAGTGAATGTCTGGTAGGTGAGGTCAGTGAATGTCTGGTAGGTGAGGTCAGTGAATGTCTGGTAGGTGAGGTCAGTGAATGTCTGGTAGGTCCATGTATGTCAGGTAGCCCATCCCATCCTATCCCACCCCACCATACCCCATCCCATCCCATCCTACCCCATCCCACTCCATCCCATACCACCCCATCCCACTCCACACCACCCCATCTCGTCCCCATCCCATCCTATGGCCCCCCCCCACCCCATCCTACCCCACCCCACCCCATCTCATGGTGGATGGGAGGATGGAAGGAGGGTGGAGGGTGCAGAGGTCAGATATTGCACACGGTCCAAAGCATACTCCTGTATCCTGCATTTCGTACGCAGCAAACTCCTGAACCCTGCGCTCCATATAACCAGTCTTACAGATACAACCAACCGGCCCTTTGAGGTCAACCACACTGCTAATGCAGCCCCCGATGAATTTGAGTTTGCCACCCCTGTCATAGATGGTTACAGATCTCCTCTATTGTAAAATTACCGCCATTTTTCTACACCCAGAGCGCCAAAGATGACATTTACAGCCCCCTGCCATAGAAGCGAATAGTTGCATGTGGCTGGACTTGGATAAACAATGGAGGTTTCCTTGCATGCGCAGTAGAGCCGCACAATTCAGAGCCAAAGTGACAATCGCTATTTTTTTGCTTAGAATAAAGATCGTGATTCTCGCTGTGTATAATCTTTAACAATACACAAACAATTTGGGCTAACTTTACTGGTTAGTTTATGGTTTTGGTTTTTTTATTCATTAAAGTTTTTTTATATCTAAACTTTATTAAAAAAAAAATCTTTACATATTAGGCCTCATACACACGACGGGACATGTCCGATGAAAACGGTCCGCGCACCGTTTTCATCGGACATGTCCGCTGGCGGATTTTGGTCTGATGGCTGTACACACCATCAGACCACGACGCGACGCTGACGCTGCGACGTGCGCGACCCTGGAAGGTCAATGCTTCCACGCATGCGTCGAATCACTTCGACGCATGCGAGGGCTTTCGGTCAAGCGGACATGTCCGGTAAGTCGTACAGACGACCGAACATGTCCGACGGACAGGCTTCCAGCGGACATGTTTCTTAGCATGCTAAGAAACATTTGCCCGCTGGAAACCTGTCCGGTCGGCCGGAAAATTGTCCGGTCGGCCGTACAGACAACCAAACATGTCCGCGGAAACTGGTCTGACGGACCAGTTTCAGCAGACATGTTCGGTCGTGTGTACGGGGCCTCACATTTAACATGCCTTGACACTTAAAAGGCAGCTCAATACTACCATCCTTTACTATATGGCGATTTCCGATCCTCCCCAAGAAAAAATGTTTTACTCCAAAAATCTAAAAAAAACAAAAACAAATGTTTTACTTACCCGAAATAGCTGTTGCTATGCGGAAGTCCCGAATCTGCCTCTTCATCCTCCGCGGTGGATTCTCTTCCTCCTCCTACACTCGGTTTCTTCTTGTGAATGGGGGCGCGCTGCATTCTGGGAACTGTGTGTATCCCAGACAGCAGCCGGCCCATTCACAAACCGCCGCGCTGCTCGCGCATGGAAACGGGCAGTGAAAAAGCGCTAAAAACAGCACCTGCAAAGCGCCCTGAAAGAGCCGCTCATTTCTATCCAGTGTGAAAGCCTGAGAGCTTTCACACTGGAGCGTTACGCTGGCAGTACAGGAAAAAAAAAAGTCCTGCCAGCCGCATCTTTGAGGCACGGTGAAAATACAGCGCCTATAGCGCCCCTACCCATTGAAATCAATGGGGCAGCGCGGCTGTATAGCCTGCGCTAAAAACAGCAGTGCCCACCATTGCCACCCACCAGCACTGCTACGCAGCGCCCACCAGTACTGCTAAAGAGGGCCCACCAGTGCCACCCACCAGTACTGCTACGCAGTGCCCACCAGTGCCACCCACCAGTACTGATAAGCAGCGCCCACCAGTGCCACCACCAGTACTGCTAAGCAGCGCCCACCAGTGCCCCCCACCAGTACTACGAAGCAGCGCCTACCAGTGCCACCCATCAGTGCACATCAACAAAGGAAAAAAATGTCCCCGTTTGCAAAATTGTGTAGCAAACTATGAAAATGTTTTTTTTTTTTTGGTAATTTTTTGTTTGTTTAGCAAAAAATAAAAAACCCCAGTGGCGACCACCGCACGCAGATGTACGTCGGCAGAATGGCACGGGTAGGCACATTGTTGTACAGGTACGTCCCTTCAAATTTGCCGCCCAGCGTGCGCCACGTGCCTCGTGAGTGTGCTCACGGGTCCCGGGAACTCGATGTTCCGGGGAGGCCTGCGAAGGCGGTCGGCAAAGGCAGAATAGGGGGATGGATTTGTAAACAAGGCATTGCCCTATTCTGACTGGTGACACTACACACCAGCCAATGGGGAGTGGGGGTTGACGTTCCAGCTTACTGTGTGTCCAATCCCAGTGACTCACGCAGATGGTGTAGGCTTGTGGAGAACCCATACTGGCTCTATACATGGACTGTGAAGTAGGGAAGCCCCGAGTGCCACACACTAAACAAAGCCAACAGTTACTAGGATAAAAGCAGCCCCAGCCTGGCTCCGTCCAGGCAACGCCACCCCGATACGTTTCGTCCCGCCCAAAGAGAATAGTCGTGAATGTGCTCCATGACGAAGTCCCATGGGTGAGGCAAAATGCGTCTCAGGGCTTCCATACTTCAGAAATGCACGTCCACACCACCCCAATGCGTTTCACCCCGCCTACAGGGCTTAGTCATGAAGGTCCTCCATGACTAAGTCCCATTGGTGGGGCGAAATGCGTCACAGGGCTTCCCTACTTCAGAAATGCACATGACCACACCAACACATTTCATCCTGCCTATAGGGCTTAGTCATGGAGGTCCTCCATTTTTATGTCCCATGGGTGGTGTGAAACGCGTCTTGTGGCTTCCCTACTTCAAAAACGCACATGTCCACGCTACCCAATACGTTTCATCCCGCCTACAGGGCTTAGTTATGGAGGTCCTCAATGACTAAGCCCCATGGGTGGGGCGAAACGCATCCTGTGGCTTCCCTACTTCAGAAAAGTACCATCGGTGAGGCGAAATGCGTCACGGGGCTTCCCTACTTCAGAAACGCACCTGAATGCACATGTCCACACATCACCAACACATTTCATCCTGCCTAAAGAGCTTAGTCATGGAGGAATCTGGGTGACCTTCATGTCTATGTCCCATGGGTGGTGTGAAATGCATCTCAAGGCTTCCCCACTTTAGAAACACACGTGTCCATGCTAGTCCAACGCGTTTCATCCCACCTACAGGATTAGTCATGGAGGTCCTTCATGACTAAGTACCATTGGCGGGGCGAAATGCATCACATGGCTTCCCTACTTCAGAAACGCACATGTCCACACCAACACATTTCACCCTGCCTAAAGGGCTTAGTCATGGAGGTCCTCCATGTCTTAGTCCAATAGGTGGTGTGAAACACATCTCAAGGCTTCCCCACTTTAGAAACGCACATGTCCATGCTATTCCAACGCGTTTCATCCCACCTACAGTGCTTAGTCATGCAAGTCCTCCACGACTAAGTCCCATGAGTGTGGCGAAATGCATCTGGAGTCTTCCCTACATCAGAAATGCCCATGTCCGACATGTTTCATCCCGCCTATAGGGCTTATTCATCGAGTTCCCCCATGTCTGCATCCCATGGGGGTGTGAAACGCGTCTCGTGGCCTCCCTACTTCAGAAAACAAACCCCAATGAGCTTCACCCCACCTACAGTTCATAGTTATGCATGTCCTCCACGACCAAAGCCCATGGGTGGGGGCAAAATGCATCTCTGGGCTTCCCTACATCATAAATGCACATGCCACGCCTATACAACGCGTTTCACCCCACTTACAGGGCTTAGTCATTGAGGTCCTACATGACGAAGTCCCATGAACTTTTTAAATACAGTTATAAGGGGGTGGTGGTGATATCTTTACCCTGGAGATGGGCTTTAAACGTTCATCAATCAGCAGGTAAAACATAACGTGAGTGCAAGCTTCTAGGACAAGGAATCGGTGTGCTGGCTCTGGTGTGGTCAGACCACAATGATGATGGTTATCATGGGGGTAGGGTGCCCACGTGTCCCGGATTGCCCGGGATCATCCCGTAATTGACATCTTTGTCCCTGTTCCCGGGCACCTTCATTCCAGGACAATACAGTGACCCAGAATTGCCCCCTTGGCCGATCTGATGCCCCCTAAAAATTGCCGCCGCATTGCCGCTGTCCCTCACTGCCCGTTGTGGTAGTTCTGTCCGAGACCACTTCATTTCCCCCCAGACGCTGCCTGGCTCACTGCCAAAACAACTGGTTGCTAGGCATGGCCCGACTGGCGTCTAACAACCAGTGACGTCAGGACGAGGAGGAGAGTGGAGCCCCAGCATTCCACGTGAACCAATGGAGGATTCCTCCTCGCGCCTAAGCTCCGCCCCCGACTTTGCCTCTTCCCTTATGGCTGCTCCTGCGCTGGAAGAAAGGTAGGTAAAATGCTCCCTGCACTGCCCTGACTCTGAGACTGTGTAGCTCATGGTCACTCTGCCCCCCTCCAGTCATGCGGTACATTATACTGCCCTCCACTACCACCCCCTCCTGTCCCAACATACTGCCCTCCACTGCCACCCCTCCTATTATACTGCCCTCCACTACCAACCCCTCCTGTCCCAACATACTGCCCTCCACTGCCACCCCTCTAATCATATTGCCCTTCGCTACCACCCCTCCCATCATACTGCCCTCCGCTACCACCCCTCCCATCATACTGCCCTCCACTACCACCCCTCCCATCATACTGCCCCCTCCCATTATACTGCCCTCCTCCACTGCCCCCCTCCCATCATACTGCCCTCTGCTACTACCCCCTACCAAATATACTGCCTTCCACTACCACCCCTCCCATCATACTGCCCCCTCCCATTATACTGCCCTTCACTGTCCCCTCCCATTTTACTGTCCTCCACTGCCACCCCTCTTATTATACTGCCCTCCACTAAACCCCCCCCATTATACTACCCTGCACACAGCTCATCCCAGAACCCTACACACAGGACTATCCAAGCCCCACATTACAGGTGAAGGGGGTACTTACCTCTATCATCCTTCCACAGCCGAACCCTTCCCTCCTGGTGACACACACACAGCTTGACTGACTCTCTGCCGGAAGTGTGTAAGGCGTCCACAAGCTCTTCCGATGACCCAAGCCTCGTTCTCCACTTGGCTCTTTGCAGCCCTCTACTGACGTCTAGGGCAGAGTCTCAGCCCTGGTTCTTCCGCGTTCCAAGCCTCGCTCTCATAACAGGAAACACGGGGCACTCTACCGAGTACTCTACTGACATCTAGCGGCAGTGTCTGAGCACACGCGGGCTTCTTCGCGTTCCAAGCCTCGCTGTGACCACAGGACACACGGGGTTGCCTTAGTCAGGTTTTCTGGTGTACTCCGCTGTCTTCTTCAGACTGCGTTCCGTTGTTCCTGCGTCACACCGCTATTATGTTTACTCATCTGACGAAACTATCTGCGTTCCAAGCCTCGCTCTCCCTACAGGAAACACGCGGCACTCCATAAGGTTCTATGTTGTCCCCTACCGGAAGCGTCTGAGCAACCTCGCGGCACTTCCGGGTTCCAAGCCTCGCTCTCACACCCGCTGTTTCCCAGGTAGCTTTAGATTGGATTTATACAGTATAGTAAAAGTTTGCACAAGAGAGTTGAGACTTTGTGTTAAAGTATAACTAAAGGCAAGACAGTTTCTTCTCTTTTTGGACAGAGTAAGAGAGGGGTATAACCCCCTGTCATTTTTTTTGGTTTTCTTTTTCACCATCTGTGTGCCATTGGGAAGATTTACGCTCACTTCCTGTCTCATAGCCAAAACAGGAAGTGAAAGACTTCCTGTTTTGGCTATGAGACAGGAAGTGAATGGAAATCTTCCCAAAGGGACCCAGATGGTGAAAAAGAAAACAAAAAAGCTGACAGGAGTTATAACCCTCTCTTACATTGAGTACAGGAGACATCTCTCTTCAACTGCGCATTTCTCTCACTTTGGAGGGATGCCCAGTTGAAGAGAGATTTCTCCTGTACTCCTCTTCCGGTGACAACTCAAGATTTGGGATTTTCTTTTTCTTTCAGAAAGAATGGTAAGCAGGATGAATAGAGAGGGGGCGAATTTCCCTAACGGCAACACAGGCAGCGATAAAAGCTGACAAATCCCTCTCCACTCCATCCAAAAATAAAAAGTTTTGCCTTTGGTTAGACCCCTTTCACCCTCGGGCAGTGCAGCTCGTCCCCTTCTCACTGTATCCTTAGGGTGGAGGAGTGCGGAGTGTAGCAAGATGGCGGCGTTTCGTCACATTCGGCTACCCATCACAGTTTTAGTGTGCTGTTTTGTCGCATATGGCGGGGTCGCGCATGCGCAGTGCGAAATTTTTCAGCGGAACGTCACTTCCGGGGCAAACTGTGATGGGTAGCCATATGTGACGAAACACCGGCGCTAGCTGTAGAGTGACGCTAGTTTTAGCGGCGCTTTTCGGGGCGCTTTTAACCCCCGCTAGCGGCCGAATAAAGGGTTAGTAGTGCCTGTGTTCCGCATTGCGGGTGCTTCGGTAGCGGGGCCTGTTCATCTCAATGGGCAGGGGTGCTGGAGGAGCGCCGTATGCACCGTTCTCACACCGCCCCAAAGGTCCTGAATGTGCGCACCCCCCCCCCTTCAGAGTGAGAGCACTTGGGCTTTCACACTGGGGAGACATGAGAGGCGATTTACAGGCGCTATTTTTAGCGCTAAAACGGCTGAAAAGCAGCCCAGTGTTAAAGGGGGTCTTATACTTTAACCACAGGTGTCAAACACAAGGCCCGCGGGCCGAATCCGGCCCTCCAGGCCATTTTGTGTGGCCCTCGCACCTCTCCTGCAGCTGCAGGAGAGCCCCAGCCCTCCTCTGGTCCTACCCCAGACCCTTACTTTCTGTTTTCAAGCAATGCATCCAGCTTCTTCCCAGCAGCAGCATAAGGAAAGGGGGGTGCATTGTGATGTAAGGGAGAGTGGGGGACTCAACTTCTGATGGTGGGGGGGCTCCTGACATCATATGTAAGGGGAGGGGATACGCTGGACATTTAATCTTACACATACAACCGACCCTTTTGAGGGCAATCATAATGCTGATGCGCCCGGCGATGAAATTGAGTTTGACACAACTGACTTAAAGTGTAAGTTCATCCCTTTCACACTGGGGCAAGGGCCATACTAGCTTTTGCGCTGCTTTTCGGCCGCTAGTGGGGTGCATTTTGCTCTGCTTTCAAAGCACTTTTAAAGCGGAGGTTCACCCAAAAAACAAGTACCGTATTTATCAGCGTATACCTCGGTATATACCGGCGCAGTGGTTCAAACACAGCGCGGGGATCGAGCGGGGAGGACACCACGATGGCCGCAGAAGGACGCCGGACCGGACGAGGCTGCCGATGGACGCGATGGACGACGGGCAGGACGCGATGGACGACGGGCAAGACACCGACGAGGGGCATCCAAACTGTAAGTATTTTTTTTTTCCAGGAATTTTCTTTCAAGTTCAGTAGTGCGCGCTATACGCCGGGGCGCATTATAGCAAGATAAATACGGTATATAACATTACATTCAGTATACCTCAAACATGTATAGTATGCCGTTTTTTTGGGGGGGGTGTACATACGGTATTATGGGTATTTTCCTCCCGGCTTCCGGGTACTCGCTCCCGCGGGAGTGGGCGTTCCTGTGCAGTGCCGCAATGTCATCTGGGAATTCGCCCATATGATTGACGTGCCTGAGAAAAACTCCCCCTGGCGGATAAGGCGCGTCACGACTTTCCGAAAGTAGCCGAACCGCAAGTCGGCTCTATACGGCACCTGCGCACCGACTAGGAGACGTGTAGAGCTGACTGCGCAGGCGCCGCTTTTTCTCAGGCACGTCAATCATATGGGCGAAGTCCCAGATGACATTGCGGCACTGCACAGGAACGCCCACTCCCGCGGGAGCGAGTACCCGGAAGACGGGAGGAAAATACAGATAATACCGTATGTACACCCCCCCCCAAAAAAAAATAAACGGCATACTGTACATGTTTAAGGTATACTGAATGTAATGTTATATACTTGTTTTTTGGGTGAACCTCCGCTTTAAGGCACTTTGAAAGTGCTGCCCATTCAATCCAATGGGCAGGGGCGTTTTGGGAGTGCTGTATACAACGCTCCCAACCCGGCCCAAAGATGATGCTTTCAGTACTTTTTTTTTCTGTCCTGCAAGCGCACCGCCCCCAGTGTAAAAAGTCACACTGGAATGAATGGGAGGCGGTTTTCAGGCGCTTAGCAGAGGCTACTTCCAGCGCTAAAGCGCCTGAAAACCACCCCAGTGTGAAAAGGGGTCTTACAGAAAATCTGTAAGGTGAACTTACCCTGTCCCCATCCCCCTGGACCCCGGACCCTGCACTGCCTACTCACTACAAGGGGTCCCTGAATCTACTCTCAAAACTATTGTGACAGCTTGTGGCCAAACTGGGGAATTACACTGGGGACCCAACGCTACACACACAGTTCCCTCTAAGAGCCGGTTCACACTGGGGCGACTCGTCAGGTGACTCAGCCGCCTGACAAGTCGCGTCCCATTCTATTCAATATAACCGTTCTAATAGGAGCGACGCAAGTCGCTCCGACTTAGAAAAAGTTTCTTGTACGACTTTGGGGGCGACTCGGGGCGACTTGCATTGACTTCAATACAGAAGTCATTTTACAAGTCGCCTCTGAAGTCGTCTTCAGGACGCCTTGCCGAGTCGCCCCTCGAAGTCGTGCCGCCCCTGTGTGAACTAGGTCTTAGTCAGTGGTTCTCAACCTGTCTAGTGCCGTGACCCCTTGATAAAATTTCCCATGTTGTGGGGACCCTTAACAGTAAAATTATTTTCATAGAGTGGGTTGTCAGCATCCAAGGCAAGACAAGTAATTTGCACCCCTAACCCACAGACATTTAGCGCTCCCTGAGTCCCTTCCACTCGTACAGTATTAAAACCCCTTATGGAACATTTTGGGAAGTGGTACATTTTGGGATGTTCCACTCTTTCTCTTTGTTCTCCTTTCTTTCCCTTTTATCTCTCTCTATCCTTTCATTTCTTGTTTTTTCCCCATTCCTCTCTCTAGCTGCCTTTCTTCTTCTTTCTCTTTATTCTTTCTCTCCCTTTTTCTTTGTTTTTCCCCCTCTTTTGCACTCCCTTCCATGTATTCTCTATTTGTATTCCTTCTCTTACTCCTTGATGGGAGGAATAGGATGAGTGGCAGTTCTGGCGGGGAGTTGGTATGAGTGGCAGTGCTGGCAGGAAGTTGGGATGAGTGGCAGTGCTGGCGGGAAGTTGGGATGAGTGGCAGTGCTGGCGGGGAGTTATGATGAGTGGCAGTGCTGGCGGGGAGTTGGGATGAGTGGCAGTGCTGGCGGGGAGTTGGGATGAGTGGCAGTGCTGGCGGGGAGTTGGGATGAGTGGCAGTGCTGGCGGGGAGTTGGGATGAGTGGCAGTGCTGGCGGGAAGTTGGGATGAGTGGCAGTGCTGGCGGGGAGTTGGGATGAGTGGCAGTGCTGGCGGGGAGTTGGGATGAGTGGAAGTCCTGGCGGGGAGTTGGGGTGAGTGGCAGTGCTGGCGGGGAGTTGGGATGAGTGGCAGTGCTGGCGGGGAGTTGGGATGAGTGGAAGTCCTGGCGGGGAGTTGGGGTGAGTGGCAGTGCTGGCGGGGAGTTGGGATGAGTGGCAGTGCTGGCGGGGAGTTGGGATGAGTGGAAGTCCTGGCGGGGAGTTGGGGTGAGTGGCAGTGCTGGCGGGAAGTTGGGATGAGTGGCAGTGCTGGCGGGGAGTTGGGATGAGTGGCAGTGCTGGCGGGGAGTTGGGATGAGTGGAAGTCCTGGCGGGGAGTTGGGATGAATCGCAGTGCTGGCGGGGAGTTGGGATGAGAGGCAGTGGTGGCGGGGAGTTGGGATGAGCGGCAGTGCTGGCGGGGAGTTGTGATGAGCGGCAGTGCTTCCGGGGAGTTGGGGTGAGCGGCAGTGGTGGCGGGGAGTTGGGGTGAGTGGCAGTGCTGGCGGGGAGTTGGGGTGAGTAGCAGTGCTGGCGGGGAGTTGGGATGAGTGGCAGTGCTGGCGGGGAGTTGTGATGAGTGGCAGTGCTGGCGGGGAGTTGTGATGAGTGGCAGTGCTGGCGGGGAGTTGTGATGAGTGGCAGTGCTGGCGGGGAGTTGTGATGAGTGGCAGTGCTGGCGGGGAGTTGTGATGAGTGGCAGTGCTGGCGGGGAGTTGTGATGAGTGGCAGTGCTGGTGGGGAGTTGTGATGAGTGGCAGTGCTGGCGGGGAGTTGTGATGAGTGGCAGTGCTGGCGGGGAGTTGTGATGAGTGGCAGTGCTGGCGGGGAGTTGTGATGAGTGGCAGTGCTGGCGGGGAGTTGTGATGAGTGGCAGTGCTGGCGGGGAGTTGTAATGTTTGGTAGTGCTGGCGGGGAGTTGGGATGAGTGGCAGTGCTGGCGGGGAGTTGGGGTGAGTGGCAGTGCTGGCGGGAAGTTGGGGTGAGTGGCAGTGCTGCTGGGGAGTTGGGATGAGTGGCAGTGCTGGAGGGGAGTTGGGATGAGTGGCAGTGCTGGCGGGGAGTTGGGATGAGTGGCAGTGCTGGCAGGGAGTTGGGATGAGCGGCAGTGCTGGCGGGAGTTCTGATCAGCCTACTTAGGTGCTCTTTATCGAGGTCATCTGCTGATCTGAGAACTGTAGTGGGGACTTTTAAAGGCAACTCTAATCACAGGCAATGTTACTCACTGTGTCTCCAGCTCAATGGTGTCTCGCAACAGTGACACCTATGCCGAAATCAGGAGATAGGGTCTCTTCCAGCCCCTCCCACCTCACAATCCTCACCAGTCAGCTGACCTCTAGTCTCTGCCCCCCATCCATGCCGTGAACTGTATGGGCGACTGCAGGCTCAAGGAACAGCCCAGCTGGGTGGCCACAGGCTCCAGGGACAGCCCTGCTGGGCTTCCACAAAAAGGCTGGGAGAGCAGTGCGGGCTTCAGGAACAGCCCAGGATTCGGTGACCCCTGGCAAATTGCCATTTGACCCCCAGGTTGAGAACCACCGCTCTAGGTGATAATAAGTCTAAAGGTCCATACACACGATCGTGACTTTTTGACAACAAATGTCTGACGGACCCGTTTGATCGGACAATCCGACTGTGTGTACGCTCCATCGGATAAACTTTTTGCATTTTTCATCAGACAAATGTTCGCTGTGCAAACAGACAAACATTTCAGACAAACAAATGTCCTACGTCGGCTAATCCTATCATGTGTACACAAGTCCATCGGACTTAAGTCCAAAGTACAAACACGCATGCTAGGAACCAATGCTGAAAATCAGACAACAATAGCAGAAGTTGCCCACAGGGTGGCGGTAAAGAGCTGAAAAACCACGTGATTTGGTGAAAGTTGGCTGAAAAAGTCCTGCTATGTGTATGCAGAACAAGTTCACAGCCAACGCCCTTCGAACAAAAATCCACGGAAAAGTCTGATGGAAGTCCGATCGTGTGTATGAGGCTTTAGACCTGAAGAACTCCTTCACAATTGGAAGACTGCAGGACCACGTTATATGTTTATGCTGCTGCATCCTAGGAGATCAGTGACTTTTCCCCCAATCTTTTATCCTGATGGCTAATTGTTATTTTTCACTTTCAGTGTATGTATCAATGCAAGAAAAATGGGGGATCTTATGAGGTGTAATGTGTGCTTTCTGAAGCCCAGAAGATCATCATCCCGGCTTGCTATCACAAACTGTGGCCATGTACTGTGTGACGCCTGCCTACAGAAAGGTAATACAAATGGGGACGGTGAACATAACATAATATAAATATGAACATACTGTAATGTAGCGATACCCCCTTGAGGGCCGCTAGGTTTTGGGTCCCCCTAATCCCGCAACACGCATTTGCCAACTTGCATTTATAGACAGAAAACCAGTATTTGGGCTTGTTTTTTTAATTCATTGAGTGAATGTAAACTTGGATGGGGTTAAAGCGGAGGTTCACCCGCACATGACACTATTTCCCCCTAGATGGATGCTCGTTTTGTCTAGGGGAATCGGCTAGTTGTTTTAAAATATGATCCGTACTTACCGTTTACGAGATGCATCTTCTCCGCCGCTTCCGGGTATGGGCTGCGGGACTGGGCGTTCCTATTTTGATTGACAGTCTTCCGAGAGGCTTCCGACGGTCGCATCCATCGCGTCACGATTTTCCGAAAGAAGCCGAACGTCGGTGCGCAGGCGCAGTATAGAGCCGCACCGACGTTCGGCTTCTTTCGGCTACTAGTGACGCGATAGATGCGACCGTCGGAAGCCTCTCAGAAGACTGTCAATCAAGAAGGAACGCCCGCTCCCGAAGACCCATACCCGGAAGCGACGGAGAAGATGCATCTCGAAAACGGTAAGTACAGCTCATATTTTAAAACAACTAGCCGATTCCCCTAGACCAGGGGTCTCAAACTGGCGGCCCTCCAGCTGTTGCGAAACTACAATTCCCAGCATGCCTCTGCCTGTGGGAGTCATGCTTGTAACTGTCAGCCTTGCAATGCCTCATGGGACTTGTAGTTTTGCAACAGCTGGAGGGCCGCCAGTTTGAGACCTCTGCCCTAGACCAAACGAGCAGGAATCTAAGGGGAAAAGATAAAAAAATATATAATTGGGTGAACTCCCGGTTTAAGGGATGCCCAAACTGAGTTCAGCAACAACCTGGAGGACAACTTATCTAACTCCCTCCGGAATAATGTCAGTCCCTAATGGATCAGTAGCAAATATCTTCCTACAGGAGATCTGTTATGGACCCCAATCCTCAACAGGACTATGTCCGCCGTATACGCTTCCTTTGTCCAGTACCAGCACGATCCAAGACCCCTTAGCCCACCCAGTCACTAGCCATAACTCAGTGTAGGGTGAAATAAAACATGGGACTGTTTCTTCAAACACATGTACCAACAGACATACACTCAGAGACAATCCCCCCACTCTTTGCGCAATGACACAGGGAGGGGTAAACTACCGTATATACTCGAGTATAAGCCGATTTTTTCAGCACATTTTTTGGTGCTGAAAATGCCCCCCTCGGCTTATACTCGAGTCACATTTTTGCGCCTGATCTCCCAGACTTTGGGGACCCGGTACCCCGTTGCCCGGGGGATCTACAGCAGGGGAGCACCGAATTCGGGCACCCCTTCTATAGACTCCCATGTTAAACGGTAATTTCTCTAGTAAATTTGGGGACCCGGTACTGGCCGGCCTTAGGTCTCCTGGACCCTAAACTTGGCACACATGTAGCCCCAGTTCTCATCTACAAGTGTGCAAAGTTTTCTGTCTGGGGGACCTACAGCTGGGGAGCACTGATTTTTCAAAGCCAGGCACCCCTTCTATATACTCCCATGTTAAACGTCAGTCTAGTCATGGCCACAGTGAGGCATGGACACAGTGAGGCAAAGTGAGGCACAGGGAGGCATGCAGATGGACACCCTAGGCTTATACTCGAGTCAATTAGCTAGATTCACATAGAGTTAGGCCGGCGTATCAGTAGATACGCCAACCTATCTCGGAATCTGCGCCGACCTAAGTTTAAGTGTATTCTCAAACAGAGATACACTTAAACCTATCAAAGATACGACGGCTTGCGCCGTCCTATCTTAGGGTGCAATATTTAGGCTGGCCGCTAGGTGGCGCTTCCATTGCGGTCGGCGTAGAATATGTAAATCACTAGATACGCCTATTCACGAACGTATGCCCGGCCGACGCAGTACAGATACACCGCTTACGTAACGCATTATCAGGCCTAAAGATATTCCATCAAATAGTTGGAATCGTAGTGTTAAAGTATGGCCGCCGTTCCCGCGTCAAAATTGGAAAATTTTACGTCGTTTGCGTAAGTCGTCTGTGAATAGGGATTTACGTCATTTACGTCCACGTCGAAATCAATAGGACCGTGCGGCGTACTTAGCCGCATTGCACACTGGGATATGTAGGCGGACACGCATGCGCCGTTCGTAAAATACGTCAATCACGTCAGGTCAAGCCCCATTAACATAAAACACACCCCCTCAGCCGAATTTGAATTAGCCGCCCTTACGCCCGCCCGATCTACGCTACGCCGCCGTAACTTAGCAGGCAAGTACTTTGAGAATCATGTACTTGCCTCGCTAAATTACGGCGGCGTAGTGTAAATGCCATACGCTACGCCGCCGCAACTATGCGCTCGCCATCCTGAATCTAGCTAAATAAGTTTTCCCAGTTTTTTGTGGTAAAATTAGGTGGGTTGGCTTATACTCGAGTATATACAGTACATACAGTAATAAGACACACACACACACAGGTGTATTTAAACTCTCCTCAGTAGACTGTCTTATCAGCCGGGAGGGCTGTTGGAGGAATTCCCCCCTGCCCCTGGTCTACATGCTAGGAACACAAATACATCCCATAATAGGTTGCTCCCGAGGCAGACACAAACAATAGAACAATGGGAGATACCCACTTAGCAAACACATAACAACCCCCATCCCACCTCAAAATGATGCAGTAGTCTTAAGGTGAAACTAGGGCTGTTACTGATCAAAATTTTTCTGTTCGATTAATCGTTTTTGTTTTTTAATCGACTAATTTCGATTAATTATAACGCACATACAGATCTACTTTGAGCTGATCTCCTTGCAGGCTGATTCCCAGTGCAGCCACCAACCACTGGAAAAATGGATAGCAGGATACAAAAAAACACACAAAGGCAGCACTCGATGGAAGTAGCATTAAAACTTTTATAGTCTTCAAGTAGGTAACAAAATAAATATTGCACTGGAGATAAAATGGATGTAGCTGCATAAACTGTAAAAATGGTGCGAGTAATACCAAACGGTAGCAAAAGCAATCATAAAAACATGTAGCGAAGTATGATACTGGTATAAAAATGTGTACAACGATGCCACTGCTGAATCCAGATGAGGAGAGGTTAACATCAGTCCGTTAGCATGTAGATGTCCCATGAAGGGAACTATCAAAACTCCCAGTGGATGGCTGTAGAATCCCAGGTTGATAGAGGGAAGTGATAGAGGGAAGTGTAACAGCCCTTGGGTGTGGCAGATAGTAAGGTCCCGCCGGCATGCAGATATGAAGGCACAGCAAAGGAGCCCTTCAGATGGACACAGAAAGACCCGCCGGTGTCCGTGACGTCACCGGATCTCCGACGGAACTCCCTGAAGGCCCAGAAGCCGGCGGAGAGGTGAGTACCAACCAAAAGAATTTTAATCAATCAAAAAAATTAAAGATTAATCGATTAATTAAAAGTTAATTTGCACAGCCCTAGGTGAAACCATTCATCTTTATACATTTCTTGAAGAATATTGCTCACAAACATTAATGTCCCAAGTGAATGAACACCTTCCTTCTTTCAACCCAAACCACACATATAGAACTCTGGATAACACGGTTAAAGTGAAATGCTGAGTCCGGTGTGGTTGTACTGCGAGTCTGGTTAGGACAGACTCAACTGGGGTTCTCGGCCACCCTGTGCCCCTAATAGACGCAGGGTTACTTACACATAGGAGGGGCCGGGGAAGCTGGGCAAGGAATTTACAGAGCTCTCCAAGGTAAGCTGGGTTCCACAAGCCCCCCACCCAAAGTGACTCCCGTCACAAGCTCTATGTCCCCTTAGTAGAAATAGCAAAGTCTCAACTGTATATAGGCGCTGTGTGTCCCCTTAGTGGAAAATAAAAAAGTCTCAACTGTATGTAGGAGCTCCAAGTCCCTTTAGTAGAGAATAGCAAAGTCTCGACTATATGTAGGAGCTCTATGTCCCTGTAGCGCCCTGCTCCTGTTGAACAGGCGCTGCTTTAAATTTAGTGGGGTCTGAGCTTTTATTTTTGATTATGCACCTGAACCTACCTACCCTTCCACCCCTCATCCTTTTTTTTCTACTAAAGCTCTGCAAAATAAATCCAAGAAAAAGAAGCACACTGTGTGGACATTGGAATTATGCTCATTATGCCTTTTGCCTTACAGGTTTTTAAAGGAAAACATTTTTTATCATAATAAGCATCCTTTACCTGCAGACATTCCTCTTTTCACTTCCTCGTTGTTCGTTTTTGCTCAGAAGTTGCTCTATTTCTTCTCTGTTCTGTTCACTTCCTGCTTGTCTGATTTTACTGACCACCGTGATGGGAGGGTTTACTGCGGTGGTCAGTGACGTGCTCACCCCCTCCTGGGAACTACATCTGTGTGGCAGGACGCTCTCTACGTGTTAGAGACTTCAAGGAGGTGTGAATTACTGGGCGTGCCGCAATGCATACTGGGAAATGTAGTTCTTACATGAACGAGCGCCGCAAACCAGGAAGTGAATGAGAGAACAGAAACTAGAACGCCGGAGGTGATATAGATGAAGGAATTTACCGTATTTATCGGCGTATATCGCGCACTATTTTCCCCTTTAAATAAGGGGAAAATCGTGGGTGCGCGATATACGCCGATAGCCGCTTCCCGCGCTCAGTTTGAAATCCTGCGCCGACATATACCGAGTGCAGTACACTCGGGTACATTCGGCCAGGCTCGGCTTCACTCGTGCTCACGCATAAACGTCACAGAGCGTGAGCGCGAGCGACGCAGAGCCTTGCCGAATGTACCCGAGTGTACTGCACTCGGTATATGTCGGCGGAGGCGCTCGAACTGAGCGCGGGAAGCGGGGACTTGACGTGAGGCGCGTGCTGGAGAAGCCGGGAGGACACCATCGAGGCCGCAGACGGACGCCGGACCGGACGATGGACGCTGGGAAGACACCAAAACTGTAAGTAATAAAATCATATAACTTTTTTTTTTACAGGAATTTCGGGAGCAACATTAGGGGTGCGCGGTATACGCGGGAGCGCGTTATACCGCGATAAATATGGTAATAGGTATTTACTCGTTTTTTTAACAGAATCATTACACTATTCTGTCCGTCTACCTTGCAGACATTAATTTTAGGCAAATTTTTTTTTTTCCTTTACAACTCCTTTAAAGCGGGAGTTCACCCGAAAAACAATTTTTACCATTAGGCCCCTTTCACATTGAGGAGTTTTTCAGGCGGTAAAGCGCTAAAAATAGCGCTGCTATCCCGCCTGAAAAACTCCTGCCCAGCTACCTCAATGTGAAAGCCGAAGGGCTTTCACATTGAGGCGATGCGCTGGCGGGAGACAAAAAAATCTCCTGTCAGCAGCATCTTTGGAGCGGTGAGAGGAGCGGCATGTATACCGCTCCTTCACCGCTCCTTCCCATTGAAAACAATGGGAACCGCGGCAATACCGCCCGCAATGCGCCTCTATAGAGGCGCATTGCGGGCGATATTAACTCTTTATCGGCCGCTAGCGGGGGTTAATACCGCACCGCTAGCGGCTGATACCCGCGGCAATTCCGGCGGTATAGCGCCGCTATTTTTAGCGGCGTTATACCGCCACCGCAGCTCCCGCCCCAGTCTGAAAGGGGCCTTAGATTGAGGCTCATTTTGTCTAGGGGAATCGGGTGTTTTTTTTAAATTGAAGCCGTACTTACCGTTTTAGAGAGCGCTCTTCTCCGCCGCTTCCGGGTATGGTCTTCGGGACTGGGCGTTCCTATTTGATTGACAGGCTTCCGACGGTCGCATACATCGCGTCACGAGTAGCCAAAAGAAGCCGAATGTCGGTGCGGCTCTATACGGCGCCTGCGCACCGACGTTCGGCTACTTTTGGAAAATCGTGACGCGATGTATGCGACCGTCGGAAGCCTGTCAATCAAATAGGAACGCCCAGTCCCGCAGCCCATACCCGGAAGCGGCGGAGAAGATCTATCTCTAAAACGGTAAGTACTGCTTCGATTTAAAAAAAACACCCGATTCCCCTTCACAAAATGAGCCTCAATCTAATGTTAAAAATTGAGTTTTTGGGTGAACCTCCACTTTAAGCTACTTACAACTAACCTATTCACATCATGTACACCAGGGGGTGCTACCGTAATATAAACTGTTAGAGCATAGGATTCTAAGCAACCATTGGCTAAATAGGAATCAATCCATTCTGTTGACTTCACTAATTCATTCAGTGTTTGATTTATAAATGAATAAATCAAACACTAATGAACTTGTCACTGTCCCCCCCAGTGCCTTTTGTTGCTTATAGGGTTGCCACCTGTCCAGGATTCACCCGGACAGATCGGGTTTGGGATCTTGTGTCCGGGTTTCAGTCTGCCTGAAACCCGGACACATTGGCCCAGATTCAGGTACATTTGCGCTCTATTTGTGGAGGCGCAGGGCAACGATTTTGCCCTGCGCCCCCGCAAATATTTTGCGCTGCCCTCGATTCACGGAGCAGTAGCTCCGTAAATTGCGAGGGCGCGTCGGCAAAATTGCCCGGCGTAAGCGCGCGCAATGTAAATGATCCTGCCGGGGGCGGGAATCATTTAAATTAGGCGCGCTCCCGCGCCGAGTGTAGAGTGCATGCTCCGTCGGGAAACTTTCCCGACGTGCATTGCGGCAAATGACGTCGCAAGGACGTCATTTGCTTCAAAGTTAATGTGAATGGTGTCCAGCGGCATTCACAAATCACTTACGCAAACGACGTAGATTTCAAATTTCGCGACGCGGGAACGACGGGTATCCTTAGCATTGGCTGCGCCTGCGATTAGCAGGCGTAGCCTTACGCTAAGCACGCCGTACGGAAACAACGTAACTTGCGTACGCAGGGCCCGCGCAACAATTGTGAATCGGTGTTAGTATGCAATTTGCATACTATACGCTGATCACAATGGGAGCGCCCAGAATGCAGCCTAAAATCAGCGTAAGAGCCTTATGCCACGCAGATTTTAGGCTGCAGTCGGCGTTACGATGTTCCTGAATCAGGAGCATTCGTAACGCCGGAGCAAGTAAGCAATTGCGCTGCGTAACCTATGGTTACACAGGCGCAATTGCTTCTTGAATCTGGGCCATTATTTAGACTGGGCTGTGGCTCCCCAAGTAACTGAGGTAGTCACACAAAAATCTGTTGCCATTCGGGAGATGGGGGCCGCTGTCTGGGGGCAGGTTTGGCATCACTGAGGGGGAGCCACGATGTCAGCAAGAGCAGTTTGGCCACACCCACTGTTTGCCGCAGAGCGCTGCAATACCACTGTCCTTGAGGGACCCAAAGGTGCCCCAGGTCTTTTATTATCCGATTGTGTATACTACGGAAAAAAACGTGCCCTGTTCCGCTAAAGTGTTCGGGTTTGGCTTGAAGAAAAGGTGGCAACCCTAGTTGCTTAGCCACACTGACACTTGGTTAATATTTGTGTTTTTAAAGATTTTTTTTATCAATATATGTGTAATCATTTTTATTTTCTTTATAAACATGTAGGTAAAAAAGAAGAATGTGGTGTGTGCAGATCTCATTGTCAAATGATATTTCTTTCTAATGAGGTACATTATCATGTGGAATTGTTGTTTTTGGTATATGGTATGATGATATTAACCACTTCCTGACCGCCGCATGTATATGTACGTCGGCAGAATGGCACGGACAGGCACATTGGCGTACCTGTATGTCCCTGCCTAGACGTGGGTCGGGGGTCCGATCGGGACCCCCCGCTACATGCAGCGGTTGGATTACCGCGGGGAGCGATCCAGGACGAGGGCGCGGCTATTCGTTTCTAGCCGCCCCTCGCGATCGCTCCCCGGAGCTGAAGAACGGGGAGAGCCGTATGTAAACACGGCTTCCCCATGCTTCACTGTGGCGGCTGCATCGATCGAGTGATCCCCTTTATAGGGAGACTCGATCGATGACGTCAGTCCTACAGCCACACCCCCCTACAGTTGTAAACACACACTAGGTGAACCCTAACTCCTACAGCGCCCCCTGTGGTTAACTCCCAAACTGCAACTGTCATTTTCACAATAAACAATGCAATTTAAATGCATTTTTTGCTGTGAAAATGACAATGGTCCCAAAAATGTTTCAAAATTGTCCGAAGTGTCCGCCATAATGTCGCAGTCACGAAAAAAATCGCTGATCGCCGCCATTAGTAGTAAAAAAAATAAATAAATAATAAAACTATCCCCTATTTTGTAAACGCTATAAATTGTGCGCAAACCAATCGATAAACGCTTATTGCGATTTCTTTTTACCAAAAATAGGTAGAAGAATACGTATCGGCCTAAACTGAGGGAAATTTTTTTTTTATATATATATGTTTTTGGGGGATATTTATTATAGCAAAAAGTAAAAAATATTGTATTTTTTTTCAAAATTGTCGCTCTATTTTTGTTTATAGCGCAAAAAATAAAAACCGCAGAGGTGATCAAATACCACCAAAAGAAAGCTCTATTTGTGGGGAAAAAAGGACGCCAATTTTGTTTGGGAGCCACGTCGAACGACCGCGCAATTGTCTGTTAAAGCGACGCAGTGCCGAATTGTAAAAACCCCTTGGGTCATTTAGCAGCATATTGGTCCGGTCCTTAAGTGGTTAATACATCACATCTATTGCATTTCCTCCCTCTGCATCTGGAGGCGCTCAGTATGCATGTTCGGTTTTTTGTAAGCTTCAAAAGAAAAGTATGGCGAAAGCTTTTTTTTTGGCCAAACCCTTCTTGTGGGTACCAGAAATAGAATAATATTTTTTTACTCCTGTGACCCACAGTCAGCTGACGCAGCAGAGCAGAACCAGGCTCTTGAAGGATCCTGACAATATTGTTGGGGTCTACCTACCCCGTTGCCTGATTGACAGCTGGCTCCACATTTCAGCACCCAGACAAGAGCCACCTATGCCTGGCCCCTCCCTGGCACTCCAGTGAGCAGAAGAGGAGCAAAGCGCAGAGCGGTAACTGACATTCACTGCTCTCTAATCTGAGCAGACTGAGAACTGAGTGGTCATGTGATCGCTCAGGTCTTAAAGTGTGGGACAGCTGCAGTGTCATTTAAATGCTGCAGCATAGAGGTAAACATGTTTTTTTTTTAAGCCCATATGTCTCCTGTTACTTGACTTGTTGGGTCGTCTTTGTCTTCGGTCTTCTCCTGGTGGTGGGTGGTTCTCAATGATGCAAAGAACAACTCTGACATAAGGATGTCAGGGGTGCCCTGTGCATTATTAGATAGTGCATGCTGTGTTGGGGCGTACCTCAGTCCTCCAAGGTGAGTAACGATGAGTGTCATTCAACTCAGAAGACAAGGGACATCTTGTTATGAAGAAGAGGTACTGCTCTGGACAGCTAAGATTAAGGGCAAATTCATACCACAATTTGCCCTGCCCATGTATACCACACCTTTTTAATGAAGCGCCCATAAGATGCAGCCTCACCAGTGCCCATAAGATGCAGCCTGACCAGCGCCCTTCAAATGCAGCCTCACCAGCACTCATCAAATGCAGCCTCACCAGCGCCCTTCAAATGCAGCCTACCAGGAGGGGGGTCCTGACTGGGGCAAAGCGCACTAGGCAGCAGTGTGCCCTAGGTGCCTGCCTAGTTTGCTTAGTGGTAGCACCGGCCCTGCTACCAGTTCTCAGTCCCCCACCTATCACATTACAGTTCTCAGTCCTCCACCGATCATATTAGGGTTCTCAGTCCCCCACCTATCACATTAGGGTCCTCAGTCCCCCACCTATCACATTAGGGTCCTCAGTCCCCCACCGATCACATTAGGGTTCTCAGTCCCCCACCTATCACATTAGGGTTCTCAGTCCCCCACCTATCACATTAGGGTTCTCAGTCCCCCACCTATCACATTAGGGTTCTCAGTCCCCCACCTATCACATTAGGGTTCTCAGTCCCCCACCTATCACATTAGGGTTCTCAGTCCCCCACCTATCACATTAGGGTTCTCAGTCCTCCATCGATCACATTAGGGTTCTCAGTCCTCCATCGATCACATTAGGGTTCTCAGTCCTCCATCGATCACATTAGGGTTCTCAGTCCCCCACCTATCACTTTAGGGTTCTCAGTCCCCCACCTATCACATTAGGGTTCTCAGTCCCCCACCTATCACATTAGGGTTCTCAGTCCCCCACCTATCACATTAGGGTTCTCAGTCCCCCACCTATCACATTAGGGTTCTCAGTCCCCCACCTATCACATTAGGGTTCTCAGTCCCCCACCCATCACATTAGGGTTCTCAGTCCCCCACCTATCACATTAGGGCTCTCAGTCCTCCACCTATCACATTAGGGTTCTCAGTTCCCCACCCACCACATTAGGGTTCTCAGTTCCCCACCGATCACATTAGGGTTCTCAGTCCCCCACCCATCACATTAGGGTTCTCAGTCCCCCACCTATCACATTAGGGTTCTCAGTCCCCCACCCATCACATTAGGGTTCTCAGTCCCCCACCTATCACATTAGGGTTCTCAGTCCCCCACCTATCACATTAGGTTGAGAAACACTGGCCTAGGATTTAGTTTTGTAAGCTTGGTTAATGTGCTGCTGCATTTTCTATGAAAATATAACAGAATGGGCATGATGCCCGTTTCCACCTTCACAGACAAACCCGGATATCAAAATGCTTTTCATGGACATTAAGGTGCTTTGCAACAACTACTCTAAGGAGTTCACACAGGTAAGTTGGCTTTCTCCAATCTGTTCATATCAGTTATTTAAATATACATAGGGTTAGATTCAGGTAGGGGGGGCGTAAGTTTGTGCGGGGCGTAGCGTATGTTATTTACGCTACGCCGCCGCAATTTAGAGAGGCAAGTGCAGTATTCACAAAGCACTTGCTCCGTAAGTTGCGGCGGTGTAGCGTAAATCTTGCTAGCGTAAGCGTGCCGAATTCAAATTGTCAAGAGGTGGGCGTGTTTTATGTAAATAAAACATGACCCCACGTAAATGACGTCTCTAACGAACGGCGCATGCGCCGTCCGTGAACGTATCCCAGTGCGCATGCTCCTAATCACGTTGCAAATAGTCAATGCTTTCGACGTGAACGTAATTTACGCAAAGCCCTATTCACGAATGACTTACGCAAACGACACAAAATTCTACGCTGTCCCGACGTCCATACTTAACATTGGCTATGCCTCATATAGCAGGAGTAACGTTACGCCGGAAAAAGCCTTACGCAAACGACGTAAAAAAAAATCCGCCGGGCGCACGTACGTTTCTGAATCGGCGTATCCAGCTCATTTGCGCTCGCGACTGGGTCTGAAGCTCTGTGACCGCGCCCGCGATCGCCGCCAGTGTCCCACGATCGGTCACAGGAGTTGAAGAACGGGGTAAGGTGTATGTAAACACACCTTCCCCGTTCTTCATTGTGGCAGTCTCAGTGATCGTCTGTTCCCTGATATAGGGAAAGACGATCACTGATGTCACAAGTCCAGCCCCGCCCCCCTACAGTTAGAAACACATATGAGGTCGCACTTAACCCCTACAGTGCCCCCTAGTGCTTAACTCCTAAACTGCAATTGTCATTTTCACAGTACAGTGCATTTTTATAGCACTTTTCGCTGTGAAAATGACAATGGGCTGGATTCAGGTAGATTTGTGCTTTTTTTACGGAGGCGCAGGGCAACGTTTTTGCCCTATGCCCCCGCAAATTTACTGCGCTGCCCTTGATTCACGGAGCAGTAGCTCCGTAAATTGCGTGGGCGCGCCGGCAAAATGCCCGGCGTAAGCGCGCGCAATTTAAATGATCCCGTAGGGGGCGGGAATCATTTAAATTGGGCGCGTTCCCGCGCCGATCGTAGAGCGCATGCTCCGTCGGGAAACTTTCCCGACGTGCATTGCGGCAAATGACGTCGCAAGGACGTCATTTGCTTCAAAGTGAACGTGAATGGCGTCCAGCGCCATTCACGAATCACTTTCGCAAACTACGTAAATTAGAAATTTTGCGACGCGGGAACGACGGGTATACGTAACATTGGCTGCCCCTGCTAATAGCGAAAACCGCCGTACGGAAACGACGTAAACTGCGTACGTAGGGCTCGCGTAACGTTGTGAATCGGAGTTAGTATGCAATTTGCATACTATACGCTGAGCACAACGGGAACGCCACCTAGCGGCCATCGGAAGAATGCAGCCTAAGATATGCGGGCATAAGAGCCTTATGCCGCGCATATCTTAGGCTGCAGTCGGCGTAACGAGGTTCCTGAATCAGGAGCATTCGTTACGCCGGGGCAAGTAAGCAATTGCGCTATGGTTACACAGGCGCAATTGCTTCTTGAATCCAGCCCAATGATCCCAAAAATGTGTCAAAATTGTCCGATGTGTTCGCCATATTGTCGAAGTCACGGAAATAATCGCTAATCGCCGCCATTAGTAGTAAAAAAAATTATTAATAAAAATGCCATAAAACTATCCCCTATTTTGTAAACGCTATAAATTTTGCGATATACGCTTATTGCGATTTTCTTTTACCAAAAATAGGTAGAAGAATACGTATCGGCCTAAATTGAGGAAAACTATTTTTTTTATATCTTTTTGGGGGATATTTATTATAGCAAAAAGTAAAAAATATTGCATTTTTTTCAAAATTGTCACTCTATTTTTGTTTATAGCGCAAAAAATAAAAACCGCAGAGGTGATCAAATACCACCAAAAGAAAGCTCCATTTGTGGGGAAAAAAGGACGCCAATTTTGTTCGGGAGCCACATCGCACGACCACGCAATTGTCAGTTAAAGCGACGCAGTGCCGAATCGCAAAAAGGGGCAAGGTCCTTAACCTGCATAGTGGTCCGGGTCTTAAGTGGTTAAAGCATTAGATCATTGAAACCAATCGGCCCATCCATTGTCCTCTATGGAGAGGCGGACACCTGCCAACATCCGATCCTATCCACTAAAAACATAGTTAGTCAGGTTGAAAAAAGACACAAGTCCATCAAGTTCAACCATAAAGACAGACAGATGGGATCCATCCCCCACCCGTCTAGCGCAGGGGTGGCAAACACAAGGCCCGCGGGCCGAATCCGGCCCCCGGGACCTTGAAATGTGGCCCGCACTGCAGCCACCTAATTTTGCCAGGTTTCAGCACGGCCAGTCTGAGCAGGCATTACAATGTAGAACGAGCGGAAGAGGAGGCGGGCACCAGAGCGGCATTGTAAGCCGGCTTGGCTGCAGAAAGGGAGGCGGAGACAGGGCGGAGACCAGAGTGGCAGCCTGAGACGCAGCGTTGGAGGCGGGGGCGGAGACGGAGCGGCACATAAGGGGAATATGTAATCATTACATATTCCCCTTACTCTGTGCCACTCCATCTCCGCCTCCAACGCTGCGTCTCATGCTGCCACTCTGGTCTCCGCCCTGTCTCCGCCTCCCTTTCTGTAGCCAAGACAGCTTACAATACCGCTCTGGTGCCCGCCTCCGCTCCTTTTGCAGGCATGCCGGCTTACAATGCCGATCTGGTGCCCGCCTCCTTCTCCGCCTCCACCACCGCCCGTCTCCACCTCCACCCCGTTTTCCCAGCTCTCCCCGTTCTTCAGCTCCAGGGACCGATCGCGGGACTCCAGCGGCGATCGGGTCCGCGGGTCCTGCGGTCACGGAGCTTCAGACCGGGTCGCGCGCGCCCCACGGCTGGGCACTTAAAGAGGACGTACCTGTACGTGCTTGTGTCCAGCCGTGCCATTCTGCCGATGTATATGTGCAGGAGGCGGTCCTTAAGTGGTTAAATGTGCTGGTAAGATGGGTGCCATGCATTCTAAATGGCACACAATGGATGGCCTGCTCTCAGCCGATGTCACGGGAAGCTCCAGGCTATGGAAGAATCTCGACCATATTGTCGGGATCCACCCAACTGCCTAATTGACAGCTGGCTCTGCCCTCCCGCCTGGTGGAGACAGCTGTGCCCACCCCCTCTTCTGCATGGCGCTCCAGTGAGCACCGACCGTCGGTAATCTCCGGTCTGAGCAGACTAGTCACATGATCGCAAACGTGAGTATGTATGTTTATTTTTTTTAATAACCCCGAACTTCTCCTTTAAATCTATGAACAATTATAAAAAAGTATGACATTGGGATGCTGGAATTTCGTCTCTGTATGACAGGGCCGTGGCCAATATTATTTGTAACATAAATATTAATTTGCAGGTTTTAGAGTTTCAGGATAGCCATAGACGCAGGTTGCTAGCACATTACAAAGGACAGGTAAGTCCCAGCACAGGCTGTGTAACAGACAATGTTAAGGTGTTTGCTGTCTCTAGCAATGAAATATTAAACAAACTTAATTATTATATTTCAGGCTTCTGTAAAGACAATGGCCCAGATTCAAAAAGCAATTGCGTCTGCGTAACCATAGTTACGCAGCGCAATTGCTTACTTGCGCCGGCGTTTCGAATGCTCCTGATTCAGGAACCTCGATACGCCGACTGCAGCCTAAGATATGACTGGCATAAGGCTCTTACGCCAGTCATATCGTAGGCTGCATTCTTACGATGGCCGCTAGGGGGCGTTCCCGTAGTGGTCAGCGTATAGTATGCAAATTGCATACTAACGCCGATTCACTACGCTACGCGAGCCCTGCGTACGCAGTTTGCGTTCGTCGGGTTTCGCGTAAGGCTGTTCCTGCTATTAGCAGGGGCAGCCAATGCTACGTATACCCGTCGTTCCCGCGTCGCGAAGTTTAAATTTTACGTTGTTTGCGTAAGTGAATCGTGAATGGCGCTGGACGCCATTCACGTTCACTTTGAAGCAAATGACGTCCTTGCGACGTCATTTACCGCAATGCACGTCGGGAAAGTTTCCCGACGGAGCATGCGCACTACGCTCAGCGCGGGAACGTGCCTAATTTAAATGATCCACGCCCCCTACGGGATCATTTAAATTACGCGCCCTTACGCCGGGCAGTTTTCCGGAGCGCACACGCAATTTACGGAGCTACTGCTCCGTGAATCAAGCGTAGCGCAGGAAATTTACGGAGGCGCAGCGGCAAAACGGTGCGCTGCGCCTCCGTAAAAAATGGGCAAAGCTACCTGAATCTACCCCAATTTTTCAAGTAACTACTCATTCGCTAAATGCTAAAAACAATACCAGTCAGTGGGGTGCTTATAAAGGAGAGCTGTTATAAAAAGTTTATTCAGATGTCTGTCTATTGCCCACCAATTTGCTTTGTAACATGCAGGGCTTTTTTTCTTAGAGATTAGGTGCAGAAACTCAACCATGCGCCCCCCCTACCCCCTTTCTCGGATGACCAGCATCAAATGGTGGGTGTGGTCAAATTGAACAGAGGGAGGGTCTTAAAGCGGGAGTTCACCCGAAATTTTTTTTTTAACATTAGATTGATGCTCATTTTGTGAAGGGGAATCGGGTATTTTTTTAAAAAACGAAGCAGTACTTACCGTTTTAAAAAGCGATCTTCTCCGCCGCTTCCGGGTATGGTCTTCGGGACTGGGCGTTCCTATTTGATCGACAGTCTTCCGACAGGCTTCCGACGGTCGCATACATCGCGTCACGAGTAGCCGAAAGAAGCCGAACGTCGGTGCGGCTCTATACGGCGCCTGCGCACCGACGTTCGGCTACTTTTGGAAAATCGTGACGCGATAGATGCGACCAACGGAAGCCTGTCAATCAAATAGGAACGCCCAGTCCCGCAGCCCATACCCGGAAGCGGCAGAGAAGATCGCTCTCTAAAACGGTAAGTACTGCTTAGATTTTAAAAAAACTACCTGATTCCCCTAGACAAAATGAGCCTCAATCTAATCTTAAAAATTAACATTTCCGGGTGAACCTCCACTTTAAAGTGGTTGTAACCCCTAATGTCAAAAAAAAAAAAAAAAAAAAAAACCTGCAAGACAAAGGCATAATGAGCTAGTATGCATAGCATACTAGCATTGCATAGCATACTAGCTAGCATAGCATACTAGCAATTTATGTATTACTTACCTCAGATCGAAGCCCCCGCAGCGGTCCTCGTCTCCCCCTCCGGCTGCCGACATCTCTCCCGGAGGGACTTCCTGGGTATCGCGGCTGTGATGGGTCGGAACAGCCGCGATGATGTCACTCCCGCGAATGCCCGTCGGTAACGGCACACGGACTGAAGCAATGCCCCAGTGCGCCTGTGTCGATGACATCGGCACATACAGGGGATATCTTTTAAACCATGCAGGTTTAGGAGATCTCCTTGGTAGCTACAGGTAAGCCTTAGTCTAGGCTTACCTGTAGCATAAAGTGGTTTTAAAGGGTTTACAACCACTTTAAAGGGGCATTAAATACCGGGAGTGCATTCTGTACAGAATGCAGGATTCAGGCTTGTGCTATATACAGTGTGCAGAGTTCAGGAGCACGCTATGTACAGAGTGCAGAGTTCAGGAGTGCGCTACATACAGAGTTCAGGAGTGCGCTACGTGCAGAGTTCAGGAGTGCGCTATGTACAGGGTTCAGGAGTGCGCTATGTACAGGGTTCAGGAGTGCGCTACGTACAGAGTTCAGGAGTGCGCTACGTACAGAGTTCAGGAGTGCGCTACGTGCAGAGTTCAGGAGTGCGCTACGTGCAGAGTTCAGGAGTGCGCTACGTGCAGAGTTCAGGAGTGCGCTACGTGCAGAGTTCAGGAGTGCGCTACGTACAGAGTTCAGGAGTGCGCTACGTACAGAGTTCAGGAGTGCGCTACGTACAGAGTTCAGGAGTGCGCTACGTACAGAGTTCAGGAGTGGCCTACATACAGAGTTCATGAGCGTGCTACATACAGAGTTCAGAGTTTAGGATTGCGCTACATGCAGAGTAGGGATGAGCCAAACATCCCCCCATTCGGTTTGCACCAGAACCTTCGAACGGACCGAACGTTCGCCCAAACATTTAGAACCCCATTGACGTCAATGGGACTCGAACGTTTAAATTCAAAAGTGCTAATTTTAAAGCCTAATATGCAAGTTATTGTCTGAAAACGGGTTTGGGGACCCGGGTCTTGCCCCAGGGAACATGTATCAATGGGAAAAAAAAGTTTTAAAAACGGTCGTTTTTTTCTGGAGCAGTGATTTTAATGATGCTTAAAGTGAAAAAAAAAAGAAAGAAAAATTCCTTTAAATATCGTACCTGCTGGGTGTCTATAGTAGTGGCACGTGTTTAGAACTGTCCCTGCACAAAATGAGATTACTATAAGAAAAAAGTCATTTAAAACTGCTTGCGGCTTTAATGTAATGTCTGGTCCCTGCAATATGGATGAAAATCATTGAGAAAAATAGCATGGGTTTCCCCGCCCCCCTCCCCCCAGGTCATTACCAGCCCCTTTGGCTCTATATACTTTGAACAGCAGTATACAGGCGGTGCAAACAAGACAGGGACTGTAGGTTTGTTGTTAAAGCGGGGGTTCACCCTAAAACAAAAATTCTAACATTACATTCAGCTCACTACCGACATTGACAGTATGCAGATTTTTTGACAGTATGCAGCTTTAGGTACAAACTGCAGAGGACACGGGCAGTACACACCAAGTAGCTTTAGGTGCACACTGCAGAGGACACGGGCAGTACACACCAAGTAGCTTTAGGTGCACACTGCAGAGGACAAAGGCAGTACACACACCACGTAGCTTTAGGTACAAACTGCATAGGACACGGGCAGTACACACCACATAGCTTTAGGTGCACACTGCATAGGACACGGGCAGTACACACCAAGTAGCTTTAGGTGCAAACTGTAGAGGACACGGGCAGTACACACCACGTAGCTTTAGGTGCAATCTGCAGAGGGCACGGGCAGTACACCACGTGAGAATACTGCAGCTAGTACAATCACCTGCCTGCCAGGAAATTAGGAAGAACTGATCTAGCTAAACTATACAGTGAATAAATATGCGTACAACACCTGGGATGCATATATATCCTCTACACACTGTGGGCCAGATTCACGAACAATTTCGGTGGCGTAACGTATCCCCTTTACGTTACTCCGCCGCAAGTTTTCGTCGTAAGTGCTCGATTCACAAAGCACTTGCGTGTAAACTTGCGACGGCGTAGCGTAAAGCCGTCCGGCGCAAGCCCGCCTAATTCAAATGGGGCGTGTACCATTTAAATTAGGCGCGTTCCCGCGCCGAACGTTCTGCGCATGCTCCGTTAGGAAATTTCCCGCCGTGCTTTGTGCAAAATTACGGCTCCCGATGTGTGTTTTGAACAGTGACGTGCGTTACGTCCTTTCGTATTCCCGGATGTCTTACGCAAATTTTTTTTTTGAAATTCAACGCGGGAACGACGGCCATACTTTAACATGGTTGGTCTAAATCTAAGCCATGAAATAGCAGGCTTAAGTTTGCGACGGGAAAAACCGACTAGCGACGATGTAAGAGAATGCGACGAACGCGCGTACCTTCGTGGATCGCCGTAAACAGCTCATTTGCATACCTGACGCGGAAAACGACGCAAACTCCACCCAGCGGTCGCCGAAGTATTGCATCCTAAGATCCAAAGGCGTACAAAGCCGTACGCCTGTCGGATCTTAGTCAAAAGCCGTCGTATCTTTGTTTGTGAATTACAAATAAAGATACGACGCGGCAAATTTGAAAGTACGCCGGAGTATCAGCAGATACTCTGGCGTACTTATTCTGTGAATCTGGCCCTATAACTTTAACTGACTAGCCTGCCTGCTCTATCCACCTAGAAAAAATTACACTCTCTCTCTCTCTCTCTCTCTCTAACCACCGCCACAACACACTACACAAGGCCGACCTGCAGGCGGCCTTTTATAGTGTGGGGTATGTACTAAACCCCCTGAGCCATAATTGGCCAAAGCCACCCTGGCTTTGGCCAATTATGGCTCTCCGTTTTTTGCGCGCTGTGATTGGCCAAGCATGCGGGTCATAGTGCATGCTTGGCCAATCATCAGCCAGCAATGCACTGCGATGCCGCAGTGCATTATGGGCCGTGACACGCCACTCGAATTTGGCGCTAACGGCCCGTAATGTTCGCAATTCGTCGAACATACGATGTTCGACTCGAACACGAAGCTCATCCCTACTGTAGAGTTTAGCTCTCTTCCACCACTCCTTTCCTCTACAATCTACATTCACATCCCCCATACACCTCTCCTCAGCTCTGACCTCTGTACACACTCCTTCCCCCACTGCCCTCATTTTCTCCCCCCTCCCCTTAAAAGCTCCACCATCCTCCACATTTCTTACAGTTGCTAGTGTATTTATCTGTATCACTCAGCCAGCTCTAGCAACTCCTCACAAACTGTAGGTGGAGCTGCCTCTGTGCAGCGAGATCATCCCGCCTGTGACCGTACTGTACCCAGGGCACCTCCATTGAGCTTCTGGGGCTTCTGGGGCTTCGATCTCAGGTAAGTGCAATGTATACTAGCTCATTATGACTTTCTCTTGCAGGGTTCTTTTTTTGCAGGAAAATCAAAAACGGGTTTACTTCCTCTTTAATACTCTACCATACCCCACCATCCAGTGCATGCAACCTTGGCCAGCCTGTTCATGAGGAATTACTGGGCCAGATTCACATAGGTTAGCGGATCTTTAGATGGTTTCGACGTTTACGTAAATTACATCCATCCGTATTCGCGATTGACTTACCAAACGACGTAAAAAATTCAAATTTTGTCGCGGGAACGACGGCCATACTTAACATTGGCTGCGCCTCATAGAAGCAGGGGTAACTATACGCCGGGAAAACCCTTACGTAAACGGCGTAAAGTGACTGCGTCGGGCCCGCGTACGTTCGTGAATTGGTGTATCTCGCTGATTTACATATTCTCGGCGTAAATCAGCGAGAACGCCCCCAGCGGCCATTTTAAAATTGCAGTTAAGATCCGACGGTGTAACACAGTTACACCTGTCGGATCTTAGGCATATCTATGCGTAACTGATTCTATGAATCAGGCGCATAGATACGACCGACGCAACTCTGAGATACGACGGTGTATCAGGAGATACACCGTCGTATCTCTATGTGAATCTGGCCCATTGTCTTCCTTTTTCATTGCAAAACATGTAGCCAGATATTCCCTAGTGATTTACATAACTAGACTTTTTAAAGCGTTGTGTGATGCAAACTTTCCTTAATTGAGAGGTTACCTTTGATTTACCAATGGAATTTACCAAGGATTTGCAATTTTTATTTAGTCTTAAAGGCCCAGATTCTCATACAATTACGTTGCTCCTGGGCAGCGTAACGTATGTGCTTTACGTTACACCGCCGCAGGTTTACAGCGTTAGTGCCTGATTCTCAGAACACTTACCTGTAAACTTGTGGCGGTGTATCGTAAAAGCGCTCGGCGCAAGCCCGCCCAATTCAAATGGGAAGGGCTCCCGCGCCGAGCGTACTGCGCATCCTCCATCGGGTAAATTACCCGACGTGCATTGCGCTAAATGACGTCGCCCCGACGTCATTTGCTTAGACGTTTACGTAAATGGCGTCCAGCGCCATTCACGGACGTCTTACGCAAACAACGTAATTTTTTTTAAATTAGACGCGGGAACGACGGCCATACTTAACATTGGTTGCCCCACCTAATAGCAGGGGCAACCTTACGCGTCGCGTACGCTACGGAAACGATGTAAATTCTCAGAGTCGACCGCGCGTATGTTCGGGAATCTCGCGTAATTACCTCATTTGCATAGACGACGGGGAAAACGACGATGCGACACCTAGCGGCGGGAAAAAAAATTGCATTTAAAATCTGACAGCGTAAGAGCCTTACGCCTGTCAGATCTAATGGGTATCTATGCGTAACTGATTCTAAGAATCAGTCGCATAGACACCCGGGCCAGATTAGGATTTACGACGGCGCAAATGGTGTTGCGCCATCGTAACGCCATTGAGAATCTGGGCCAAAGTGTTACTAAACCCACAACAGTAAAATCAGTCTGTATATTCAATAAAAGCATGCTTGTTATACTCACTGTGGAACCTAAGGGATTAATCTTGTGCATTGTGTAAAAAGGCTGTTTGATCCTGTCTTCTCTGATCCTCCCTTTCTTCCACTGTCCCCAACCCATCTGCCTTGGGGGCACTCTGCACATGCTCAATTTGGTGTGTATTGCTAGAGATTTTTTTTTTCTTTTCTTGGGAGGGTGCATGTGATCTGTACTGTCCAGACAGAGGGTCAGGGGTCCTGCAGCCTCATAGGACAGTCAGAGTAGAATAAAAACTCCTCCTAGAAGCTTTAACCAGACACTGATAGAAGTCACAAGACAGCTCTATACTGCTGCTGATGAGAAAGGGTATTTAGTAGTTTATATTTGTTAAAATAATTGCATTTCCATGTTCTGTGTACTGTGGGAGACCAGATACAGTGAATGCAGAGTCCTTGGGTTAGTAACACTTTGAAGCCTAAGTTTAGATAAAAAATGTTGGCTGCAAATCTAGTTAAACTTCTCCATAAATAAATTGTTTGGCTCTACATGTATGGACATTCTTCTGTCTTGAAGTACCCCATCCTTGATGTCATTGATTTTAAATCAAATGTTGCATGTTGTGTTAGTTCTAAGCTCTTGAGGAAGCTCAAATGCGAGCGAAACATGTCGAGTGAACTACAACGAGTCGTTTCACATTGTTGAAGTTCGATACATTTAAGGACTTCAGTTGGTTCTTTATTTATATTTGTCTGTATCAATAAATTAAATGTTTCTATTTTTTTTAAATTGGTGTCTTGTTACACTTCATTAGTCCCAGGGTTCCTAGGTACCCATTCCCTCTCCTTTTTTCTATTCATAGAGAGTTTTTCTTCTTATTTCTTTTTTTTTCCTCAATACAACAAAAATTCCTTTGTAGGACAAAGCAATACACCCACTTTAATGTACAATTTCTATTCAGTTTAATGTGTAAATCTGTAAACATTTTTAGAGAGCAAAGTTGGAAGAGACAGTGAAAGAATTGACCCAACAATTACAAAGGTAATTATTTTAACCTGCTCTTATCAAGAAATAAGCTTTAATTTAAAGTTTTGTGCATTGTTACATTTTATTTTTAAAGTTTAAGTATATTTTAATTAAAAACTTAATAAAGAGATTAAAAAAAAAAAGTTTAAGTATATTTTAAAGTGATACTAAATTCAAGTATGTATCGTATATACTCGAGTATAAGCCGACCCGAATATAAGCCGAGGCCCTAATTTTACCACAAAAAACTTTTAAGAGTCCTGTGTCCATTGATTGAAGCTTTTATATGTAGCATAATAAAGATGTGAATAAAAGCAATAGCATGCCTCATCTGTATTATAAAACGATGCAATATATTGGATGTTAGCACCATTGAAGTTGCCAGGGGAGATTGGGAATGTCAGTTTTCTAGTACAATTCCAACTTTTCTGCCTTGCAATGCCTTAGTACCCTATGATGATTATACCTTTGATTTCTGCTTTAGAATAAATTAAATGTTTTTTTTTATTATTATAGCATAAGATCTTCTCAGTCATATAATCAGTTGCCACCTTCAAGTGCATTACTGAATTTTGGTCCTGGTAAGTAAATTTTACCAAATAGAACAATATGCCGCTTACTAACATTGTACAGTAGGGCAGCATGTCCTGCCGAATTAACAAGGCACTATGGGAGAAAAAAAAAGTCCACAATACAGAAATTATAGCCATAACAGTCAACTAAGATATACCCCAAAAATCTGCATGCACTGCAATTATTCTTGGCACAATGAGACAGAACAATGCAGGATTGGATGACAAATTTCAGTCCTAACTATTCATGGGGCCCTTTAAGGGAGATGCCATAGAGATATCTGCTGTAGTAATTTCTCCATAAGGCTACAGTCAGATGGGTGATTATCACACCCGGAGATTTCCAGCACCAGGAATCTGTGAATTCCTATGTCTGGAATGACAGGTGTGTGCGTAAATTTGTGGCCGCTAAGGGGGAAGAATATTCAATTTTCCAGGGGAAGAGCTGTCCATTTTCCAGGGGAAGAGCTGTCCATTTTCCAGGGGAAGAGCTGTCCATTTTCCAGGGGAAGAGTATTCCATTTTACAAGGGAAGAGTATTTCATTTTCCAGAGGAACGAGCATTGTATTTTCTGGGGAAAAGTATTAAATTTTCCGGGGGAAGAGTATTCCATTTTCCAAGGGAAGAGTATTCCATTTTCCAAGGGAAGAGTATTCCATTTTCCAAGGGAAGAATATTCCATTTTCCAAGGGAAGAATATTCCATTTTCCAAGGGAAGAGTATTCCATTTTCCAAGGGAAGAGTATTCCATTTTCCAAGGGAAGAGTATTCCATTTTCCAAGGGAAGAGTTTTCCATTTTCCAAGGGAAGAGCATTGTATTTTCCGGGGGAAAAGTATTCCATTTTCCAAGGGAAGAGTATTCCATTTTCGAAAGAAAGACTATTCCATTTCCCAAGGGAAGACTATTTCATTTTCCGGAGGAAACGTATTCCATTTTTCGGGGGAAGAGTATTCCATTTTCCGGGGGAAGAGTATTCCATTTTCCGGGGGAAGAGTATTCCATTTTCCGGTGGAAGAGTATTCCATTTTCCGGTGGAAGAGTATTCCATTTTCCGGTGGAAGAGTATTCCATTTTCCAAAGGAAAGGAATTCCATTTTCCAAAGGAGGAGCGTTGAATTTTCCGGAGGAAAGAGCATTGTATTTTCTGGGGGAAAAGTATTCAATTTTCGAAGGAAAGAATATTCAATTTTCAAAGTAAAGACTATTCCATTTTCCAGGGGAAAAGCATTTCATTTTTTGGGGCAAGAGTATTCCATTTTCCAGGGTAAAAGTATTCAATTTTCGAAGGGAAGAGTATTCCATTTTCCGGGGGAAGAGTATTCCATTTTCCGGGGGAAGAGTATTCCATTTTCCGGTGGAAGAGTATTCCATTTTCCGGTGGAAGAGTATTCCATTTTCCGGTGGAAGAGTATTCCATTTTCCGGTGGAAGAGTATTCCATTTTCCGGTGGAAGAGTATTCCATTTTCCGGTGGAAGAGTATTCCATTTTCCGGGGGAAGAGTATTCCATTTTCCGGGGGAAGAGTATTCCATTTTCCGGGGGAAGAGCATTCCATTTTCCGGGGGAAGAGCATTCCATTTTCCGGTGGAAGAGTATTCCATTTTCCGGGGGAAGAGTATTCCATTTTCCAAAGGAAAGGAATTCTATTTTCCAAAGGTATTCCATTTTCCAAGGGAAGGGTTTTCCATTTTCCAAAAGAAGGGCATTTATTTTTCCAGAGGAAAGAGCATTGTATTTTCTGGGGGAAAAGTATTCAATTTTCGAAGGGAAGAGTATTCCATTTTCGAAGGAAAGAATATTCAATTTTCAAAGTAAAGACTATTCCATTTTCCAGGGGAAAAGCATTCCATTTTTTGGGGCAAGAGTATTCCATTTTCCAGGGGAAAAGTATTCAATTTTCGAAGGGAAGAGTATTTGATTTTCGAATGAAAGTGAAGAACTTTTAAAATGTAGGAATCATATCATTTTTTGTATTTTCTATATTTCCTACGTGTAAGGCCGCGTACACACGGTCGTTCCAAACCGATGAGAATGGTCCGACGGGCCATTTCCATTGGTTCACCGCTGAAGTGGCCTGATGGTCTGATGTGCGTACACACCATCGTTCCAAAAACCGATCGGGTCAGAACGCGGTGACGTCAAACACATGACGTGCTGAAAAAAACGACGTTCAATGCTTCCAAGCATGTGTCGACTTGATTCTGAGCATGCGCGGGTTTTGAACCAATGCTTTTCTGTACTAACCATCGGTTTGGACCGATCGGGCAGCGGTCCATCGGTTCGATTTTAAAGCATGTTTTAAAATTTTGGACCGAAGGACAACAGACCGATGGGCCATACACACCGTCGGTTTGGACCAATGAAACTGAGTCTCGGTCCATTCTCATCGGTTTGGAACGACCGTGTGTGCGCGGCCTTGAGGCGTTTTCTGTTTAGTCATTACTCTCTTCTTTTTCCCTTCTGCACTTTCAGAAAGCCATCATGCATTTTCTCCTTATTCTCATCCTGTATCATCACAACGACCAAATGTCAGACCGTAAGTCCACTGTACATTGATTGATTTGGTGAAACACTGCGGGGTTCTTTAATTCTAGTAGAGCACAGTAAAATGACTTGTGATGCAAAAATTCCACGCTCGGTCACGTCTGTTTTTCTTGTGTAAATGCCCACTCTTAGGCCACACAGATACAAAGCACCAGAAGCCATCTCACACCCCTCTAAGCTTCCACATTTACCATATACTGTATATTGGGCTCAGGCGATGGTCAGCAATCCCAGATCTTCTTGGATGCAATCTTCTCTCCTTCCCCTGAACGCGCTTCCTTCCATCACAATGCCCAAGTGAAACTAACCGCCCCATAGTCATGATTAAAGTGTTCACCATCATAATCATAAGGTAAACTAACACCGACCGTACAACCCCCCCCAACTCCCCACTCACCTTGCCCTGTTGTACTTACCTCCAGGGATGCTCTGAGCTGTCATTACCCACGCAGCAGATCTACCAGTCCATGGATGGATCCCTGTTGATCACCTTCTTCTCTAAGCAGTGCTTCCGGGATGCAGCAGAGTGATTCATTGTGCAGGAGCTAACCAATCAGAATCACTCTTGTCCATCCCGGAGGCGCTGCACATGGAAGAGGGAGAAGAGTTGGGATTTCAAATCCCTGGCCCACTTGAACCGCTGCATGGGAACGGACAGCTCAGCATGTAGTCAGGTTGCCTACAAGTTGAGATTTGTTAAAAGATAGTAAGTTATTCTGCCCAGGTGGGGAAGGGGTTAACATTTTAGGGGTGCATGGTAGATTTTGATCTAACAAAAGAACAGAGCCTGTGCACACTGAAATATTTTTATTTCGGAATTTAGTTTTTGTCCAAAAATAAATGTATTTAGTTACTCCCGAAAATTCATTTTTATTTATTTTGTTTTGTTAAAAAATGCATTTGTCTGAAAATCCGAATGAATTAAAGCGGTAGTTCACCCACAATCCCATGATGTTACCATCGAGACAGGCATTGTAGCGCGAGCTACAGTATGCCTGTCCCGATTTTTTTAACCCCGTACTCACCTCGTAGTCGTCCATCGTAGATTCCGGCTCCCGCGGGGAATGGGCGTGCCTATGGAGAGGGAGGATGATTGACGGCCGGCCCTGGCACGTCACTCTCCCCGAAGACAGCCGGAGTAGGTCTCGGCTCTTCACGGCGCGTGCGCACAGGCTATGCGCACGCGTCGTGAAGACCAAGCCTATTTCGGCTATTTCCGGAGAAGCGTGACGCGCCAGAGCCGGCCGTCAATCATCCTCCGTCTCCAGAGGCACGCCCATTCCCCGGTATCTTCGATGGACGACTACAAGGTGAGTATGGGGGGAAAAAATTCGGGACAGGCATACTGTAGCTCGCGCTACAGTGCCTGATTTAAAGGTAAAAGAAAAAATTTTTTTTTTTTTTACTGTCGATAGGGTGAACCCCCGCTTTAAGGTCGAATCTGTCATTGAAGGCTTATGGTGTCTGTCGAATGTTCTAAGAAGATTAGACGAAGCAGCTAAACTGTACGACGCCGCAATTGTACATTTCCGGTCGAATGTTCCGCCTACAAGCTATAGTAGAATTCTAATGTTGTATGACATTAGTAATAATTATATTTATTAATTATTATTACTAGTCAACCAACATTAGAATTCTTATATAGCCTATGGGCGGAGAGTTTGACCATAAGGCTCTGTTCACACCTAGGCGTATATACGCCTGAAGCGCGACCCTGCAGCAGCCCCTAATACGCTGGAGGGATGATTTTACATTGCCCTCTATGGAGATGGTTCACATCTCCACGCCGAAACGCTGCATGCCTAAAAGCTCAAGACAAGTCCCGGACCCTTTTTTTTAGGCGGCTTCGGCGTGCGGCATAGGAGATGTGGACCTGGGGTAAGGCTGCATTCACAATCGTGGCGTTTTGTCGCCGCAAATCGCGGTACAAAACGCCGCAATTTGACGCCGCAATTCGCGGGACAAAACGCCGCGATTAGGTACGCCAAGGTGTGAATGCAGCCTAAATGTCCGCTCGCGGCGTCGTACAGTTTAGCTGCTTCGTCGAATCTTCATGTCTCAATAATGTCAAATCTTTTCTCTCTATGTCGAATAATCTCGGACTAATAGAGTTAGGTTAGGCACATTCAACCGCAGGTTCGATAGACACAGATCGTCATGTCGAATCTTCTATCTATATTGAACTGTTGTCGCAATGAAACGAAAATAAAGCATTTTTTATGTCTGATCTTTCGGATTTCGGATTCTGCGTCTTCGTGATAGTTTGTTAAAACGAATGCGGAAATCCCAGAAATTCAGACGAAAATGCATTCAGACGAAAACAAATGCATATGTCTACTGTAAAGCACTATGGGGTATATAGCAAGGAGCCACTACAAAAGGTTAACTCAGCAAGACAAGTCAGCGGAGGAATACAGTTGCTTGGGTGAGGTGTCCTTCAGTAACGAGGGGGTCCGTGCGCTGCCTCCCTTCTCAGCAGTCGTAACCCCAAGTTCAGAACCGTTAAAGAGGCCCACGGCCTAGCGGCAGAGTACAGGAAAGTAAAATAGCTGAGAGCACATATGAGGTCTACGCAGGTGCTCAGCGGGCCCTTAGGCCCCTTTTACACGGGGCGGATCAGTAATGATACGCCCGTGAACCTCCGCTTGCTCAGCGGGGATCGCTCCGTTGATCCCCGCTGAGCCGGCGGATGACAGGGCAGTCCCCGCACACTGTTCAGGGACCGCCCTGTCTTTTCTCTGCTCTCCCCTATTGGAGGATCGGATCAACACGGACCGTCTGTTCGTGTTCACCCGATCCGATCCACCAGACGGATGGAAAAGTAGGTTTTTCCTCCGTCACACTTTGGCGGATCGGAGCGGGTCGGATGTCATGTTATTTTGGTTGCACTTTCTGATAGAACACTGACACCGAGCTTTCCTGGCCTAGAGATGGAGGTAAACAAAGGGGTGCAAACACTGGTCACATCATTGTCCAGATATGACAATTAGCAGTCAGGCAGGGCTGTTTTAATGCATGGGCACCCCTGGGCAGTGCCCAGCGGCCCCAGGTGCATGGGGGCTCCATGATAATCTTACATTACATCATACTGTCCTGGATTTTCCAGGACAGTAATGCTTTTTACTACGATGTCCCTGGATGGCTGTGTCCTGGGCAGCATCCCAAAACCTGGATTGTGCCCTCCCAATCCCAGGATTGTGCCCTCCTGAACCCCCCATGTACTGTGCATTTCTGCCTCCCCTCCTGTACTGTGCCCTTTTTGTTGATTAGTCTTTGATTTATGGCATGTTTTCTTATTGCTTAAAATCAATAAAAGTACTAATATATGTTTAATTCTATCAACCATTTATACTTTAATTCTTGAGAGCAGGTGCATACATTTGGGCAGGCTGGTGGGGGGGCCCTAGTGCCTAACTTTGCCCAGGGGCCCATGATGCTTTTAAGATGGCCCTGCAATCAGGGTGTCCTTTGCGCCTTCCCAGCATAAAATGCCCAACAATTGAGCACTCGCCTCTCTGTACGCCACACCAGTGTTGGTCCTAATTACCACCACTGGGGTAGATTCAAAGAGCAATTGCGTCTGCGTAACCATAGTTACGCAGCGCAATTGCTTACCTGCGCCGGCGTTACGAATGCTCCTGATTCAGGAACCTCGTTACGCCGACTGCAGCCTAAGAAATGACTGGCATAAGGCTCCTTATGCCGTCATATCTTAGGCTGCATTCTTACGCAGGCCGCTAGGGGGCGTTCCCGTTGTGGTCAGCGTATAGTACGCAAGCCCTGCGTACGCAGTTTATGTCGGTTGCGTACGTCGGTTTTTGCGTAAGGCTGCCCCTGCTAATAGCAGGGGCAGCCAATGCTACGTATACCCGTTGTTCCCGCGTCACGAAATTTGAAATTTACGTCGTTTGCGTAAGTGAATCGTGAATGGCGTTGAACGCCATTCACGTTCACTTTGAAGCAAATGACGTCCTTGCGACGTCATTTACCGCAATGCACGTCGGGAAAGTTTCCCGACGGAGCATGCGCACTACGCTCGGCGCGGGAACGCGCCTAATTTAAATGATCCACGCCCCCTACGGGATCATTTAAATTGCGCGCGCTTACGCCGGACATTTTTCCGGAGCGCCCACGCAATTTACGGAGCTACTGCTCCGTGAATCAAGGGTAGCGCAGGTAATTTGCGGGGGAGCAGCGGCAAAACGGTGCGCTGCACCTCCGTAAAAACTGCGCAAAGCTACCTGAATCTACCCCAGTGAGCTGTGGTTTTACTGCCCCCAACCGCACCATCTAAAGTGGTTCTAGCGTCTACATTAATTTTATCTTAATGCATTCTGTACATTAAGGTAAAAAACAAACAAAAAAAAAGGTATCTTTCCCACCCCCCTTCCCTAAACCCTCACCTAACTCCTGTCATTGCTCCAGAACTGTCCCGGCTGCAGCACCGCTCCTCTCTTCCTGGTCTCAGAAGAGACACTGAGAGCAGTGGCAGCTATAGGCTCCTGCTGCTGTCAGTCAAACACCTGTGAGGAGGGAGGCATGGCTCACCAGCGCTCTGTGTGTCTATGGACGCACATAGCCCAGTTCAGGAGGGAGTGCGCACAAATGCCCCCATAGCTTGCTGAGGAGGCACCTGGAGGCAAGAAAAGCAGGGACAGTGCCAGCGTGGGACTGCCAAAGATGGGATAAGGGTCCGCCCCCTGCAATATCGTTGCACAGAGCAGGTAAATATAACCTCTTTTTTTATTTGGGGGGGGGGGGAGGGGGGATAACAATTTATTATTATTTTCCTCTGACTCTACTCCACTGAAAAGTGAGATATAGATGGCTTTCCGTGTTGAGTGTTTACATTACTGAAAGGTAAATGGATGAATTTTACTACTTGTATCATATAAACTTAATATATTCTTTTTTTTTTTTTTTGCATAGTGCTGAATCAGTGGATTTTTCTTTAAGCACACCTCAGAAGAAAACAAATGTAAGTATGGCTAATATTTGCTTTAGACCCGGTTCACACTTCATTGCATCGGAATTGCGCTAAAATCACAGCAAAACGCGCAATACACGCTTGGGTACCATTAATCCTAATGGCTCCCCAAAGGCGCCAAGAACGTGGGTGTTTTGTCACGCCCAAAATCAAGCTGTTTCAGTGGCGTCACTAGGGTCACCTGGTGCAGAAAAATTGGTGTCACCCCCCCTCCTGTCCAACAAATATAGTCCCCCCTCAGTACAGACCCCCCTCAGTACAGACCCCCCTCCACTAACTACAGACCCCCCTCCCGCAGTATATATCCCCCTCACTAAGTACAGACCCTCCTCCCTCAGTACAGACCACCCTCCGTTAGTATAGACCCCCCCACTCAGTACAGTCCCCTCTCACTAAGCACTGACCCCCTCCCTCAGTACAGACACCCCCATCAGTGTAGAATCCCCCCTCTTAGTGCAGACTCCCCCCCTTTAGTGCAGACCCCCCATCAATATAGAATCCCCCCTTAGTTTAGACCCCCCCATCAGTATAGAATCCCCCCCCTTGGTACAGACCCCCCAATCAGTATAGACACTCCCTTAGTATAGACTCCATCTGCATAGACACCCCACTTAGTATAGACTCCATCTGTATAGACACACCCCTTAGTTCAGACCCCCCATCAGTATAGACACCCCCCTTAGTACAGACCCCCATTAGTATAGACACCCCCCTTAGTTAAGACCCCCGCAGTATAGACACCCCCCATTTAGTGCAGACCCCCGCAGAATAGACACCCCACTTGGTGCAGACCCTCCCATCAGCATAGGCATCCCTCTCCCCCCTGCACATGTCCATCTACATAAAATAGAGTGTAAGTACAGTACAGACCTCAGAACAGCGCGGACCTGTACACACAGCGGTGTGTGTCCTTCAGGCTCCTCCTCCTCGCTGGATGTAAACAGAGAGGAGGAGGCGCCGGCGGCGTCAGTCTGCTCCATTGACACAGAGCAAGGCGCATATTATGGTAGGGCCGCAGCTGCCGCTATCCACAGGTGTCACCCGGGTGCGGCCCCCACCCCCCGCACCCACCTAGCAACGCCTCTGCGCTGTTTGAAAAAGTCCTCTCCCAAAAAAAAGGTACAGAAGGAAGTTTGGCGCATTTTTGGAGCGGAGGGCACCCCATTCAAATGAATGGTGTCGCTCCAAAAAACAAAAAAAAAAGATAGAAAAACATGATCACTATTAGCTAGACTATTCAGAAAGACTTAGGCTGGCGTATCAGTAGATATGCCAGCCTAAGTCTGAATCTGCGCCGATGCAAATTTAAGCGTATTCTGGTAACCAGATACGCTTAAATTAGGCTCAGATACGAGTGGCGTAAGTGTCTTACACCGTCGTATCCTAAAGTGTAATTTTTAGGCTGACCGCTAGGTGGCACTTCCATTGCGGTCGGCGTAGAATATGTAAATCACTACATACGCCTATTCACGAACGTTCGCCTGGCCGACGCAGTACAGATACGCCGTTTACGTAACACATTATCAGGACTAAAGTTATTCCATGAAATAGCTGGAATAGTAATGTTAACTATGGCCGTCGTTCCCGCGTCGAAATATGAAAAATGTACGCCGTTTGCGTAAGTCATCCGTGAATAGGGATTTACGTCCACGTCAAAACCAATAGGACCGTGCGGCGTACGTAGCCGCAATGCACACTGGGATATGTACACGGACAGCGCATGCGCCGTTCCAAAAAAAAGTCAATCACGTCAGGTCAACCCAAATTAACATAAAACACGCCCCCTCAGCCTATTTTGAATTAGGCGCGCTTACGCCCGCCGCATTTAGGCTACGCTGCCGTAACTTAGCAGGCAAGTACTTTGTGAATACAGTACTTGCCTTGCAAACTTACGGCGGCGTAGTGTAAATGCCATACGCTACGCCGCCGCAACTATGCGCCCGCCATCCTGAATCCAGCTATATATGTGAACAAGGCCTTAAAACGGTATGAAACCCAGAAGCAAATATTTGTTATCTTGCACCTTACCAATCCTGCTCGTTTTGCGAGACAACACTCACAAACCGAGTCAGGATTTAAAAAAAAAAAAAAAGTTGCTTGTCTTTCAAAACGCTTGTTAACTGCGTTACTCGTAAACCGAGGTTCCACTGTACACACTTGTATTGATTTTATAATTTTCTTTTCCTAGTTTACTATTGCTGCACCAACCAGACTGTCACTGATAACCTCCCCCCGTGAGAGATGCCTAGGTGAGTTCATACAGTTTCTATGTTGGAATAGACAAATCAAATGATTTTTACACTCCTTTATTACATTTTGACATTTTTTTGCTGAGAGATTTATATTGAAATCTGATAAAGGGAACTTCTATTTTGTCCTCTTTATATTTGTTCTGTTACTTACTTTACCCGGTCACTTCAATTATTGCAAACGTTATACAGTATATACATAGCTATATCCACTTTAATTATCAGTAGGTGCAGCGGGCCACTATTTTTGGGCAGAACAAGATTATACTTTTTTAGATCCTGGGTAATTATTATTATTATTATTATTAATAATAATAATAATAATAATAATAATATTATAATACACGATTTATATAGTGCCAACAGTTTATGTAGAGGGGACACAGCACAATTATAATACAGTTCAATACAGAAGGTACAGGAGGGCCCGACTCGTAGAGCTTACATTCTAAAGGAAGGGGGTGGGATGGTACAAAAGGTAATAGCTGCGCCGGGGGATGATTTGAGGAGGATGGCTTAGGTGGGTGTGGGATAGGCTTCCCTGAATAAATTAGTTTTCAGGGATCTCCTTAACCACTTAACCCCCGGACCATATTGCTGGTCAAAGACCAGAGCACTTTTTGCGATTCGGCACTGTGACGTTTTAACTTACAATTGCGCGGTCGTGCGACGTGGCTCCCAAACAAAATTGGCGTCCTTTTTTCCCCACAAATAGAGATTTCTTTTGGTGGTATTTGATCACCTCTGCGGTTTTTAGTTTTTGCGCTATAAACAAAAAAAGAGCAACAATTTTGAAAAAAAATTATATTTTTTACTTTTTGCTATAATAAATATCCCCCAAAAATATATATATATCTAAAAAAAAAAATGTCCTCAGTTTAGGCCGATAACGTATTCTTCTACATATTTTTCGTTAAAAAAATAAAAATCGCTATAAGCGTTTATTGATTAGTTTGTGCAAAAGTTATAGCGTTTACAAAATAGGGGGTATTTTTATGGCATTTTTATTAATATTTTTTTTTTACTAGTAATGGCGGCGATCAGCAAATTTTTTTCGGTACTGCGACATTATTGCGGACACTTCGGACACTTTTGACACATTTTTGGGACCATTGGCATTTTTATAGCGATTAGTGCTATAAAAATGCATTGGATTACTATAAAAATGCCACTGGCAGTGAAGGGGTTAACACTAGGGGGCGGGAAGGGGTTAAGTATGTTCCCTGGGTGTGTTCTAACTCTAGGGGGGGTGGCCTCACTAGGGGAAATGACTGATCGCTGTTCATACATTGTATGAACAGAAGATCAGCATTTCTCTCCCTGACAGGACCAGGAGCTGTGTGTTTACACACACAGCTCCCGGTCCTCGCTCTGTAAAGAGCGATCGCGTGTGCCCGGTGGCGGTCGCGCCCGCCGGGCACGGGAGTTGGGGGGCGAGAGCCGACGTTATACTACGTGCTCTTGTGCAGGGGAGCCGACCTGCTGCCGTAAAACGACGGCAGCTGGTCGGCAACCAGTTAAGGTGGACAGGGTAGGGGCTGATCGGACATACTGGGACAGGGAGTTCCAGAGGATGAGAGAGGCTCTGGAGAAGTCCTGGAGGCGAGCATGGGAGGAGGGAACAAGGGAGCTAGAGAGCAGGAGGTCCTGGGAGGAACGGAGAGGACGTTTTGGGCGATATCTGCAGATAAGGTTGGTGATGTAGATGGGGGTGATTTTGTGGATGACCTTGTATTTTGTGGTTAGTATTTTGAATTTTATACGGTGGGGTAGGGGAAGCCAGTAAAGGGATTGGCAGAGAGGGGCAGCACACACGGATCGGTTAATGAGGTGTACAGTGAGGCAAAAAAGTATTTAGTCCCCACCAATTGTGCAAGATCTCCCACTTATAAAGATGAGAGAGGCCTGTAAATGTCATCATAGGTATTCCTCAACTATTAGAGACAAAATGTGGAAACAAATCCAGACAATCACATTGTCTGATTTGGAAAGAATTTCTTTGCAAATTATGGTGGAAAATAAGTATTTGGTGAATATCAAAAGTTCATCTCAATACTTTGTTATATATCCTTTGTTGGCAATGACAGAGGTCAAAGGTTTTATGTAAGTCTTCACAAGGTTGTCACACACTGTTGCCGGTATGTTGGTCCATTCCTCCATGCAGATCTCCTCTAGAGCAGTGATGTTTTGAGGCTGTCGCTGGGCAACACGGACTTTCAACTCCCTCCAAAGGTTTTCTATGGGGTTGAGATCTGGAGACTGGCTAGGCCACTCTAGGACATTGAAATGCTTCTTACAAAGCCACTCCTTCGTTGCCCAGGCGGTGTGTTTGGGATCATGCTGAAAAACCCAGCCACGTTTCATCTTCAATGCCCTTGCTGATGGGAGGAGGTTTGCACTCAAAATCTCACGATACATGGCCCCATTCATTCTTTCATGTACACGGATCAGTTGTCCTGTTCCCTTTGCAGAGAAACAGCCCCAAAGCATGATGTTGCCACCCCCATGCTTCACAGTAGGTATGGTGTTCTTTGGTTGCAACTCAGCATTCTCTCTCCAAACACGACGAGTTGTGTTTCTACCAAACAGTTCTACTTTGGTTTCATCTGACCAAATTACATTCTCCCAATCCTCTTCTGGATCATCCAAATGCTCTCTAGCAAACCTCAGATGGGCCCGGACATGTACTGGCTTAAGCAGGGGGACACGTCTGGCACTGCAGGATCAGAGTCCCTGGCGCCGTAGTGTGTTACTGATGGTAGCCTTTGTTACGTTGGTCCCAGCTCTCTGCATGTCATTTACTAGGTCCCCCCGTGTGGTTCTGGGATTTTTGCTCACCGTTCTTGTGATCATTTTGACCCCACGGGGTGAGATCTTGCATGGAGCCCCAGATCGAGGGAGATTATCAGTGGTCTTGTATGTCTTCCATTTTCTAATTATTGCACCCACAGTTGATTTCTTCACACCAAGCTGCTTGCCTATTGCAGATTCCGTCTTCCCAGCCTGGTGCAGGTCTACAATTTTGTTTCTGCTCCTTGGACAGCTCTTTGGTCTTCACCATAGTGGAGTTTGGAGTGAGACTGTTTGAGGTTGTGGACAGGTGTCTTTGATACTGATAACAAGTTCAAACAGGTGCCATTAATACAGGTAATGAGTGGAGGACAGAGGAGCCTCTTATAGAAGATACAGGTCTGTGAGCCAGAAATCTTGCTTGTTTGTAGAGGAGACCAAATACTTATTTTCCACCAGAATTAGCAAATAAATTCTTTCCAAATCAGACAATGTGATTGTCTGGATTTGTTTCCACATTTTGTCTCTCATAGTTGAGGTATACCTACGATGACAATTACAGGCCTCTCTCATCTTTTTAAGTGGGAGAACTTGCACAATTGGTGGGGACTAAATACTTTTTTGCCCCACTGTATGAGTCTAGCAGCAGAATTCATAATAGACTGAAGGGGGGGATAGCCTGTGTAAGGGTAGACCATTAAAGTGGTTCTAAAGCTTCAGTTTAAAAAAATAAAATAAAAATAACAAACATGTCATGCTTACCTCCACTGTGCAGCTCGTTTTGCACAGTGTGGCCCCCGATCCGCGACTTCTGGGGTCCCCTGGCGGCTCCTCCTCTCTTCAGATAACCAAAAAAGGGAGAAAGAAAGGCGCACCAGCCTCGTGTACTACCGTTTGGCAAATTTTTAATGAAAAATAAGAATGATGAAAACTACTCACAAACAAAGGATGATAAAAGGCTTGTCAAACGAAAATTGAAATACCCCTCAAACCACACTCCAGAATGTAGGGGGGGGGGGGGGGGCGAGGTGCGTTGCTGCTTGGCTGACGCGTTTCGAGGTGTCAGAGACCTCTTCCTCAGAGCCCAGCAGTCTAACGGTAGTACACGAGGCTGGTGCGCCTTTCTTTCTCCCTTTTTTGTCTTCTATCAGGATTCCCCCATCCATGAAGGGCAGCAAGGCCTCTGATACTACGGTTCTTTCTTGACATCCAAAGAGAACTATATGTAGACATTTGGTCTATCATCAAGGATCCCACTTGTGCGCAGGAGTTTGTGTGTTTTTTATTCTCTTCAGATAACCCCCTAGGAGAAGCGCTCTGCCAGGGGGTTACCTTGCGGGCGCGCTCCCGAGTCATAAATTCGGCATCCATAGCCACCGAATGTATGATTCGGCTCCGCCCCCCGCGTCATTGGTTTAATTGACAGCAGCGGGAGCCAATGGCTGCACTGCTATCAATTTATCCAATCAAGAGCCGAGAACCCCGTGAAGAGGAAGAGCGCATCTCCGCCGGGTCAAGTTCCAGGGCTCAGGTAAGTACAACGGGGGGCGGTGACTGGCACTTTTTTCACCTTAATGCATCCTATGCAAAACATGAGGGTTTAGTTGCAGAAGTCGAGGTGAGCAACAATTCTACCCCTAGACCTCCTACTTGTCATGCTAACGGCCACCACAAGATGACGCCAGATCACAGAAGGAAGCTTAGGCCTGCAGAAGGCCACAAAGCCACGGCCTCAATTACCGGCCAGAGCGACCCGCCGCGATCGCGCAGTGGGGGAGAAGGGGGCGCACGGAGACACAGGTAATTGAGGCCGCGGCTTTACGGCCTTCTACAGGCCTAAGCTAATTCTAGTCGCAATTGCGACCGGGCACCCGTATTTTATCGAACCCCGACATAAATAGAGCTGCTGCACTTTACTGGTGGTACTTGGAAAATAGCACAAACGGTCACATCACACCGACATATTAGCCGGGGTTACTTGACAGTACATTGTCCATTATCTGTAGTGGACGATCTGTGGCAGTCATATGTGAAAGCATCTTGCAGCACTTTCAGTAAGCCATTTTCCATAATAATCTCCCTCCACCCAGGGTCATTAGTACTCACGGGGATCTCTACAGTCCAATGTATTTCATGGGTACACCTCTCCCGGGACCCTCCAGTGGAATAGCCTCACTCCAGAGAACTCTTGGACTGGCCTACAAGTGAGAAAAATTAGCTGAACACCAACATCCATCCAACAGGTTTATTGACAGACTGCCACCAGGACTAAAACAGCAGACCAAGGGGTGACGACGTTTCACACATACATTGTGCTTCTTCAAAACCCAAAGGAAGACTGACCTACCGAACCTCTATCAGGGGTCTCAAACTGGTGGCCCTCCAGCTAAGTAGAGGACACTCACACAGGTGTAGGGTGGTGTGATCAGCTAATTTTTCTCACTTGGTCTACATGTTCACGGTTGCGAGCCGGAGGTAGCACCCAGCCCTTGCTTTTTGGTGGATTATACTACTGACCTGGAGCAGCGATCTGTCTCATTTCTCCTGGTCTGCAAGGCCTCTCTCTTAACCCGCCCTAGCCCCCCACCTCCATAAGGGTCAGGAAGTCCACAGTCGGCTCTCCTGGGCGCAGGTCTACCTCTCTCCTTCACTGTCCAGGGCATCCACTTGCTGGCTACATCTGTGCAAATGTGGGGTGTTCGATTCCCATGCTCCAACTACACTAGGACTCCTCCCAAACTATATCTGGGGCACCCATTACATCACTATGGGAGGGCTAATAGGGGCCTAGCACCTGTTGACACTGCTTTCTGTAACCAGACACTATTCTGGAACAGAGCCACCTGGTGGCAGATTAGCTACCGTGTTTTCCCGAAAATAAGCCCGGGTCTTATATTAATTTTGGCAACAAAAGACACAGTAGGGCTTATTTTCGGGGTAGGTCTTATCATGCCATGTGCTCTCTCCCTCCCTCTCTGTCTGTCAAGAATGCTTGTAGAATGTTGGAATTCACTCCGTTACAGTATCACACAGTGCAAAACTGCTGCATGCTGAGATGTAGAGCCACATACCTTATAGTGCCTGTGACCCGCCAGAGGTCTGCAGAGGAAGGGGGGCCCGAGATCCCCCCGCTGACATCTTGGAGAGGGGAAGATTAGCTGAGTGCTGTTTGCCACTTCCTTAGCCCGCTGAAGCTCTGCACAGGGAGGGGGGCCGAGATCCCCCGCTGACATCTCGGAGAGTGGGAGTGCAGCTCGCCACTTGCTTAGCCTACCGAACCTCCCCTCTCTGCTCCGAGCACTGTAGGGGGGGGGGGGGCGGCGGATACCCCCACTGACAGCTGGGAGGAGAGGAGCAGGAGATCAGCGCTATTCCGAAGGTACTTGGCACAATTGTATCACATAGACACACACAGTCTACACCATGGGTCTTCAAACTACGGCCCTCCAGTTGTTCAGGAACTACAATTCCCATCATGCCTAGTAATGTCAGTGTGTTACAATGCCTCATGGGATGTGTAGTTCTACAACAGCTGGAAGGCCGTAGTTTGAGGATCACTGGTCTACACCAGTGTTTCTCAACTCCAGTCCTCGAGGCGCCCCAACAGGTCATGTTTTCAGGATTTCCCTGAGATGAATTGGCTGTGGTAATTACTAAGGCAGTGAAACTGATCAAATCCCCTGTGCAAAATAATGGAAATCCTGAAAACATGACCTGTTGGGGCGCCTCGAGGACTGGAGTTGAAAAACCCTGGTCTACACTATACACTACTGCAACGGAGTAGTGTGTACACTATACACACAAGCACTCTACACTAGGGCTTATTTTCGGGGTAGGGCTTATATTGCAGCCCTTCCCAAAAATTTGCAGTAGGTCTTATTTTCAGGGAAACAAGGTAGCTGCACCTGCCTACATTAAAATGATGTCGCAGCAAAACACATGGTACCTTGTTGCCGTGAGTTTTGGCGCATGCTTAAGGGTACTATTAGGAATTAATGGCACCATTTGTGCTTGCAAAAATGGATGCACTTTTTTTTAGTGCATTGCTGGAACGCGATTTTGCGCTTATTCCCACAAATGTGAATCTAACCTTACAAATAATATTTTCTAAAGTTTACTTGTTGTAAACAATCTTTCTGTTTATAGGTCAAGTTCCCCACAAAATGAATACTACCGGCTCATTAAGGTAAGCAATTTGAAAAGGAGTTGATGTTGGTTTAACTACTTCCCGACCAGCCGCCGCAGTTCTACGGCGGCAGGTCGGCTCCCCTGCGCGAGAGCACGTAGCTCTACGTCGCCTCTCGAAGCGGCCACTAGGGGCGTGTGCGCGCGCCCCCCGCTCGTCCCTGACTCCCGTGCGCGTGCCGGGCACCCGCGATTGCTCGTTACAGAGCGAGGACCGGGAGCTGTGTGTGTAAACACACAGCTCCCGGTCCTGTCAGGGGAGAAATGCCTGACCGTCTGTTCATACAATGTATGAACAGCGATCAGTCATTTCCCCTAGTGAGGCCACCCCCCCTACAGTTAGAACACACCCAGGAAACAGTGTTAACCCCTTCCCTGCCAGTGGCATTTTTATAGTAATCTAATGCATTTTTATAGCACTGATCGCTATAAAAATGCAATGGTCCCAAAAATGTGTCAAAAGTGTCCGCCATAATGTCGCAGTACCGAAAAAAAATCGCTGATCGCCGCCATTACTAGTAAAAAAAAAATATTAATAAAAATGCCATAAAAATACCCCCTATTTTGTAAACGCTATAACTTTTGCGCAAACCAATCAACAAACGCTTATTGCGATTTTTTTTACGAAAAATATGTAGAAGAATACGTATCGGCCTAAACTGAGGAAAACATTTTTTTTTAATATATTTTTGGGGGATATTACAGCAAAAAGTAAAAAATATTGTCGCTCTATTTTTGTTTATAGCGCAAAAAAATAAAAACCGCAGAGGTGATCAAATACCACCAAAAGAAAGCTCTATTTGTGGGAAAAAAAGGACGCCAATTTTGTTTGGGAGCCACATCGCACGACCGCGCAATTGTCAGTTAAAACGACGCAGTGCCGAATCGCAAAAAGTGCTCTGGTCTTTGACCAGCAATATGGTCCGGGGGTTAAGTGGTTAAATTAATTAACTAATTAAGGGTGTGAAAACCCCAAAAACTCACTCACGGGAAATATTTGTGTTCATTGCGTGGATTCATTTACACTATTTCATTGTTTTTTTGGTTTTTTTTATGTTGGTATTAATATTCATAGACTCTTATGTTAAAATGAGCATCATAGAAGGTGCACATGACTTTCTATATTTTTATTTTAATGTAAACCGTTCCATTTGAACACCATGCTCAGTGTTGGAAACCAATGAATCCTTAGATTGTTCTATACAGGTCTACTACTGGTGGCTCCTTGCAGCCCAACATCTATCACCAGCTGTCACAGTCGGCATCACAGATGGACCGGAGAGGTTCCTGGAACTTCTCAAGCCCGGGAGTATCTCAGCTGCTTTCCCAGACACCAGCCTCTTCCCAATCCTCGAAGGTGCGACAGCCAATTACCCTTACCAACATCCTGCAGCGCCGCCATTAAGAATCTGTATACACCGAAAGCACAGCAATGTTCTCTGTTGATGTTCCTTCTTGTCCTTTGTCTTTTTCACATGCTTACAGGATAGCTAAACCCAAGAATAAATATGTTATATAATGCAGTTTACAGTCCTCAAATGGGCTGGGTGGCCATTTTTCTTTTTAAGACCAGAACATTTTAAGGAAATAGAGAAAATACATTTTGATCCCGCCAGAAGTGCCGTGTCCTTGTCATTTCATTTGAGCTGCACAGAAGAAAATCTTCTTTCCTAGCGATCTTCTCTAACCTACCAATTGCACTGCCCCCCCCATGTAATGGAGATGGTTTGTAGTCCATATCAGGAGAGCAACTTAAAGCGGATGTGCCACGGGAAAATAATATTAAAAGCCAGCAGCTACAAATACTGCAGCTGCTGACTTTTAATATAAGGACACTTACCTGTCCTGGAGTCCAGCGCCGATCGCAGCAGAGCACGCACGAGCGATCGCTCGTCTCTCTGCTGCTCCCCCCGCCATCCACGCTGAGGGAACCAGGAAGTGAAGCGCTGCGGCTTCACTGCCCGGTTCCCTACGGCGCATGCGCGAGTCGCCCCGCGCCCGCCGATTGGCTCCCGCTGTGTGCTGGGAGCCGAGTGTTCCCAGCACACAACGGGGGACAGACGGGATGTGACGGAATGCCCGTCTTTTGCCCGTGAATGCCGGGCCGGAAGTGGGTGCAAATACCTGTCTTTAGACAGGTATCTGCACCCCCTCCCCCCTGAAAGGTGTCAAATGTGACACCGGAGGGGGGAGGGTTCCGATCAGCGGGACTCCACTTTAGGGTGGAGAACCGCTTTAAAGCGGAGGTCCACCCAAAAATTGAACTTACGCTTTTCGGAACCCTCCACCCCCCTCCGGTGTCACATTTGGCACCTTTCAGGGGGGTGCAGATACCTGTATAGACTCCCATGGAAGTCACGCCGCTCCCCGTCCCCCCGCTGTCTCCTGGGAACACACTGGTCCCAGGAGAGAGAGTGGGGACCAGTGAGGGCACACATCGCTACTCGCGCATGCTCAGTAGGGAACCAGGCAGTGAAGCCGCAATGCTTCACTTCCTGATTCCCTCACCGAGGATGGCTGCGGGGGCAACCGAGAGACGAGCAATTGACACTTACAGCGCGCCTGCGATTTCGGCGGCCACGGCTGCCGAAATCGCGGGCGCGCTGTAAGTGTAAATTTTTTTAAAAGTCAGTAGCTGCTGGCTTTTAAAAAGATTATTTTTTCGGGTGGCCCTCCGCTTTAAAGCTTCCGCTTAACCCACTCCTTGCCCCCTTACATGCCACATTTGGCATGTCATTTTTTTGGGGGGGGGTAGGGGGCTTCAGGAGCAGTGGGACTTCCTGTTCCACTTTCTCCTTCCGCCGAGGGGCTGGTAAGGCGAATAGCTTAATCGCCTTATTGCAGCCCCTCCCTGTAGGCGAGCGCCTGTCCAATGGGACGGCGCCGCTCGCGCATGCGCAGTGAGTGCCCGGCTGTGAATCCGAAAGCTGTCACTGCCGGGTGCCCACACTAGGAATGAAGAGGGGGGGCGAGGAGCGGAGCCCCGGCCGGCGCGTCGCTGGAGCCGTGGAGCAGGTAAGTGTCTTTTTATTAAAAGCCAGCAGCTACACTTTTTGTAGCTGCTGACTTTTAATAAACTTAAAAACAGGCTGGAACACCCCTTTAAGCCTGGTACACACAATCGTATTTTCCGCGGACAAAGCGTAGGAGGACTTTTGTCTGAAGGGCGTTGGGCAGGAACTTGTATTGCATACAAAATGGCAAAGAATTGTTGACCAACCAACACAAAACTACGTGGTTTTTCAGCTCTTAAGCGCCACCCTTTGGGCAACTTCTGCTAATGTTGTGTTATGGCGAGCATGCGTGTACTTTGGAGTTTTGTCCTAAGGACTTCCGTACACACAATCGGATAATCCGACAACACACATTTGCTGGCGGAAAATTTGAAAGCATGCTATCCAACATTTGTTGGCGGAAAATCCGACAACAATTGTCCGATGGAGCGTACAGTCGGATTTTCTGACAACAGCCTGTCATCACACAATTCTCGTCAGAAAATCCGATCGTGTGTACGGGTCTTAGGCCGGGTTCACACCGCCGCCTCATGCGGCTCACAGCAGGGGTCCGGTGTGTGCTGGTTCAGCGGTTCAGGCCGAATTTTGGTCTGAATTCGAATATGAAACGGACCAAAAAAGGCACACATTTTTTGTCGCACCGCACCGGACCCGCTGCGGAGATATGTAAACCGGCTCCATAGAGAGACAGTCACATTCTCCTGCTATGCGAATTGAATGCGGCGAAAAGCGCATTCAATTCGCATAGGTGTGATCCCAGCCTTAAGGATGACAACCATGGCTTCCTCCATAGATACAGTGGAGAAGTGATGTAGCCACCCAGGGACAGGAAGTGTTTTCTTTTCAGGATTACCAAGTTAAAATCAAGCAAAATATGCATGACAAAAAAAAAAAACAGAAAGAAAAGAAATGCAACCACCACACCAAGGACTCTTAGACCCCTTTCACACTGGGGCATTTTTCAGGCACTTTAGCGTTAAAAAAAGTGCCTGTAAAGCGCCTGAAAGAAGCTGCATCTGCAATCCCAATGTGAAAGCCCGAGTGCTTTCTCACTGAGGCGCTGCACTGGCACTGGCTTCTTTGCAGCGCTTTAGGAGCGTTGAATACACTGCTCCTAAAGCCCCCATTCTCATTGAGGGAGTTTTTTTTATTGCCAAAGCGCCTGAAAAATGCCCCAGTGTGAAAGGGGTCTTAGAGGTGTTTTTCGGGCACTGGCAGTGTGAAAGGGCTCTGAAAGCACTCAGGCTATCACATTGGGATTACAGATGAGGCTTCTTTCAGGCGCTTTACAGGCATTTTTTTAATGCCAACGCACCTGAAAAACGCCCCAGTGTGTAAGGGGTCTTAAGCTGCAATCATATTTTTGGGGTTTAGAAACCCTTTAAGGGTTTATTCACACCAAAAAATCCTGCAGCACACATTAAAGCAATAAAAAGGTGAGTATTTTGATTCCTGCTGTTAAAAAAATAAAAATACACCCCAACAAGTTAAAACCCAATTTACTGCTTGTCAACGCGCTAAATCGTAACGTGTGCGGTGTGTGAATTTAGCCTCAAAAATCACAACAGATCCCCAAGTTTTGTAGACAAGGACGAGGTTTGTTCTCGTTTAATGTAATGCAATTGAAATGTACTGTCACTTCATTTCTGATTTCATTCTGGATCAATTCTAGTTTTAAAATGTTGTTCTTGGTTAAATAAAAGAGCACATAATGCATCCTTTTAGAGTCATGGGGCCAGATTCTTGTAGTTCTGCGTATCTTTGCGCGGGCGTAACGTATCCGATTTACGTTACGCCTCCGCAACTTAGACGGGCAAGTTCTGTATTGTCAAAGCACTTGCTCCGTAAGTTTCGGCGGCGTAGCGTAAATCGGCCAGTGTAAGCCCGCCTAATTCAAATTTGGAACAGGGGGGCGTGTGTTATGTAAAATAACCATGACCCAACGTGATTGACGTTTTTCACGAACAGCGCATGCGCCGTCCGTGGACATTTCCCAGTGTGCATTGCTCCAAATACGCTGCAAGGACGTATTGGTTTTGAAGTGAACGTAAATGACGTCCAGCCCCATTCGCGGACGACTTGCGCAAACAACGTAAAATATTAAAAATTCGACGCGGGAATGATGTCCATACTTAACATTGGTACGCCGCATGTACGCCTCATATAGCAGGGGTAACTTTACGCCGGGAAAAGATTAACGTAAACGGCGTATCTGTACTGCGTCGGCCAGGCGTACGTTTGTGAATTTGCGTATCTAACTGATTTACATATTCTAGGTGTAAATCCGCGTACACGCCCGTAGCGGCCAGCTTAAATATGCAGTTACGATCCGACGGCGTAAGAGACTTACGCCGGTCGGATCTAAGCGTAACTGATTCTACGAATCAGGCGCATAGATACGACGGCGTATCTGGAGATACTTGGTGAATCCGGGCCATGGTTTTCACATTTAGTCTGACGTACTGGGCCACTTACACATGAAGGGTCAGATCAGGTCCGCCTGTCAGTTTTTCCGGTGGACCTGATCAGACGGTACATTCACCCCTATGGAGTCTGACCGCTAAAAAAAAATCTGTCCTCCTCAGTCTAGGCCACAGGTGTCAAACACAAGGCCCGCGGGCTGAATCCGGCCCTCCAGGCCATTTCATGTGGCCCTCGCACCTCTCCTGCAGCTGCAGGAGAGCTCCAGCCCTCCTCTGGTCCTCCTCCAGACCCTCTACTTTCTGCTTTCAAGCAATGCATACAGCTTCTTCCCAGCAGCAGCATAAGGAAAGGGGGGTGCACTGCGATGTAAGGGGGAGTGGGGGACTCGACTTCTGATGGTGGCGTGGCTCTTGACATCATATAAACAAAAAGGAAAAGCCGCGCCACAAAAACAGTTAAATCACACACATTGGAGATGTGATGAATCCGTGGCAGTTCAGATGACACAAGTATTCACAATGTTCACAGGCAATAAGATACAGTCCTTGCAGTGATCGATCCTATGTTCCACAACACCCAGTGACAAATATGCATACAGTGACCCTCCACCGGAATATGGAAAGCCGCTTACCAGAAGGCAAGCGGTTTAAGGCAGGTGGCTATAGCCCAGCCCAGGCCTTTATCCCTCTGATGGGTCCCAGGAAGCTCTCCGTCCCCTGAGCGTGATGTCTCAGTACCACCGTGGAGATGAAAATAAAGAAAAACAGGCGCACATAGCGTAACTCTGTAGCATACACTTTATTTTAAAAAGGGTAAAATATACTCACAAGCGAGCGTGTTTTAAAACAGCATTAAAAGGTAAATTGCCGGCCGGCATACAGGAGCCCTACTCCTAGTCGTGGTGGCGTCACTGCGTGATCCTTCCCAGACGCGTTTCGTCGCGATTGGACGTTGTCAATGGGGGTAGGGCCAAGCAGTACCTCACCACCTATATATAGATCCGCCGCCCATTGTGAACGGCTGTCTATGAGTCCGGGTGCGCCATCTTTGATGTGGTATACCCTGCCCATACTTGGATCACACTTGGTGTGTCCGTACGCACAAAAATAGAAGGCTGAATCTTTATTACATAAAACATTGGAATTCCCCATCTCCGTAACGGAGTCGCCTGTCTCCGGCTTGGGAGCAGTATTGATCATCACGATCGAGGGGCCTATAGGAACTGGAGGGAGGAAGGCTGAATGTCTGGCACCGGACATTCCTTCCAATTTCTATTGCTCACCTCACCACCGCCATCTAGTGGATGCAGAGGAGTTGGTTTACCTCTCTCTAAACTTAATGTATAAGAATGCATTAACTCTTCCCACAAACTTGTCAGCTACTCAAGTTGCACACCAGATCTGGGAAGTCATGTACATTAGTGGACCTATTTCTTTTCGAAATTTATCCCCTAAAAAATTATAATGTGTTTAACCCATAATGGTGAAACTAATAAAACTCTCCATGTGTTACAACATAGGATATGTATCACTATTTATATGAAAAACAACCAAATACAGAAGGCGTCCATGAAATGTTGGCTTTATGCCACACTTCAATATTCGCCGACCACATATGAATGTGAAATATACTGTGAGGAAAAAAAAAGGAAAAATTCTGTGACTACAAATATGTTTACAAAAATTAGAACTCAAAAGTTCATTTGTGTGTATGGGGACACTTGTCCCTGAAGTGCATTGATCAAAGTAACCAAACCATATGATCTACTTCATAATAGTTGATCATCAAAAAATGTGTTATTCCTTATCAACCAATTGTGCAGATAGCTATCCGTAATGGATATAAAATGTTGAGTGAAAAATTTAAAATAAAAATTAAATAAGTGAATAAATGGAGATAAACATCAATTAAATGATGTTCATTCATAGAAAAGATTTGCCAATCCCACCCTCATGACAGCCGATCACATTGGGCTTACACTAGGCGTTATTTATAAAAGCATTGACATCCGTTTCTATGTTCAGGCCAAAAGGGGTGTAAGTTTTGAGACGAAAAATCCACCCCATTTCCATCTGTGAAATTTCTTGACATCATATGTAAGGGGAAGGGATGCGCTGGACATCTAATCTTACAGATACAACCGGCCCTTTTGAGGGCAATCATAATGCTGATGCAGCCCACGGTGAAATTGAGTTTGACACCCCTGCCTAGAGGCAGTTCAGATTGGAGGGTAGTCAGGTGTAAACGGACAGCGAAGTCCATTTACACCTGGTTTCCCATTGAGCAGAGTGGGCTGTGTCCGTTCTGCAAAAACTGAACAGACACGGACCTGTCATCCACCCACTCTTCTCGGATCAGCAGGGGATCTGTGAGTGGAAGTGGGGAAAATCTCATGATAGGGGGTGTGTGCAGGAGAGGCATGTGAGGGTATGATGGTGGGCAATATGTGCAGAGACAATGATGGTGGTGGACAATATATGCAGGAGAGGGGTGTGGAGAGTTACCGTATTTATTGGCGTATACCGCGCACTTTTTCGTGGGTGCGCGATATACGCCGATACCCGCGCTCAGTTTTAACGCCTCCGCCGACATATACCGAGCGCAGTACACTCGGGTACATTCGGTCAGGCTCGGCTTCGCTCTGTGACGTTTATTCGTGAGAAGCCGAGCGTGCCCGAGTGTACTGCGCTCGGTATATGTCGGCGGAGGCGTTCAAACTGAGCGCAGGAAGCGGGGATTCGACTCGGAGACAGCGCGGGAGAAGCCGGGAGGACACCACCGAGGCCGCAGACGGACGCCGGACCGGACAAGACACCAAAACTGTAAGTAATAAAATGTTTTTTTTACAGGAATTTCGGGTCTACATTAGGGGTGCGCGCTATACGCCGAAGCGCGCCATACCTTGATAAATACGGTATATGGAGGCAGTATGTGCAGGAGAGGGGTGCAGAGAGTTTGATAGGGAAAGTATACGTAGGAGAGGAATGTGGAGGGTATGACGATGGACAAGCTGTGCAGGAGAGGAGCGTGGAGGATTTGAGGTGGGTAGTATGTGCAGGAGAGGAGCGTGGAGGTTTTGAGGTGGGTAGTATGTGCAGGAGAGGAGCGTGGAGGATTTGAGGTGGGTAGTATGTGCAGGAGAGGAGCGTGGAGGATTTGAGGTGGGTAGTATGTGCAGGAGAGGAGCGTGGAGGATTTGAGGTGGGTAGTATGTGCAGGAGAGGAGCGTGGAGGATTTGAGGTGGGAAGTATGTGCAGGAGAGGAGCGTGGAGGATTTGAGGTGGGTAGCATGTGCAGGAGAGGAGCGTGGAGGATTTGAGGTGGGTAGTATGTGCAGGAGAGGAGCGTGGAGGATTTGAGGTGGGTAGTATGTGCAGGAGAGGAGCGTGGAGGATTTGAGGTGGGTAGTATGTGCAGGAGAGGAGTGTGGAGGATTTGAGGTCGGCAGTATGTGCAGGAGAGGAGTGTGGAGGATTTGAGGTGGGTAGTATGTGCAGGAGAGGAGCGTGGAGGATTTGAGGTGGGTAGTATGTGCAGGAGAGGAGCGTGGAGGATTTGAGGTGGGTAGTATGTGCAGGAGAGGAGTGTGGAGGATTTGAGGTCGGCAGTATGTGCAGGAGAGGAGTGTGGAGGATTTGAGGTGGGTAGTATGTGCAGGAGAGGAGCGTGGAGGATTTGAGGTGGGTAGTATGTGCAGGAGAGGAGCGTGGAGAATTTGAGGTGGGTAGTATGTGCAGGAGAGGAGTGTAGAGGATTTGAGATGGGTAGTATGTGCAGGAGAGGAGCGTGGAGGATTTGAGGTGGGTAGTATGTGCAGGAGAGGAGCGTGGAGGATTTAAGGTGGGTAGTATGTGCAGGAGAGGAGCGTGGATGATTTGAGGTGGGTAGTATGTGCAGGAGAGGAGCATGAAAAGTATGAAAATAGACAATATGTGCAGGAGAGGAGTGTGGAGGGTATGGCAATAGGTGTATGAGCAGGAAGAAAGTGCTAAAGGTAAGTATGTCAAGGAGAGGAGTACAGAGGGTATGAAAGTCTTTTTTTGACAGGTACTCTTTATGGAGACATTATAGGTGTGAGTTCCCTAATGACTTGTCTGTGTCCATCAGATGTAGAATGGAGACAAAAAGTTGCTTAGGGCACTAGCACAGTACAGCTCTGAACCTGGAAGTGTTCAGCACTGAGCACCTCTGCGCCCACAGTATGTGCAGAGGAGATTGGTGAATGGAAGTTCACTTACCTCCTCCTGCTCAACATCCTGGCTTCTCCTAGGTACCATGTACACCTAAAATGGCAGCACAATGCAATTGTTGTACAACCCTTTCTTTTAAATGTTGCTCTTTGTAGAGTTCAATTTCTTCCAAAAGCAAAAGCCACAAGGACCCGTTGAGTTCCGCCACATTAAAAATGTGGTTCAGCCACGTGTTTTTAAAGCCAGTTTTACACGGGCTTCCGCTTGCATCATAATAGCAGTGTGAACAGCAAGCTTTATGCAACTTTCAGAAGCTTTCTTTAAAGGCGTTGTAAAGGAAAAAAAAAATTTGCCTAAAATTAATGTCTGCAAGGTAGACAGACAGAATAGTGTAATGATTCTGTTAAAAAACAAGTAAATATTTATTAAATTCCTTCATCTATATCACCTCCGGCATTCTAGTTTCTGTTCTCTCATTCACTTCCTGGTTTGCGGCGCTCGTTCATGTAAGAACTACATTTCCCAGTATGCATTGCGGCATGCCCAGTAATTCACACCTCCTGGAAGTCTCTAACATGTAGAGAGCGTCCTGCCGCACAGATGTAGTTCCCAGGAGGGGGCGAGCACGTTACTGACCACCGCAGTAAAGCCTCCCGGCACGGTGGTGAGTAACAATCAGACAAGCAGGAAGTGAACAGAACAGAGAAGAAATAAAGCAACTTCTGAGCAAAAACGAACAATGAGGAAGTGAAAAGAGGAATGTCTGCAGGTAAAGGATGCTTATTATGAAACAAATAAATGTTTTCCTTTACAACCCCTTTAAGGCTGGGTACACACTATTGCGAATTGGAGATTATGACCACATATATCAGCTATGAATTTGCACCGGTGAGACCTGTGTATTTTTTGGTCCGTTTCAGCCCAAAATTCGGGCTGAAATCGTACCCGAAAGGGTGAACGGGGACGCACCAGACTGTGAGCCGCATGCGAGGATAGTGTGAACCCAGCCTAAGCCTTTAACCACTTCCCGCCCGGCCTATAGCAAAATGACGGCCGGGAAGTGGTTCAGTTATCCTGACTGGACACCATATGACGTCTTTCAGGATAACAAGCCAGCAATCCAGGATCCAACGGAGGCTCTTTACCATGTGATCAGCTGTGTTCAATCACAGCTGATCACTGTGGAAAAGCTGGTGTATCGGATTTTCCTCCATAGCATCTGACAGACGCGAGTAGGGGAGCCGATTGGCTGCTCTCCTGACAGGGGGGGGTCTGCACTGATTATCAGCGCAGCCCCCCCCCATGGATGCCCACCCAGGACCACCAGGGATTCCGCCAAGAATGTCCACCAATAATTGCCACCAGGTTTGCAACGCATGACCACCAGGGATGCCAATCAGTGCCCATAAATTATGCCAATCAGTTCCCATCAGTAATGCCTGCCAGTGCCTCCTTATCAGTGATGCATATCAGTGCCACCCATCAGTGTCTCAGTGCCCATCCATGCCCATCCATGTCATGGATGGGCAAAAAAAAATCCAAAACGTTCAGCCTTTTGTTTATAAAAATAAAAACCCCAGTGGTGATAAAATACCACCAAAAGAAAGCGCTATTTGTGGGAACAAAGTGATAACAATTTTGTTTGAGTGCATGTAGCACGACCGCGCAATTGTCATTTAAAACGTGTCAGCGCTGAAAATTGGCCTGGGCAGGAGGAGGGGGGGTGCCCGGTATTTAAGTGGTTAAAGTGGTAGTAAACTCTCATTTGATTTTTATCTACAGGTATTTCCTTTAATAAAGTTTACCTGTAGGTAAAAATAATAATCTACTAAATGTGCACCGTTTAGGAGATATTCCAGCAAACAGCAGCCCGGTGACGTCACTGGTGCATGCACTCTGAAAGAACGACATACCCGTGACATCCCCTCAGAGCGGTGCCCCGCGGCAGAGACTCACATGCGCATGTGCGGGAGCGACATCATGGAGGCTCGGTCAATTAAGCGGCCACAGTCCACGAACCTGGAAGGAAGACCGGGTGAAGATGGAAGCAGCAGAGAAAGCACACCACCGGAGGGCCACATTTTAGATTAAAGCGGGAGTTCACCCATAAGAATTTTTTTTCAAAAAATCCCCTTAGATTCCTGCTCGTTTTGTCTAGGGGAATCGGCTAGTTGTTTTAAAATATGAGCCGTACTTACCGTTTTCGAGATGCATCTTCTCCGCCGCTTCCGGGTATGGGTCTTCGGGAGTGGGCGTTCCTTCTTGATTGACAGGCTTCCGAGAGGCTTCCGACGGTCGCATCCATCGCGTCACTCGTAGCCGAAAGAAGCCGAACGTCGGTGCGGCTCTATACTGCGCCTGCGCACCGACGTTCGGCTTCTTTCGGAAAATCGTGACGCGAAGGATGCGACCGTCGGAAGCCTCTCGGAAGACTGTCAATCAAGAAGGAACGCCCGCTCCCGAAGACCCATACCCGGAAGCGGCTGAGAAGATGCATCTCGTAAACGGTAAGTACGGCTCATATTTTAAAACAAATAGCCGATTCCCCTAGACAAAACGAGCATCCATCTAAGGGGAAAAAGTTTTATGTACGGGTGAACCCCCGCTTTAAGTCTCTCATAATGTGCTAGGTTGAAAGTTTACTACCGCTTTAAAGTGGCCTTTCAGCTCAGGTTTGGAAATAATATAAACAGAATAGGAGTGCAGATTGCCACTTTAAAGTGTTACTAAACCCACAACAGTAAAATCAGCCTGTATATGCAGTAAAGCATGCTTGTTATACTCACTGTGCAACCTAAATGGTTAACCTTCTGCATTGTGTAAAAAGGCTGTTTGATCCTGTCTTCACCGATCCTCCTTTTCTTGCATTGTCCCCATAACATGTCCAGATAAGAAAGAGTTACTGGGGTCAGGCTGCACATGCTCAGTTTGGTGTGTATTGTTAGAGAGTTTTTTTTATTTATTTTTCTTGGGAGAGTGTGATCAGCACAGGGCCAATCAACACTGTCCAGACAGAGAATCAGGGGTCCTGCATCCCGATAGGACAGCTAGTGCAGTGTGAAAACTCCTACAAGCTTTTACAAGGACTGCTATATACTGCCGATGAGAGAAGGTATTTAGCACTTTATATTTATTAAAATAATTGTATTTCCATGTTCTGTGTACTGTGGGAGATCAGATATAGTGAATGCAGGCTCCTGGGTTTAGTAATACTTTAACCACTTGAGACCCGCGCTATTGACAAAAGACGTCAACAGCGCGGCTCTCAGGTGCCAACTGGACGTCTTTGGACGTCATTTCAAGTGCATTACCCGCGCGCGCCTCTGGGGGGCGCGCAGCGGGTAAACACTGTCCCGATGCGTGTACCTGGCGGCCGCGATGTCCGCCGGGTACACGCGATCGTCGGGAACACAGCAGGGACGTGGAGCTCTGTGTGTAAACACAGAGCTCCACGTGCTGTCAGAGGAGAGGAGACCGATCTGTGTCCCTTGTACATAGAGACACAGCATCGGTCACCTTCCCCCAGTCACCCCCCTCCCCCCACAGTTAGAACACACCCAGGTTACACATTTAACCCCTTCCTCACCCCCTAGTGTTAACCCCTTCACTGCCAGTCACATTTATACAGTAATTAGTGCATTTTTATAGCACTGATCGCTGTATAAATGTGAATGGTCCCAAATTTGTGTCAAAAGTGTCCGATACGTCCGTCGCAATATCGCAGTCCCAATAAAAATCGCGGATCGCCACCATTACTAGTAAAAAAAAATCATAATCCTGTCCCCTATTTTGTAGGCGCTAAAACTTTTGCGCAAACCAGTCGCTTATTGCGATTTTTTTTTTTTTTTTACAAAAATACGTCGAAAAATACATATCGGCCTCAACTGAGAAAAAAAATTGTTTTTTTTTTAAAAAAATTGGGATATTTATTATAGCAACAAGTAAAAAAAATATATATTTTTTTTTAATTGTGGCTCTTTTTTTGTTTATAGCGCAAAAAATAAAAACCGCAGAGGTGATCAAATACCACCAAAATAAATACATATCGGCCTTAACTGAGAAAAATTTTTTTTTTTTTTTTAAAAAAATTGGGATATTTATTATAGCAACAAGTAAAAAATATATATTTTTTTTTTAATTGTGGCTCTTTTTTTGTTTATAGCGCAAAAAATAAAAACCGCAGAGGTGATCAAATACCACCAAAATAAAGCTCTATTTGTGGGGAAAAAAGGACGTCAATTTTGTTTGGGAGGCACGTTGCACGACCGCGCAAATGTCAGTTAAAGCGACGCAGTGCCGGAAGCTGAAATTTCGCCTGGGCACGAAGGGGGTTTATGTGCCCAGTAAGCAAGTGGTTAAAAAAGCTGCTAGCAGGCTTTCAACCAGCTTCAAAAAGTGCTGAAGCCTGCTAGCAGCTTGTTTAAACACATCAATATATTGGGCACTTTCACCCCCTTCCTGCCCAGGCCAATTTTCGGCACTGTTGCACTTTGAATGGCAATTGCACGGTCATGCAACACTGTACCCAAATTAATTTTTTTATCATTTTCTTCACAAAAATGGTGCTTTCATTTGGTGCTATTTATGCACTGCCAATTTTTTTTCATAATTTCTGTCACTAAATTTTGTAAAAAAGTAATTTTTCTCCTTCACTGATGTGCGCTAATGAGGCTGCACTGATGAGGAGGCACCAATATGCCGCACTGATGGGCACTGACAGCCAATGAGCTATGAATAAGCACCCCATAGTGGTGTGAAACAATTCAGCTTTTCATTGATCCTGTGCCTCTGATGTCTTTGTACCAGAGGGATTTTTAAACCGTCTTCAATAAAGTTGTTAACAGAGTGGGGCTGTCCAGTCTTCTCTTCGATTCATTGGAGGGCACGGATTGGTGGCACTGAAAGGCAGCACTGACTGGCATCACTAATGGGCACCGATTGGTGACACTGATGGGCACAGCTGGGGCATCACTGTAATCAGGGCACTGATCTCCCCTGTGAGGAGATACCGCTGATTGGCACTACTCGCCACACACACTGTCAGTGTGAGGCGAGGAGAGACGATTAACGGCACTTCTGTGTTTACAAATGTCCGACTGTGATTGGACACAGCTGATCACATGGTTAAAGAGCCGCGTCATCAGCTCTTTACAGAGATTGGGGTTACGCCGTGTCCTAGGAACACTGTGCTGCGTGCCCTCGCGGGTTGCGCGAGAGCGGCCGTTCTGGGGCGGCGTCATATGACGTCTTCCCGGAACGAGAGCCGCACGGTTCCTTCGTCATTTGACGGTGGACAGGGCAGTTTAAAGTGGCAATCATCTCTCCTATTAGAATCTGTGTTCAACATTTACAAACTGGAGTTTAATGGTCCTTTAAAAACTTCAGAGCAAACAAACGAAAAAAAAAAAAACATCAAACGCAGCTACTGTGCCCATCAATTGCAGCCACTGTGCCCATTAAACGTCATCACTGTGCCATGTCATCAAATGCAGCCACTGTGCCATCAATTGTCGCCACTGTGCCCATCAATTGTCGCCACTGTGCCCATCAATTGTCGCCACTGTGCCATGCCATCAAACGCAGCCACTGTGCCATGCCATCAAATGCAGCCACTGTGCCATCAATTGTCGCCACTGTGCCCATCAATTGTTGCCACTGTGCCCATCAATTGTTGCCACTGTGCCCATCAATTGTTGCCACTGTGCCCATCAATTGTCGCCACTGTGCCCATCAATTGTTGCCACTGTGCCCATCAATTGTTGCCACTGTGCCATTCCATCAATTGTCGCCACTGTGCCATTCCATCAATTGTCGCCACTGTGCCTTGCCATCAATTGTCGCCACTGTGCCATGCCATCAATTGTCGCCACTGTGCCATGCCATCAATTGTCACCACTGTGCCCATAAATTGTCGCCACTTTGCCATGCCATCAAACACAGCCACTGTGCCATCAATTGTCGCCACTGTGCGCATCAATTGTCGCCACTGTGTCCATCAATTGCCGCCACTGTGCCATGCCCATCAATTGCCGCCAGTATGCCCCCTCAAATTCCGCCAGATTGCCCCCTCAAATACCACCAGATTGCCCCCCCCCCTGCCCGGCACTTACCATTCTAGGGTCAGCCATCCTCCCTCCATGCTCCCTCGATGTCTTCTCCCGCCCTTGATGTTGCTTCAGCCAATCAGGTTACTGGTAACCAGACCCGGTGAACCTGATTGGCTGAGACGTGTGTCAGTGTTAACCAGGGAACGCACACCCCGCGCGTCCCCCGGTTAACTATTTGGAAGCCGATCAGAGCCCACAGGTTGTAATTGGGAAGCCCATCAGACCCGCTGGCTCTGATAGACACTTCCAAAAACCAACCAACTGCTGTTATTCAGATGGCCGGCGCTCACCAGGGGGGGGCGGCCATCTGAATAGGGGGGCGGCCATCTGAATAGGGGGGTGGCCATCTGAATAGGGGGGCGGCAGCGGCGCCGATACATAGATTCATGCAATCTATGTATTGTTGACTTAAGTGACAGGTGCAGGAGAGAGAGGGGGCGGCGCTCCTGCGCCCACGATGGACTCGCTGATCACACTGATCTTATACAAGCTGAAGCTCGTGTTATCCAGGCCTTAGGCTCCATTCACATCTATGCGACAAAACGCCCGACGCCGGACGCTTCTGCCGCTAGAGGGGAGAATTCCCATTGCTGTCTATGGAGACGGTTCACATCTCATAGACGCCGAACGCCTGTCGCCTGAAAAAAAGTCCCGGACCCTTTTTTTCAGGCGACATTGGCGTTCGCCCATTGACAGCAATGGGAAGAATCTGAAAAAAAAAAAAAAAGATACACACTCGCGGCAAAATACGCCACGTACGCCGCTGTCGCATAGATGTGAATGCAGCCTTACACTCCTCCCGAATTTAAGTGTAAATGAGCCCCAAGGTCATAATTATTTGCTAAAATGTAATCTGGTTCATTACAATAATAAAAAACAGACGACACAGAGGCTATAACCTGTATAATAGTATTTATATTTTATATAATATATTTTTATATATATATAAAGCAACATTTGACATTGACATCATTTTCTCAATACAAAAATAGCACCACAAACAATAGTAAAATGTACAGTACCACGGAAACAATGGGATATACTTTACACAACAGACCAGTCATCTTTGTGATTAGCACCATTGTAAAATGCTACAGAGAAGCTCATGGAACCCACGCTACAGGAAAACCAAAGAGAAGAAAGAAGGGCTCTTGTTTGGTCAGTTTTTATTTTATTTATTTTTTATAGTTGTGCATTTGCATCAGATTAAGTCACTGCGACGTGTCCATAGAAAAGGGTTACATTGTCATTAGAAAGGGAGGCATTTGTGATCATAACCTGCGATGAACCATTTCCGGTCTGTCTCATTATTATTATACAGGATTTATATAGCGCCAACAGTTTGCGCAGCGCTTTACATCAGGGAAGACAGTACAGTTACAATACAATTCAATACAGGAGGGATCAGAGGGCCCCGCTCGTTAGAGCTTACAGTCTAGAGCAGGGATATGCAATTAGCGGACCTCCAGCTGTTTCAAAACTACAAGTCCCATCATGCCTCTGGATGTCATGCTTGTGGCTGTCAGAGTCTTGCTATGCCTCATGGGAATTGTAGTTCTGCAACAGCTGGAGGTCCGCTAATTGCATATCCCTGGTCTATTGGGAGGGTCAAGTGGAACAAAGGGTAGTAGATGTGGGGGGTGATCAGATGGACAAAATTAAAGTACAGTTGTTAGGTGTGGGAAGGATAGGCTTCTCTGAAGAGGAGGGTTTTCAGGGATCCTCTAAAAGCTAATAGAGAAGGAGATAGACCGACAGATTGGGGTAAGGAGTTCCATAGGCTTGGAGAGGCTCTGGAAAAGTCCTGGAGACGAGCATGAGAGGAGGTGATGAGAGAGCAGGAGGTCTTGAGAAGAACGAAGAGAACGATTAGGTTGGCATTTAGAGACTAGGTCAGAAATTTAGCTGGGGGCAGAGATGTGGATGGCTTTGTAGGTAGTAGTTAGTATTTTGAATTTAATTCGTTGGGCTTATACAAACCCAAAAGGACAAACCCAGGGAATGCGGGTCTCCGTGGGGGGCACCCGATGTAGAGGAGGAGCCAGGAGCGCCGACAGGGCACCCCAAAAGAGGAGGAATCGGGGACGCTCTGTGCAAAACCCTTGCACAGAGCAGGTAAGTATAACAGGTTTTGTTATTCAGCCACTTCCCTACCAGGCAATTGTAATATGACGACGGCGGCGGCAGGAACACTTTGTCCCTCCAGGGCCGCCGTCATATGACGTCCTGGGCTTTCCGGCCCTCTAGGGGGGCGCACGTGCGCCGCCGCGTCACTCAGGAGGCGATGCGCGTGCCCGGCGGCCGCGATGTCCGCCAGGCACTCGCAATTGCCCAGTAACAGAGCAGGACCGTAGATCCACAACGATGGTGTGTTCCCAGTACAGAGGAATACCGAAAGGTCTCCTCCCCTTGTGAGTCCCCTCCCCCTACAGTTAGAATCACTCCCTAGGAAACACAGTTTACCCCTAGATTTCCCCCTAGTGTTATCTCCTTCCCTGCCAGTGACATTTACACAGTAATCACTGCATTCTTATAGCACTAATCGTTGTATAAATGTGAATGGTCCCAAAATAGTGTCAAAGGTGTCACAGTCACAATAAAAATCGCAGATTGCCGCCATTACTAATAAAAAAAATGCCATAAATCTATCCTCTATTTTGTAGATGATATACATTTTAGGCAAACCAATCAATGTACGTTTATTGCGATTTTTTTTTTTACCAAAAACATGTAGAAGAATATATATATTGGCCTAAAGTGAGGAAAAAAAAAATGTTTTAAAAAGAAAAAATCTGGATATTTATTATAGAAAGAAGTAAAAAATAGTGTTTTTTTTTTTTTCAAAATTGGCGCTCTTCTTTTGTTTATAGTGCAAGAAATAAAAACCCGCAGAGGTGATCAAATACCACCTAAAGAAAGTGTGACAGCATTGAAAGCTAAAAATTGGCCTGGGCAGGAAGGGAGTGAAAATGCCCTTTTCAGTATTGAAGTGGTTAAAAAAAAAAATGTATTTAAAAGGGTTGTAAAGGTTTGTGTTTTTTCACCTTAATGCATCCTATGCACCCGGCACTGACGGCCCCCTAGCCCCCGTTTTACTTACCTGAGCCCGTTTACCTGCTGTGCGCGTCCCCCGGCGTCGTCTTCTCGCCATTGATTGGATAGATGATAGCAGCGCAGCCATTGGCTCATGCTGCTGTCAATCAAATTCAATGATGCGGCCGCGGGGGGGGGGCGGGACCGAGACATACACTCTGGGCCAGATTCACAAATGAGATACGACGGCGTTTCTCCTGATACGCCGTCGTATCTCTGTTTCTATCTATGCGACTGATTCATAGAATCAGTTACGCATAGATATCCCTAAGATCCGACAGGTGTAATTGTTTTATGATCTTAGGATGCAGTACTGCGGCCGCCGCTGGGGGGGAGTTTGCGTCGTAAACCAGCGTCAGGTATGCAAATTAGGAGTTACGGCGGATCCACAACGGTTTTTCGCCGTTCAAAATAATGACGTCACGGCGCGCAAAGCACGGCGGGAGTTCGGAAACGGAGCATGCGCGGTAGGTCCGGCGCGGGAGCGCGCCTAATTTAAATGGCACACGCCCATTTAAATTGGCCCACCTTACGCCGGAGGCCGCCGGCGTAGTTTTCATCGCAAGTGCTTGGTGAATCAGGCACTTGCGATGAAAAATTGCGGCGGTGTAACTTATCTAGGATAAGTTACGCCGCCGCGATTCTACGTGAATCTGGCCCTCTGTGTCTATGGACGCCGAGTGTATGAGACAGGAGCACGCCCACAAGGTAACCCCCTCGGGAGAGAGCTTCTCAGAGATGGTTAGCTATTGTGGAGAGGAGAGAGAGCCGCCGTGGGACCCCAGAATACGAGGATTCGAGGCCACTCTGTGCAAAACAAACTACACAGTGGAGGGAAGTATGACATGTTTTAAAAAAAATGAAGCTTTACAACCTCTTTAAACTCAATACAGAACACCTCCAGGAATCTGTTGCTATAAGGGGAGGAGTTACAGTTTGTAAATCTGTAATTGGTTATCCAGGGCTAAGTAACTTTGTAGAGAGCAGGTACATCCCCAATGCCACTTATTACCTCTAATACCACCTGCCGCCTGGGCGAATGAATTTTTATATGCGTCAGGGAAGAAGGCAATCGTGGTAAAGGAGGCACCAAGGGATATCTGCAACAATAGTTTACTTTGAATGCTTTAAAGCAGGGGTCTCCAAACTTTCTAAACAAGGGGCCTTACTTTACTGTCCTTCAGACTTTTTTTTTTTTTGGGGGGGGGGGGGGGGGGGATGAAGGTTAAGGCCAGTGGGGGGGGGGGGGGGTAGTAAATTTGCCAGCATCAGTTTAAGTAAAATATGGCTCAGGCTTCGTGGTCAGTGGGAGGACTAGTGGCCCATTCATTGGTGTCAGTGGGAGGACTAGTGGCCCATTCATTGGTGTCAGTGGGAGAAATAGTGGCCTATGCCTGGTGTCAGCAGGAGGACGAGTGTCCCATCACTGGTGTCAGCAGGAGGACGAGGGTCCCATCACTGGTGTCAGCAGGAGGACGAGGGTCCCATCACTGGTGTCAGCAGGAGGACGAGGGTCCCATCACTACGAGTGTCCCATCACTGGTGTCAGCGGGAGGACTAGGGTCCCATCACTGGTGTCAGCGGGAGGACTAGCGTCCCATCACTGGTGTCAGCGGGAGGACTAGGGTCCCATCACTGGTGTCAGCGGGAGGACTAGGGTCCCATCACTGGTGTCAGCGGGAGGACTAGGGTCCCATCACTGGTGTCAGCGGGAGGACTAGGGTCCCATCACTGGTGTCAGCGGGAGGACTAGGGTCCCATCACTGGTGTCAGCGGGAGGACTAGCGTCCCATCACTGGTGTCAGCGGGAGGACTAGCGTCCCATCACTGGTGTCAGCGGGAGGACTAGGGTCCCATCACTGGTGTCAGCAGAAGGACTAGCATCCGATCACTGCTGTCAGCGGAAGGGATAGTGGCATGGGCGTCCGCTCCATAGGGCATTTGCCCCCCCCCTGGAAAATCGAGAAGGTGTTGAAGAGTCTTGCGGCCGCGGGCTGTCTGAGCGGTCCCGGGCCAGATGTCACACAGACACAGAGAGCAGAGTGAAGCCGCCTCTCCCTATAGTGTTTATGTGTACACAGGGGGAGGGAACCATGATGTTACCTGGCTGTGCTGATGGCTGATCTGAGGTACTGAATGGGATGGGGGGAGGGGAGGTCCGTCTGTGCTGAAGGGGGGGTTTGTGCTGAATGGGGGTCTATCTGTTCTGAATGGGGGTCTATCTGTTCTGAATAAAGGGGTCTGTGCATAAAGGGGGGTCTGTGCTGAATGGAGGGTTTTGTGCTGAAGTACATTCTCTATGCTATATTTATATGGGCATGGAGTGAAGCTAAATTATCTTAAGAGCTATTTCACTCTGCCAACTGGCCGCGTTATTGGGAAAGTGCCGCTTCACCATCGTTTTAGCTGCGCTATTCGGCCGCTAGCGGGGCCCTTTTAACCCCTGCTAGCGTTTGAAGAAAGGGTTAAATGTGAATCGCCACTGCGGAAGCGCCCCCCCCCCCCCTGAAAAAATTTCAGTGGACGCCCATGGCTAGTGGCCCAAGGGCCAGGTAAAGGCTGGCAAATGGATGCATTTGGCCCATGAGCCACAGTTTGGAGACCACTGCTTTAAAGGATTTGTTCATCTTTAATAACGGTTGCCAAAAAATCCCTGTGCATTACAGCATCCTCTGTATATAAATATGAAGAATGCTTGCTTGTCAAGCTGTTTATTCCATTGCCCTCCCCTCTTTGTCATGCATCTAATGCTCGGTACATCCTGGGGTTAGGATAGACAGACTGGTATGGAACTAGTTGCTGATATCTGACATTTAACCAGCACTAATCCTCATAGTAATCTGTACTTGTGAAATGGCACTATCTGACCACTAGATGGCAGAGAATAACAATCTAATAAAACACAATAGACGATGGACATTCAGATAGAAGTAATGGCCCAGATTCAAAGAGATCTGCGCTATATTTGCGGAGGCGCAGGGCAATGATTTTGCCCTGCGCCCACGCAAATATTTTGCGCTGCCCTCGATTCACGGAGCAGCAGCTCCGTAAATTGCGAGGGCGCGCCGGCAAAATTGCCCGGCGTAAGCGCGCGCAATGTAAATGATCCCGCTGGGGGCGCGAATCATTTAAATTAGGCGCGCTCCCGCGCCGTGCGTAGAGCGCATGCTCCGTCGGGAAACTTTCCCGACGTGCATTGCGGCAAATGACGTCGCAAGGACGTCATTTGCTTCAAAGTGAACGTGAATGGCGTCCAGCGCCATTCACGAATCACTTACGCAAACGACGTGAAATTCAAATTTCACGTCGCGGGAACGGCGGCTATACTTTAGCATTGGCTGCCCCTACTATTAGAAGGGGCAGCCTTACGCTAAAGATGCCGTACGGAAACTCCGTACCTTGCGTACGCAGGGCCCGCGCAACATTGTGAATCGGCGTAAGTATGCAATTTGCATACTATACGCTGACCACAATGGGAGCGCCCCCTAGCGGTCAACGCAAGAATGCAGCCTAAAATCTGCGTGGCATAAGAGCCTTATGCCACGCAGATTTTAGGCTGCAGTCGGCGCAACGAGTTCTCTGAATCAGGAGAACTCGTTACGCCGGCGCAAGTCAGCAATTGCGCTGCGTAACCTATGGTTACGCAGGCGCAATTGCTTACTGAATCTGGGCCAATGATTCTTTCATTCTGTAGAAAAAAAAAAAAAAAAAAAAAAAAAAAAAAGAAGAGGACCCACTGGTAAAAGTAGGATTAGAAAAAAGGTGGAAAATGTATTAAAAATATATATTACAAAAAAATCTGCTTCAATCCTATTGAAAATAACTTTAGGATTTCATCATTTTTAGTAAAATATTGGCTGCATCCATCTTTTTATGCTCTACCGTAATCTATAAATGGAACAACATTAGGCTTAACCAATGGAAGAAATTGGCATAATTTATAATAACTAAATAGAAATTAGAACAATGAATCCATTTCATTTATTTTTTTGGATTGCATCAATGCCCCTTAGACCAATGACAGGCACCGACCCACAGCTGCTAATCCAATACACATGAATGAACTAGATGAGGGGTCCCGAACTACAGCCCCCCCAGGGCCACATTCACACATTCACCCTGCAGCTAGGGTCAGGGGCGTATCCACAGATGGAGGAATCAGGTGAGCACAGAATGCCTATTGGTCTGCACTGTTACCCAACATCCACCCCCCCCCCCAGTCTAAAGTGAAGGTTTCCTCCTACTGCGCTGTCATCATCCCCATTGTTGGTGGTTAGGACTGTTGTCAACCTAACAACCAATGACACGCTTGCCCCAGCATTGACAAGAGGACACAACTTCCTCTGTCCAGACCTATTTCCCCTCTTGCCCTGTTGCTACAGCCATGATGTAAAGGGGGACTCTGATGGCGACACCTGATGTAAAGGGGGACTCTGATGGCGACACCTGATGTAAAGGGGGACTCTGATGGCGACACCTGATGTAAAGGGGGATCCTGATGGGGACACCTGATGTAAAGGGGGACCCTGATGGGGACACCTGATGTAAAGGGGGACCCTGATGTAAAGGGGGACTCTGATGGCGACACCTGATGTAAAGGGGGACTCTGATGGGGACACCTGATGTAAAGGGGGACTCTGATGGGGACACCTGATGTAAAGGGGGACTCTGATGGGGACACCTGATGTAAAGGGGGACTCTGATGGGGACACCTGATGTAAAGGGGGACTCTGATGGGGACACCTGATGTAAAGGGGGACCCTGATGGCGACACCTGATGTAAAGGGGGACCCTGATGGCGACACCTGATGTAAAGGGGGACACCTGATGTGAAGGGGGACTCTGATGGCGACACCTGATGTAAAGGGGGACTCTGATGGCGACACCTGATGTAAAGGGGGACTCTGATGGCGACACCTGATGTAAAGGGGGACTCTGATGGCGACACCTGATGTAAAGGGGGACTCTGATGGCGACACCTGATGTAAAGGGGGACCCTGATGGCGACACCTGATGGCGACACCTGATGTAAAGGGGGACCCTGATGGCGACACCTGATGTAAAGGGGGACTCTGATGGCGACACCTGATGTAAAGGGGGACGCTGATGGCGACACCTGATGTAAAGGGGGACGCTGATGGCGACACCTGATGTAAAGGGGGCACTATGATAGGGACCCCAAGCTTAGATGGGATTATAAAGGGCACACTGATATGGGGGGGGGGCTCTGATGGGGACCCTGATGTAAAAGGGCACTATAATGGGGACCCTGATGTAAACTGGGCCTCTGATGGGGACACTGATGTTTAGAGGAACAAATTCATCAATAAAACTTTTGTCCAGTGAATATTTGTAAAAACATACAAAGTGGCCCCCGTTCTGAAAGATTTAGGGACCCCCGAAACTAAAAACACACAAAGCTACTAAAATCTTCCCGATCGGTTGCTATTTATTATTGCACAGCATTGCTCTTGCCATCTTATTTGCTAAAGATCCAGGTATAGGACAGTCACTGGACAAACATGTTCATCTGACCACTAGAAGGATCTCTTTTTGTAAACCAAGTTATCAAATGATCTACTTTAAGCACTTAAGGACCGGACCAATATGCTGCTAAATGACCCAAGGGGTTTTTACAATTCGGCACTGCGTCGCTTTAACAGACAATTGCGCGGTCGTGCGACGTGGCTCCCAAACAAAATTGTCGTCCTTTTTTCCCCACAAATAGAGCTTTCTTTTGGTGGTATTTGATCACCTCTGCGGTTTTTATTTTTTGCGCTATAAACAAAAATAGAGTGACAATTTTGAAAAAAATGCAATATTTTTTACTTTTTGCTATAATAAATATTCCCAAAAAACATTTATAAAAACATTTTTTTCCTCAGTTTAGGCCGATACGTATTCTTCTACCTATTTTTGGTAAAAAAAAATTGCAATAATCGTTTATCGATTGGTTTGCGCAAAATTTATAGCGTTTACAAAATAGGGGATAGTTTTATTAATTTTTTTTTTTTTACTACTAATGGCGGCGATCAGCGATTTTTTTTGTGACTGCGACATTATGGCGGACACTTCGGACAATTTTGACACATTTTTGGGACAATTGTCATTTTCACAGCAAAAAATGCATTTAAATTGCATTGTTTATTGTGAAAATGAGTTGCAGTTTGGGAGTTAACCACAGGGGGCGCTGTAGGAGTTAGGGTTCACCTAGTGTGTGTTTACAACTGTAGGGGGGTGTGGCTGTAGGTCTGACGTCATCGATCGTGTCTTCCCTATAAAGGGGATCACACGATCGATGCAGCCACCACAGTGAAGCACGGGGAAGCCGTGTTTACATACGGCTCTCCCCGTTCTTCAGCTCCGGGGAGCGATTGTGAGGGGGCGGCTAGAAACGAACAGCCGCGCCCTCGTCCCGGATCGCTCCCCGCAGGAATCCGACCGCCGCATGTAGCGGGGGGGGGGGGGGTGTCCCGATCGGACCCCCGACCCACGTCTAGGCAGGGACATACAGGTACGCCAATGTGCCTGTCCGTGCCATTCTGCCAACGTATATGTACATGCGGCGGTCATGAAGTGGTTAATGCACCACAACCCAGAATTACTACTTCTGAAAAGTGCTTTGTAGTGTTGAGTGCATTGTAAGAGTTACAGGCGATAATCATTTATATCTATTCTCATACACAAAATCTAGAAATATAGAATAATATCTACACTGTGTGGGCTATAATATAATAGTGGTATTACTATGAACCTTAGATCTTCCTTATATCTGAAGCAAATACATTATTGGTGGTATTTCCAAATATCACAAAAAAAAAAAAAAAAAAAGAATAAAAAATTAAATCATAACAATTCCACCGTCCACATGAGATAACATCTTTATATACAGTGCAGATTCTGTAATAAAACCGAGCACCTTACGAATTCTGTTCATGCATTTCATCACTTACATACGGAAAGCAGACAATTTGTAAGTCCCCAATGACATCCGATGTTTTAGGGGTTTATTTGGGTGAATGGGCAAGCATTTGGCCAGCCCCCTGACAAACTTTGTTTTTAGCTTCATACAGTAAATTTCCTGTGATCCCCGGCTCCATCTAGTGGCGATATCGAGGTACTTCAGAAAAATACCACGCTAACAAAAAATACCGCATTATGGCCACTAGATGGAGCTGCCGATCTTAGGAAATACGATCAGAATTCATCAGGGTAAGTGCTTGTCTCATCTTCCAACATTTAACCACTTAAGGACCCATTCACGCCGATATACGTCGGCAGAATGGCACGGCTGGGCACATCCACGTGGCTCTTTAAGCTCAGCCGTGGGGTCGCGGGCGCGTGCATGCGACCCGGTCTGAAGCTCCGTGACCGTGGCCACGGGACTTGCGGACCCGACCGCCGCTGGAGTCCCGCGATCGGTCCCCGGAGCTGAAGAACGAAGAGAGCTGTGTGTAAACACAGCTTCCCCGTTCTTCACTGTGGCGCCGTCATCAATCGTGTGTTCCCTTATATAGGGAAACACAATTAATGACGTCACACCTACAGCCACACCCCCCTACAGTTAGAAACACATATGAGGTCACACATAACCCATTCAGCGCCCCCTTGTGGTTAACTCCCAAACTACAATTGTCATTTTCACAGTAAACAATGCATTTTAAATGCATTTTTTGCTGTGAAAATGACAATGGTCCCAAAAATAAGTCAAAATTGTCCGAAGTGTCCGCCATAATGTCGCAGTCACGAAAAAAAATCGCTGATCGCCGACAATAGTAGTAGAAAAAAAAAACAATTAATAAAAATGCAATAAAACGTTCCCCTTTTTTGTAAACGCTATAAATTTTTCGCAAACCAAACGCTTATTGCGATTTTTTTTACCAAAAATAGGTAGAAGAATAAGTATCGGCCCAAACTGAGGAAAATGTTTTTTTATATGTTTTTTGGGGGATATTTATTATAGCAAAAAGTAAAAAATATTGCATTTTTTTCAAAATTGTCGCTCTATTTTTGTTTATAGCGCAAAAAATTAAAACCGCAGAGGTGATCAAATACCACCAAAAGAAAGCTCTATTTGTGGCAAAAAAAAGGACGCCAATTTTGTTTGGGAGCCATGTCGCAGGACCGCGAATTGGTCTGTTAAAGCGACGCAGTGCCGAATCGCAAAAACTGGCCGGGTCCTTTAGCTGCCTAAAGGTCCGGGTCTTAAGTGGTTAAAAAAATAAAACAGAACCCTTAGTGTTGTCAGAATTGCGCCATGGCTGGGGTTTCTGGGGTACCTGTGACTGCAGGGAGATCAGTGTTAGGAGAAGGACAGTGGGGCCTTTGGAAGTCAGCCATTGACAAGCCTGGCATTGGGGATGTCAGTGCTTGTGGAAGTGTTCATATGCTATTCTATCAGAAGAATGGCCATCTAGCATCTATGGAAAAATCAGCTTAATATTTCATTAGGAACCTCCATAGCAAAGCCAATAACCAATTCATGTTTTGCATTGTTTTATACTACCCACAGAATTGCCTTCTCTCCTGTGTAGAGGCAATGTGCACACCCTAAACTGTGCAAGGCATTAAAAGTGTTACTAAACCCACAACAGTAAAATCAGTCTGTATATGCAGTAAAGCATGATTGTTATACTCACTGTGGAAGCTAAGGGGTTAATCCTGTGCGTTGTTGTAAAAGGTTGTTCTCTGATCCTCCCTTCTTCCACAGTCCCCAAACCATCTGCTGATAGAACAGAGCCTTGGGGGGCACTCTGCACATGCTCAGTTTGGTGTGTATTGCTAGAGTTTTTTTTTTTTTTTTTCTTGGGTGCATGTGATCAGCACAGGTCCAATCAGCACTGTACAGACAGAGGATCAGGGGTCCTGCATCCTGATAGGACAGCTAGTGAAGTATGAAAACTCCTACATACTTTAACAAGGCACTGATAGAAGCCACAAGACTGCTATATACTGCTGATGAGAAAAGGCATTTAGCAGTTTATATTTACTAAAATAATTGCATTTCCATGTTCTGTGTACTGCGGGAGACCAGATATAGTGAATGCAGGGTGCTGGGTTTAGTAACACTTTAACTTTAAAAGGGTTGTAAATCCTCAGGGTTTTTTCACCTTAAAGGAGTTGTAAAGGAAAACATTTTTTTGCCTAAAATTATTGGGCTAGATTCAGAAACAAATGCCTATCTTTAGGCGGGCGTAGCGTATCTCATATACGCTACGCCGCCATAACTTTGAGAGGCAAGTCCCGTATTCAGAAAGAACTTGCGCCCGAAGTTACGGCGGCGTAGCGTATATGGGCCGGCGTAAGCCCGCCTAATTCAAAATAGGCTGGTAGGGGGCGTGTTGTATGCTAAATAATCGTGACCCCACGTAATTGACGTTACTAACAAACGGCGCATGCGCCGTCCGTGAAAGTATCCCAGTGCGCATGCTCTAAATTACGCCGCAAATAGTCATTGCTTTAGACGTGAACGTAACTTACGCACAGCCCTATTCGCGTACGACTTACGCAAACAACGCAAAATTCGACGCTGGCCCGACGTCCATACTTAACATTGGCTACGCCTCATATAGCAGGGGTAACTTTACGCCTAAAAAAGCCTTACGTAAACGACGTGAATAAATGCGCCGGACGTACGTTTCTGAATCGGCGTATCCATCTCATTTGCATATTCTAGGCGGAAATCAACGGAAGCGCCCCTAGCGGTCAGCGTAAATATGCACCCTAAGATACGACGGCGTAGGAGACTTACGCCGGTCGTATCTTAGCAACAGACAAGCGTATCTCAGTTTGAGCATACGCTTAAAGATACGACGGCGCGGATTCGGACTTACGACGGCGTATCTACTGATACGCCGTCGTAAGTCTTTCTGAATCTAGCCCAATGTCTGCAAGGTAGACAGACAGAATAGTGTAATGATTCTGTTAAAAAACGAGTAAATACCTATTAAATTCCTTCATCTGTATCACCTCCGGCATTCTAGTTTCTGTTCTCTCATTCACTTCCTGGTTTGCGGCACTCGTTCATGTAAGAACTACATTTCCCAGTATGCATTGCGGCACGCCCAGTAATTCACACCTCCTTGAAGTCTCTAACATGTAGAGAGCGTCCTGCCGCACAGATGTAGTTCCCAGGAGGGGGTGAGCACGTCACTGACCACCGCAGTAAAGCCTCCCGTCACGGTGGTGAGTAACAATCAGACGAGCAGGAAGTGAACAGAACAGAGAAGAAATAGAGCAACTTCTGAGCAAAAATGAACAATGAGGAAGTGAAAAGAGGAATGTCTGCAGGTAAAGGATGCTTATTACGAAAAAAAAATAAAAAAATTCCTTTACAACCCCTTTAATGCATTAAGATGAAAAACCTGTGGTGCAGCAGTCCCCCAGATCCCCGCTTTTTCTTACCCGAACCCGGTCTTTACAGCGTTGAGGACGAACAGAGCTGCTCCAGCCAGTGTCTCAGGTCCTCATTGGATAGATTGATAGCAATGCAAAACCCATTGGCTCCTGCTGCTGTTGATCAAATCCAGTGACACGGGAGCCGGGGGCGGGGCCGAGTCCTGCTGGATGCAGCAGCAGGTCTCAGGAGCCTAATGGAATGCTGCCCTCGGTGGGGGCACTCGATGAGGAGTAGTAACCGCTGGGGGACCCCAGAAAAGGAGGATCAGGGGTCCCTCTGTGCAAAACCCTTGCACAGAGCAGGTAAGTAGACCAGGTTTGTCATTTTAAAAACCAAAAAAACAGCCTTTACAAATCACTTTAAAGCATACCTAAACGTAAAAGCCTAAATGTAATATATTGCAGATTAAGCATGTTGTGTTTTATTTATTTATTTTAAGCCATTTTTACCTTTATTTTCACCTGGTGATCTGGCCAGTAAGTGTTATTTTTTTTTTAAACTTACTTTAACGGACCAAGCGGTCCAGCAAAGATCGCAGTTAGAAGGTTGAGACAAACCATTTAGCGCTGAAAGGTGTGCTTACAATGGTCAGCTTTTCTTTATTAATGTAAAACCTTTTACCCAAAAGGAAAAACAATAATAAAATACTAGAGGTGCACCGAAATGGAAATTTCAGAACCGAAATAAAAAAAAAATGTCAGCCGAAACCGAAAATTACAGTACAGTACAGTCGGATTGCAAAAATGTATGGAGCATCCTATCACTGTCCCCCAATTGCAGCCTCTTGTTTCTTTTTTTATTACTTTATCACTTTTTTTTTGTAGCTTGTCGTTTTACTTTTTTTATTTTTGTATAATTTTCTTATTTTTAATATTATTTTTCTTATTCTTTACTTTTTAATTACTTATTTTATTAATTTAATTATTATTTCTTATTTTTTTTTACACTTAACTTTATTGCTATCACACAGGAGAAAATAATTCCCTGTGTGATAGCAATTGGAGGTGACAGGTTCTCTTTATTAACCCTGTCACCTCCAAAAACAGGAGTGCATTGGCGGCAAAGACAAGAGCCAGACTAGGCAGCCGGGAGGAGGAGGGGGGGACAGAGTGCCGAAGATGGAGCCAGCCGAGGGAGGTGTGGGACGGATGGCTGCACAGTGCACACATGTTCTACTAGAAAAGAAAGCAACTCACTGCCCGTATGCTGAAACTGTCTCTACGCTGCTCGCACACAGCCCCGCCTCCTCCTAACCCCACGCTGTTATAGACAGAACACATCTCAGCATTAGACCCGCATTCTGTCTATCACAGCGTGGTTAGGAGCAGGCGGGGCTGTGTGCGAGCAGAGCGGAGACAATTCCAGTGTGTGTTTTACCGCTCTGCAATCCCGCGTTGCACCACTAGTCATTATCGACAATTTTGAAGTTGTTTCGTCATTTCCCCAAAACAGCTATTTTCCGCCCGATATGTATCGGCCGCCGATATATCGGTGCACCCCTATAAAATACTGCTGGAATTTGTTAGTCAAGCCCATTAAAATCTGATCTTGATAATGCTGCTGCCACGAGTGTCTCCATAGATAGAGGAGCCTCACTAAGATCAGAAGTATGTTACTGGCCAGATGTGAAAATAAAAGTAAAAAAAATAAAAAATAAAAGTAGAAAACAAATGCAGACATCCCATCGAAGGATTGGTAGCTCCAATATATTACTTTTTTGTTTTGTGGTTTATATATATGCTTGAATGATGAATCCAGTATAAAAGTAAACAGAAATAGCTACATGAAGATAAACACTAAGAAGCCGATGCATTAAAGCGGAAGTAAACCCATCCATAAAACTCCTATTGGTTGTGCTCTCAACCAAACTGTCAAACCATCCAATGGCTGGTGTCATAACTAGGGACGCTGATAGGGGGGGGGGCGGGACCACCAGTCCTCCTGTAGGGGACCCGGGTACACAGAGGGGCCCGAACAGCATGGGGAATCAGTGCGGTTGGGGCAGAGGGGGAAATACAGAAGGATGAACTGTGTGGCTCTCTGCAGCAGCTGGAAGCCAGCGTTTCCCAATCCTGCCGATTTTCAGCTGCTGCAGGGAGAGACACAGACACAGGGCATCGTTCCTGTAATTGCTTGTCCGACATTGATCCCCCCCTCCCTTTTCCGCCTGCTTCTGATCCCCCCCCCACCCCATGTGCCCCCCGTCACTGTGATGACAATTAAAAAAGGGCTAATTCACACAGGTTCTCCATTATGTTTGTGTCCACTAATAATGATTTTAGTGTATTTTTTGTGAAAATATGGTCTTGATATTTTCAGGGGAGGGGCCCTGCCAGGTAGGCTGTACGGGGCCCCGTGAATTCTAACAGCAGCCCTGGTCATAACTGATCACATGTGCAGCATCATGGCAGTTGTAGATTAAACAGAGGCAAAGATGGCGGCTTCCATGGCCGAAAACGATAGGGGGGGTTTACTTCCACTTTAAGTATCAGAGCATTTCATAGAACCTGTAGAAATGGCTTTTGGGGTTACAAAAGGTTTGCATAAAGAAAGCGGTGGAAGAATTTCCACTTGTCAAAAATAAGGATGATGAGGACCATTTGAGATCATTGGGATTACCCGTCCTATGAAGGGAGAATAACAAACAAGGGACATTTTTGATACATTTATGATGTGTCCAGGGTCGGGACACCTGCCTTGGGTGCATTATTGTTTTGTGGAGGGGGGGGATCGTGATCATTCAGGCACCTAGAGAACGAAGCACAGAGCATGGGTCAAGATAGCTACAGGAGGGAGGATTGTGCTCTCTTTCTTTGGCATCTTCACCGTGAGCACTGGATGGCCTGGACGTGCCCACACACAACCTGTCACATTCCGACAAGAGTTCCCGTTAAAATTTATAAAAGAAGAACAGGCCTCAGATTTATTCTTCGTTTTTAAAAGGCAAAAATTTCAGAACATTGGATGAGTAGACCGCAATGAAGCTTGGAAAGCGTGTAACAGCAAAATAACTGGAGGCCATTATCTTGGGACGTCATGGACACAACGCACCCAGGGACATTTCTACTTTGTGACAGATAACCCTGAAACCCCCCCAACACATAACATTTCCATGAGAACTGCTGATAAGAACGCACGTGCGTTCTTATCAGCAGTTCTCATGGAGATGTTGAGGTGTTAACTTTCGAGGTTAAAGTTGAACTTCAGTCACACAGCTAAATACACCATTGAATATTGCCAAGGGACTTGTGAAGCTGCCCATACTCTATTACAGTGATGGCGAACCTTGGCACCCCAGATGTTTTGGAACTACATTTCACATGATGCTCAACTACACTGGAGAGTGCATGAGCATCATGGGAAATGTAGTTCCAAAACATCTGGGGTGCCAAGGTTCGCCATCACTGCTCTAGTAGATGACATAGTGGAGGACATTCAATGACTTGATGAATTTTGGCCAAAAGTACTTTGAAATTGAATTTTCTTTTAACAAAACATTTTTGGAATAAATAGACTTTCCCAAATGAAAACCGCATTTGCTGTTAGAAATGTATTAGTTCGAGAAAAATGTCCATCCTGTTGTCAACTGTTGTCCAAAAGAAACATTTGTATTGGTGTATGGGCAGCCTTACCGTGTCCAGCCACTTTTGTGATTCATACACCTCTCCCCACAGGCAAGCCTGCTGATTGGATGATCAACAACACACACAAGTCATCAAAATGTATATACCATAGGACAGAGGTGTCAAACACAAGGCCCGCGGGCCGAATCCGGCCCTCCAGGACATTTCATGTGGCCCTCGCACCTCTCCTGCAGGAGAGCTCCAGCCCTCCACTGGTCCTACTCCAGACCCCTACTTTCTGATTTCAAGCAATGCATCCAGCTTCTTCCCAGCAGCAGCATAAGAAAAGGGGGTGCACTGTGATGTAATGGAGAGTTGGGGACTCAATTCTGATGGTGGGGTGGCTCTTGACATCTAATGTAAAGGGGAGGGGATGCGTTGGACATCTAATCTTACAGATACAACCGGCCCTTTTGAGGGCAATCATAATGCGGATGAGGCCCACGATGAAATTGGATTTGACACCCCTGCCGCAGGGCACCAAAAAGAAAAAAAACGTCTCAAACGCCAAACATCCCGCAGAAGAAGGCCCAACAATGTCTATATTGGCCTCATGTCGGGCTCCATCCAGGCCATGCTCCGTGTTTCACCCTGCCCCAAGGCTTAATCCATGATGGTGAAACTCGTTGGATGGTGAAACTCGATGGAGCCCGACCTGAGGCTCCTTCTACTATAGAAACTGTTGGGCTTTGCAGGATGTAATGCATTTAGGAAGTTTTTGTCTTTCAAGCTTGTATTAACTGAGCCAACACCAACATCTCCTTCAGACTGCCCCCCTTCGGCATCAAATTCAAGACACATAGGAGCCTGGAGCAGCATCCCCACTATCTGGCGCTGGTTCGCACCCAATACAGGTGGGTCCCTGGGTTACAAACAAGACAGGGACTGTAGGTTTGTTCTTAAGTTGAATCGGTTTGTAATTTGGAACTGGTAAATTTTTATAGTGTAGCTTCAGCCAAAAAATCTATTTTAAGCTTTTCTGAAAACATAGAGAAGGGTTATCACCCCTGTAACATTTTTTTTTTTTTTGTCTCTGCGCATCTGTTCAGAAGATTTCACCTCACTTTCTGTCCCAATGACAATTGGATTTTGAAAATTTGGATTGGTGATAAAGCATCAGTGTAGAGGAGACACCTTTTTCCAATATTAACTCTTACAACGGAGAATTCCCCTTTCTAGGGGTAGATTTTCTCTCCATCTGCCAATGGAAATGCCCATTTGGTCATAGGCCCCTTACTGTCAACAAAAGTTCACGGTATTAGGTGATCCACTTATCCTATGTAAGAAGAATTACATTTTAGAGAGGTTCATCAAATGGCAGGATAAAAATAAAAATCATCATGCTTGGACGTACAGGGTGGGCCATTTATATGGATACACCTTAATAAAATGGGAATGGTTGGTGATATTAACTTCCTGTTTGTGGCACATTAGTATATGTGAGGGGGGAAACTTTTCAAGATGGATGGTGACCATGGCGGCCATTTTGAAGCCGGCCATTTTGAATCCAACTTTTGTTTTTTCAATAGGAAGAGGGTCATATGACACATCAAACTTATTGGGAATTTCACAACAAAAACAATGGTTATTTTACTGTGATTTTAAGGCTTCGCTATAGGCGTATCCAGTGTGAAAGGGGTCTAATGAAAAAACATCAGTGGCTGTCCTAGCTTCATTCAGCAAAAGCCCACAGCGTAGCACTCGCCGCATGTCCCTGGAGAGCACATTGAACACATTTTATAAAGTGGTCAGAAACTTGTCAACAACTCATGAAAGAATAAAGTTACGTTAAAACGAAGCACACTATTGTTTTTCTTGTGAAATTCCCAATAAGTTTGATGTGTCACATGACCCTCTTCCTAATGAAAAAACAAAAGTTGGATTCAAAATGTCCGCCATGGTCACCACCCATCTTGAAAAGTTTCCCCCCACACATATACTAATGTGCCACAAACAGGAAGTTAATATCACCAACCATTCCCATTTTATTAAGGTGTATCCATATAAATGGCCCACCCTGTAGTTTTTTCTCTTTTTCGAATTAACATTATGTGCAGCTGGATTGGGGTCTAAGGCAGCATTGTAAGGTCCTCCAGAAGGGCATTCTTAACCACCACTGGAAAAGATATACCATATTAATCAAGTAAGCCCATACTTTTCTCCATCAATGGAATGGGGTGCTGAGTGGTACCAAAATAATGGATTACAGAAAAAACAACCCCCACCCCCTTCTGGTGCATCAAAAAGGGCAATGGCAACCTCAAGCTGAAAGGCAAATGAGATTAAGGATGGAGACTCCCCATGTGCCTCACGTTCACATTGTAGCTGGAATGTCGATTTCCAGAACAGGTTTATAACAATACAATAATATTCGACAGTAACTATGACATCATATTTGAGATGCTGATTCTTTCAGACAGTACAAATGGTGTAATTTTTTTTTTGAATAGCCTATTGTGGTACAAAAAGAAATATATATAATAATAAAGTTGTTGCCTGTAAACAATGACAGGCCGTCACGCACGATTGTGCAAATGTGCAACACTCACAAAGCACCTTAAAATTTTGTCGTCGGGCAGTCGTCCACGTCCGGCAGTACCATACTGCATAATGACTTGGTAACTGCAAAGTACGGCAAGTGGTCTCACGTTGCCAGGAGCACCCATGTGAATCATCATGTGTTTTTTTGTGCCTGAGTCTCACCTTTTCGCACAAGCCATCACAGATTACCGTTTCCTCCAGTCTCCTTTGAGCTGCCTGAGAATGTACGCTCTAATCCATATAAAGTCATTCCACGTGTGGACAAAACAGCCACGAGGAAACCTTTTTTTTTGAAGCAGAACAAGCACAGCATTATACAGGATATTTAACTCTTGTTCTTTGGGTTCTGGTGCTAGCCATGTTGGGTCTCCTGACATGAAGAGCACCAGTGTTCAAGTCTTGTGTGATGGTGGCAGCACTGCTCTTATGGCAATGCCCCGGTCAGTGCTAAGGGGCTACTAGCTCTGTGGCTGCAGCTTGTTGGCATAGAAGTCCCTGCAGGTCTGGCAGCATCGCTGGTACCACCTCATATCCTGGCAGAGGTTCTTCTCCCGGATAACTCGGCAGTACACCGTCCACTGGTCACCAGTACACTTGTATGTCAGTGCAGCTATAAAAAGAAAAGCTTGGTTAGGGTTTTATGATAAAGACAGCAGGACATGAAAAAGCGGAACTATAAATGAGGGCAAACACCCAACTGATGGCAATTTTCTTCTCTCCGACAGACTTCTTATAAGCCAATCATGGTGGGCATCCTAAGGATGCATTGTAGTAGACAACACTGATTAGGAATTATTAAAATGTCTCTCGCCCCGTACACACGAGCGGTTTTCCAGTAAAAAAAAAAAAAAAAAACGATGGTTTTCCAGACAGAATTTTTCTAAATCCTGCCTTGCATACACACGGTCACACAAAAGTTTGGTGAAATTTTGACTACGACGAGCCAAGAAAATGAAGTTCAATGCTTCTGAGCATGCGTCGACTTGATTCCGAGAATGCAAGTTTTTTTGTACGTTGAAATTGCATACAGATGAACGGTTTTCCTGCTAGGATTTTCCTGTTGGAAAAAGTCCGATGGAGTATACACACGGTCGGGATTGCCGGCCAAAAGCTCCCACTGGACTTTTTTCGATGGGAAAACCGGTCATGTGTACGGGGGGGGGGGCATAAAGTGATCACCATGGCCTATGCTGGACTTCACATAGGCTGCATTCACACCTGAGCATTTCATAGCTTGAAGCTTCAAAAACGCTGAAGGAGAAAAAATAAATCAATTATTCTTTATGGTTCACATCTTCCCTCCAATAGCTAGATTCAGAAAGAGTTAGGCCGGCGTATCAGTAGACCTAACTCGGAATCTGCGCCGTCGTATCTTAGGGTGCAATATTTAGGCTGGCCACTATGTGGCGCTTCCATTGAGTTCGGCGTAGAATATGTAAATCACTAGATACGCCTATTCATGAACATACGTGCGCCCGTCGCAGTAAAGATACGCCGTTTACGTAAGGCATTTTCAGGCGTAAAGTTATTCCATCAAATAGCTGGACTAGTAATGTTAAGTATGGCCGTCGTTCCCACGCCGAAATTCAAAAATTTTACGTTGTTTGCGCAAGTCGTCCGTGAATGGGGCTGGACGTAATTTATGTCCACGTCGAAACCAATACGTCCTTGCGGCGTACTTTGCCGCAATGCACACTGGGATATGTACACGGACGGCGCATGCGCCGTTCGTAAAGAACGTCAATCACGTCGGGTCACAGTTAATCTACATAAAACATGACCCCCACATCCTCATTTGAAATTGGCACGCTTACGCCGGCCTATTCACGCTACGCCGCCGTAATTTAACAGGCAAGTATTTTGTGAATACAGTACTTGCCTAGCTAACTTACGGCGGCGTAGTGTAAATACGATACGCTACGCCGCCGCAAAGATGCGGCGACCTACCTGAATCTAGCTACAAGTTGCCTGAAACCAAATGCCTGAAGCTCAAAAAGTTTTGGAGCTTCTTTTGTAGCTCGATCTGGGCAGGTTGCTATGTTTTTGAAGAGTTTTTTCCCCCCAGAAAAAGGCATTTAAATGGGCAATTTGTGCGTTTTTGAACGTTTCCACGCATTTTGTTGCACGTTTTTGAGCGATTTTCAGCTCAAATACAATAATTAAAAAAAAATAATAATAATAATAATCATTAACAAAAATATTAAATTCTAGATAAAAAATACATTAAATAAATGAACCTCTAATACCAACCTTAACCCCTAAATCTAGCACCTAACCCAACCCCCCCCCCCAAAAAAAAAAATAATATATACACAAATTAAATAAATTAAACCCCAACAAAGAAATAAAATACAAAAATCATAATATTAATAAATTAAATCAATGAATCCCTAGCCATAACCCTAGCCCTAACCCCTTACTCTAACCCCAACAATAAATAAATAAAAGCAGATGAAAAAGCTGGAAAAACATAGCAACAAATGATGAAACAGAGGATATATTTCTCTATTAGCTAATAACAAAAATGCCAAAGCTCAAAAACTCTTTTAAAACACTGTACAAAAACACACAAATATGTGCATAAAACAAACAAGTGACAAAACTCCAGAAAAAAAGGTAAACAAAACGACGCTCAGGTGTAAATGTGGCCTTCAGGCCTCTCGCATATAATAATAATATACCTGTGTCACAAAGAGGGATTTGCGGATTTATGACCAATGCTGTAATGCAGGGCTCAAAATTTCAAGTCCTGAGCTACTAGCCAAGAGTTACTCGCCACCAGTTTCCCCTCCCAAACCCTACCCTGCCCCGCCCCTAAACACGCCCTCGTAAATTATCTCATGAAATGACACTGTTTAATGCTTTATTCAGTATTAGGTTTTGTTTCGCCTCCCCCAGTACACCTCTACCTCCAGCGCCTCCCCCAGCACACATCTACCTTCAACGCCTCCCCCAGCACACCGCTACCTCCAGCGCCTCTCCCAGTACACCTCTACCTCCAGCGCCTCCCCCAGTACACCTCTCCCTCCAGCGCCTCCCCCAGTACACCTCTACCTCCAGTACACCTCTACCTCCAGCGCCTCCCCCAGCACACATCTACCTTCAACGCCTCCCCCAGCACACCGCTACCTCCAGCGCCTCTCCCAGTACACCTCTACCTCCAGCGCCTCCCCCAGTACACCTCTCCCTCCAGCGCCTCCCCCAGTACACCTCTACCTCCAGTACACCTCTACCTCCAGCGCCTCCCCCAGTACACCTCTACCTCCAGCGCCTCCCCCAGTACACCTCTACCTCCAGCGCCTCCCCCAGTACACCTCTACCTCCAGCGCCTCCCCCAGTACACCTCTACCTCCAGCGCCTCCCCCAGTACACCTCTACCTCCAGCGCCTCCCCCAGTACACCTCTACCTCCAGCGCCTCCCCCAGTACACCTCTACCTCTGATTGTCAACAAGTACCTAGTCATGTTTTGCGAAGGGGTCAAATAGTTTTTTCATTCATTAAAATACAAATCAATTTATAACTTTTTTGAAATGATATTTTCTGGATTAATTTGTTGTTATTCTGGTCTCTCACTGTTAAAATAAACAGAGAATTAAAATTATAGACTGATCATTTCTTTGTCAGTGGGCAAATGTAGAAAATCAGCAGGGGAGTAAATAAGTTTTTCCCTCACTGCATGGAGAAATGATGGCAGTTGACCACGCAGAGCACATGTCCTATTCATTGTGACACACCAAAAGCACTTGCAGTGGGATCAGTACTGGACTGTTGCTGCCCATAAATACTACATCTGATGGAATTAAATTGGGGTTACTACGCAGAAGATCAACTGACCAGCACAGTACCTGGAAGACCGAGGCCATCACTGTGGTAGCTCAGTGACTTAAAGCTTCCATAGAAGCTGATCAGGTCTCACATATGCATACTTACACCGTGCCAAGCTGGCCAAGTGTATATACGCAAAACATATCATTCCTGGAGTTCAGCTTTGAAAAGTCATATTTATAAGCCATTAATCACAACATACCATGTAACATAATCATGTCATTAAAGGAGTTCTCCAAGCTAAAACTTTTAACCCCCGCTGTGCCCGGGCTGTAAAACTATACAAAATAAACTTTCACTTACCTGCCTACGATCCCCCGTTGTTCCGATATCGCCGTCCCGTTCTCCGGTCCCTTCCACTTCCTGCGGGTCGGTGACTCACAGTGCGCTCAGCCTATCAGCGGCCGCGGCGGGACATTGCTGCGGCCGCTGATAGGCTGAGCGCACTGTGAGTCACCGACCCGCAGGAAGTGGAAGAGACCGGGACCGGAGAACGGGACGGCGATATCGGAACAACGGGGGATCGTAGGCAGGTAAGTGAAAGTTTATTTTGTATAGTTTTACAGCCCGGGCACAGCGGGGGTTAAAAGTTTTAGCTTGGAGAACTCCTTTAAGTTTAAACAAAGAAGCAGTTCTAAAAATTTTAAGTTACCAACCAAGTCTCGGAGATGTGATGGTGTTGGCGTTCACTTTTTCATTGCAAGCTTCTTGATGACATTGCCTGTAGGCCACTGGCTTAGATAGAAAAGAACATTCAATTCCGTGGCGACCAGTCACTTTGTGCATACACTGTACTACACGAGATTGCAGGCCTTTACCACAGGTAGAGGAGCACTGTAGGGAAACAAAATAACAAAAAGTGTGATAATGTCATGTTACCTTTCAGGAAAAATTCAACTGCTCTGCTTCTTAGTTTGAACTGCTTCAATGATAAAGCAGGGGGAGCTTGATTCCAAGTGAGGAGATCAGCAGTTGTAAATTTTTTCTCACAGTTTCATGCAGACAAAGTACAATGGCGGCACCAAAAGTATTGCAAAAAAGAGGGCATAACTTTTTTATTAACTTATATAGGTCATTTAAATTTCACATATTGGTAGAGAAACTCTCCCTCTATGGTAAATCACCATCTTTTTCTTTGCAGGTAAATAATAAATTTCAAGCATAAGCAATGAGTTATTGATGAAGGAGGGGTGCAGGCTGTCCGACATCCATGATCTCCCACTGTGTGGTTGGTCTTCAGTGCTGGTTTCCCCTTCTTTAAACTTCTTCACCCATCAGTGCACATTGCTCTGGTCAGTGTCTTCTCTGTAAACATTCTGTAGCCTTCTGTGGATGTTGGACAGCCTGCACCCCTTCATTAATAACTCCATGACAGCACATTGTTACTGCCTGGAATCCATCATTTACCGAAAAGAAGAAGAAAAGAAGAAAGCAAGAAAGAAAGAAAGAAAGCAAGCAAGAAAGAAAGAATGAATAATAGGGACAAAGAAGAAAAAAGGACTAAGAAGGAAGAATAAGGAAGTAGAAGGAAGAAGAAGAAAACAAGAAAGAAAGAAAGAAAGAAAGAAAGAAAGAAAGAAAGAAAGAAAGAGGAAGTAGAAAGAAAAAGAGGAAGAAGAAATAAAAAGAGGAAGAAGAAAGAAGAAGAAGAAGAAAGAAGAAAAAGAAAAAAAGAGGAAGAAAGAAGAAGTAGAAAAAAAGAAGAAGAAAGAAGAAGTAGAAAAAAAGAAGAAGAAAGAAGAGGCAGAAAGACGAAAGAAGGAATAAAAAAGTTGAAGAAAGAAAAGAGGAGGAAGAAGAAGAAAGAGAAAGAAAGAAAGAAAAAGGAAGAAAGTAGAAAAAGAGGAAGAAAGAAGAAGTAGTAAAAAGAAGAAACAAGAGGCAGAAAGAAGAGGAAGAAAGGGAAGAAAGAAAGACTAAAGAAAAAAGGAAGAAAGACAAAAGAAAAAAGGAAGAAAAAAGAAAGAAGGAATACAAAAGAAAAAAGAAGGAAGAAAAAAAGTAGAAGAAAGAAAAAAAGAAAGAAAGAAAGAAGGTAGAAGAAAGAAGAAGTAGAAAAAAAGAGGAAGAAAGAAGGACGAAAGAAGAAGTAGAAAAAAGAAGAACAAACAAGAGGCAGAAAGAGGAGGAAGAAAGGGAAGAAGGAAAGACGAAAGAAAAAAAAAGTAAGAAAGACAAATAGAAAGAAGGAAGAAAAAAAGAAAGAAAGAAGGAAGAAAAAAGAAAGAAAGAAAAAAAAAGAAAGAAAGAAGGAAGAAAAAAAGAAAGAAAGAAGGAAGAAAAAAAGAAAGAAAGAAAGAAAGAATGAAGGAAGACAAAAGAAAAGTAAGAAAAAAGTTGAAGAAAGAGAGAAGGCCGGAAGAAGAAGAAAGTTGAAGGAGGATGAAGAAGAAAGAAAGAAAGAAAGAAAAAAGAAAGAAAAAGGAAGAAAGAAAAAGGAAGAAAGAAAAAGGAAGAAAGAAGTAGAAAAAGAGGAAGAAAGAAGAAGTAGAAAAAAGAAGAAACAAGGAGATGAAACAAGAGGCAGAAAGGGAAGAAAGAAAGACTAAAGAAAAAAGGAAGAAAGACAAAAGAAATAAGGAAGAAAAAAAAAAGAAGGAAGACAAAAGAAAGAAGAAGGGAGAAAAAAGTAGAAGAAAGAATGAAAGAAAGAAGGAAGAAGAAAGAAGAAGTAGATAAAAAGAGGAAGAAAGAAGAGGACGAAAGAAGAAGTAGAAAAAAGAACAACAAACAAGAGGCAGAAAGAGGAGGAAGAAAGAAGAGGAAGAAAAGGAAGAAAGAAAGACGAAAGAAAAAAAGGAAGAAAGAAAAGAAAGAAGGAAGAAAAAAGAAAGAAAGAAATAAGGAAGACAAAAGAAAAGTAAGAAAAAGGTTGAAGAAAGAAAGAAGAAAGAAGTTGAAGGAAGAAGAAGAAAGTTGAAGAAAGAAAGAAAGAAGAGAAGAGAAGAAAAGAGGAGTTACGATACAGGAAGCATTATTCTACCAACATGTGAAATTTGAATGACCAAAGTTAGTTAATAAAAAATAAATAAAAAATTGTGCCAACTTTTGCATTACTTTTGGTGCAGCCCTTGTACTTGGTCCCATTAAGGACAGAACTGTAATTTTTTTTATAATGGTCCCAACCTTCTAATTGCCACTTTTGCTGGACAGCTTGGTCTGGAAGAATGTTGAAAAGGTTAAAATAAAGGCATGAAAGAAAATAAAATACGAATGCAGACACCACACCTAAGAACTGGTAAGCAGCAATTTAATAATTTTTGTTTTTGGGTTTAATACCGCTTTAAATTCACCCCAAAAAAGCCGCTGTGTTTTCAAATCACTCAATTATTTTAATAAATTGCGTTTCAATGTACATAGCATTGCACTATATAAGCAGTCAAGGGAGAGTTGCTGTGAAAAGGGAGTGAAAAGGAGGCGCCGTGGAAGAATGAGTTTATAGTGGACCTTACTGAGAAAACAAAACAAAGCAGAGCACTTACTACATTAGAACATATATGAAAGGATCACTTTTCAATCAATTATGTCTGGTTTCTGTCCTCTAAAGCCAGAGTTGGAAAAGTCATAACACTAAAAATCTTCACTATGTCTTGGTTTACAAAAAAAACGAAATCTCTATTTAGAATACTTTACAAAAGCTCAGCTTTTTGTATTGTGTTCCTGAGTCAGGGTGGTTAATTCACTAAAGGCAAATAGGTTATATTCTAGGGAAGTTGCACTTTAAAAGGGAATTTTCCTCTGCCGACTTCAAATCCAATCATATGCAGGCAAAAATGCATTTTTTTCCTATGTTCCTTGCATGCAATAGGGGATTCTTTGCAAAGTGAAATGTCACCCTAAATGGCAAGTTGTGATACTCTGCCTCCCCCCCCCCTCCCTCTCATCAATGGACCTAATTTTATTTTTTTCAATGCACTTTATTTGTGCTGCAAAGCACTTTCGTGTTTCTTGCCTAGGAAAGACATTCTCCCCATCCCGTGTGTGTGCGCACATGTGCCACAGGGCTCAGGTCTCGAGAGAGCCCACATTTTCACACGTGCCTGGTTTCCTGCCCGTGCATGCACACACAAACACTGCTAACAAAAAAGCCCAATATGTTTCGTGTCTTTGCGCGTGCGTGAAAATTTCCATGCGCCAACAGACTCCAAGCTTGAGCAACGGGCTCATGTGTTCATGGACAATAATGGTAGCTCTGGGGAAAGGGGGGGGGGGCAGAGCATAGCCTGTATAGGAATGAAGTTTTGCATTACCCAAGCTATAAAAGTAAAAAGGAATGGAAAATGAGGTTCAGTGTTAAACAAAAATAATGCGCTCAGGAACACCAATAGGGGAGTACCACAGGCCGTCCTGTAGGGGGCCCGAGCACTCAGGGGGATTGGTGTGGCTAAACGGGAGAACACTTACAATACGATGCATTGTGTTTGTTTCTCTCCCTCGCAGCAGCTGAAAGCTGGTGGGAGGGAGAGGGGGAGAAACTGGCTTTCAGTTGCTGCAGGGAGAGACAGAGACACAGTGCATTGGTCTGTAATTGTCCTCCTGTCCTGATGCCCCCTCCCTGTGTTGCCCACATCTGACTCCCCTGTGTGCCGCCCCCTCCAGCAGCATTGCTGGCTTTTCTCTCCCGCAGGCTGCTGTGGGTGCACAGGTGGGATGGAGTGTGGGGAAAGGGGGCAGTAAAGAGGTCATTTACCAGCCCATCATTTTCACAATTGGACACAGAGCGATCGGTACCGAGGGTATTGACGTCACAGCTGGTGCTCTCTCCTCTCCCTGCCGCGGGGCCAGTAGGAGAGAGGAGCCGAGCCTCGCATATGTGCAGTAGGGTTCCCGGTGTGAAGCCTCATGACCAGAAGTGGCTAGTAGTGACCCCAAACAGCAAAGAAAGATCGTATCAATGGGGGATATGAAAAAAAAATGTATTGTGAATAAACAAAAAATTATTTAGAAAATATAAAAACATGCGTATAAAGAATATGAAAATATATGAAAAAATATCTGCAGCTATCTTTTACAAAGAAATAAAAAATACATGTAATGGTATTATTAACCCTCAACAATAAAACAATTTCCATCACACACATTTAAACCCATAGGAGAGAGGACCTTGGTCTCATAGATCCAAAAGATTCCCTACGGCCAAGTTGCCTAATAAAGTTCACCTTTTTGAAATCCCAGAAATTTGGACCTTTAGGGCCCCTGTTATGACATAGTCTGAAATGTTTGGAGACACTATGTGTTTTGACCTCTTATGAAGGGCCCTAGATGTTCTACCTACATATTGGAGGCCACATTTGCACTCCAACATGTACACAACACCCTGTGTACTACATGTAATACAATCTTTCATTTTATAATCCTTATTGGTGATTGTAGAGGAAAATTATTTTTGTTTTATTAGGCATGGAAACCTGATAGAATGGAAAACATTTTATTGTCCTTAGTTATAGGGGGGTCTACGACCCCTGGGGCAATAATTCCTCTTAAGGTGTGGGCTCTCCTTTAGATAAATCCTGGGGAAGAAAAAGGAGAACAGGGCCAAAAACTCTGTCCTTTTTGAGTATATTCCAAAGTTTAACAATAATCCTTTCAAGTTTCTTATGCTGTACATTTGAATCTAAAACAAGTTTATATTGGATTTTTCTGTTATTCCTACTAGACTGTATATTGGAAACCAAAGAACTTCTATCCATTTATTATTTAACCACTTAAGACCTGGACCTTTAGGCAGCTAAAGGACCTGGCCAGTGTTTGCGATTCGGCACTGCGTCGCTTTAACTGACAATTGCGCGGTCGTGCGACGTGGCTCGCAAACAAAATTGGCGTCCTTTTTTTCCCACAAATAGAGCTTTCTTTTGGTGGTATTTGATCACCTCTGCAGTTTTTATTTTTTGCGCTATAAACAAAAATAGAGCGACAATTAAAAAAATAAATGCAATATTTTTTACTTTTTGCTATAATAAATATTCCCCAAAAATATATATAAATAAAAAAATGTCCTCAGTTTAGGCCGATACGTATTCTTCTACCTATTTTTGGTAAAAAAAATCGCAATAAGTGTTTTTCGGTTGGTTTGCGCAAAATGTATAGCGTTTACAAAATAGGGGATAGTTTTATTGCATTTTTATTAATTTTTTTTTTTTTTACTACTAATGGCGGCGATCAGCGATTTTTTTCGTGACTGCGACATTATGGCGGACACTTCGGACAATTTTGACACATTTTTGGGACCATTGTCATTTTCACAGCAAAAAATGCATTTAAAATGCATTGTTTATTGTGAAAATGACAATTGCAGTTTGGGAGTTAACCTCAAGGGGCGCTGAAGGGGTTAAGTGTGGCCTCATTTGTGTTTCTAACTGTAGGGGGGTGTGGCTGTCGGTGTGACGTCATCAATTGCGTTTCCCTATAAAAGGGAACACACGATCAATGACGGCGCCAAAGTGAAGAAAGGGGAAGCTGTGACTCGGTCACAGAGCTTCAGACTGGGTCGGCATGGCTGGGCACTTAAAGAGGACATACCTGTACGTGCTTGTGCCCAGCCGCGCCATTCTGCCAACGTATATGTGTAGGAGGCGGTCCTTAAGTAGTTAACACTTTTAATAACCGGTTTGTTGTAACCTTTGCGCTAAAATCCAACAGCCAAGGTCTGAGATTGGGACAGGAAGTCCTCCACGTTTTGTATTTGTATGTGTAATAGTATTTTTTGTTTGTTTTTTGTTTGTTTTATTAATGGTTTTGCCTCCTGGGTAGTGCTGCTGGATACATTCCGGTCTTTGTACCGCCCTCTTTAGTCATTACAGACATCGGCGGTTTTCTGGGTTTCCATGACAATGGCTTTTTGTATATGTATGGGAGGGTGATGGCGTAACTCTGATCCCGCTGACGAAGTCCTGCCCAGGACGCAACGCATACGGGAGGAGGAGTCACGCTATTGACATCATCCGTAGCCATCTTCTTTGCGGATTTGAATCCCCCCTCCACCTAATGATTTGGACCAGTGCACAAAGCAAGGTCCATAAAGACATGAATCAGAGTCCTGACCTCAACCCGATAGAACACCTTTAAAATGAATTAGAGCGGAGACTGCGAGCCAGGCCTTCTCGTCCAACATCAGTGCCTAACCTTACAAATGCTCTTCTGGAAGAATGGTCAAGCATTCCCATAGACACACTTCTAAACCTTGTGAACAGCCTTCCCAGAAGAGGTGAAGCTGTTATAGCTGCAAAGGGTGGGACAACTCAATATTGAACCCTACGGACTAAGACTGGGATGCCAATAAAGTTCATGTGCGTGTAAAGGCAGGTGTCCAAATACTTATGGCAATATAGTGTATGTTTAAGGGCCTTATGTACACTCGGTATTTAGCCCCAGTGCATGACTTCCTGCTGTTTTGGTGAGGGCAGAAGGCACAGGAGCACCGTCTACCTCCGCTGCCAGCAACATGTCTAAGACAGGCTGAAAGCTGCTGCAGCTGGACAATGCACAGTTTGGGTCAGTATGGGCCCAGGGAGGAATGCCAGAAGCACAGATTTCTTGGGTTCTGGGGCCTTCGTCCCTGCATGCATACTGGTCTAAACGTTACTGTCACTCGGTTTACCATCCTGACGCAGCAGCTTTCAGCCTCTCAGACGTTTACAGCCTGCCGGTGGTGGGGCTGTGTGGTGAGCCTGTGCCTGTTGGCGGCACATAAACGCCCACTGTGCATCACAATTTCTAATATAATTTGCTATAAATATTTCACGCACAATGAAATGCACAGAGTGGTGCCGTATATGGAACCACTCTGTGCCGTAATGATGTGGTTCCTGTGCGCATGCGTGGGAGTGACATCACGACCTGGCCAACCAAGCGGCAGAACGGTTCAGAACCTAGAAAGAAAGACTGGGAGAAGAAGGCAACGCCTGTGACCAGCAGGATTAGCGCACCACGCAAGTCTGACACAATGTGGCAATATACTATTCATACTAGCACATTATAGCTATAAGCCCCTGGGGCCCAGTTAAGGTATGACAGTCTATTTTTTTTGGCGGGGGGGTTCATTTAGTTTTTAACACTTTCATGCCTAAGCCTATTTATGACATTTGGTGTTTACAAGTTAAAATCCGTTTTTTTTGGCTAGAAAATTACTTAGAACCCCCAAACATTATATATATTTTTTTAGCAGAGAATCTAGAGAATAAAATGGCGATTGTTGCAATATTTTATGTCATACGGTATTTGTGCGGCGGTGTTTTAAACGCAACTTTTTGGGAAAAATGTACTTTCATGAATTAAAAAAAAATGAAAAAGTAAAGTTAGCCCAATTTTTTTGCATAATGTAAAACATGATGTTACGCCGAGTAAATAGATACCAAGCATGTCACGCTTTATAATTGCACGCACTCGTGGAATGGCGACAAACTACAGTACCTAAAAATCTCCATAGGCGACGCTTACCAGATTAGAGTTACAGAGGAGGTCTAGTGCTAGAATTATTGCTCTCACTCTGACGATCGCGGCGATACCTCACATGTGTGATTTGAACACTGTTTACATATGCAGGCATGACTTCCGTATGCGTTTTCTTTGTTGTGCAAGCTCGCGGGGAGGGGGGGGGCGCTTTTTTACATTTTGATCACTTTTATTGCTGTCACAAGGAATGTAATCATCCCTTGTGACAGTAATAGTCAGTGACTGGTACTCTTTATGGAGGGATCGGGGGTCTAAAAGACCCCCGATCCCTCCTTTGCACTTCAAAGTATTCAGATCGCCGAAAACAGCGATTCTGAATACTGTGTACTTTTTTAAATCCGGCGCCATTGGCAGCCGAGAAACCCGGAAGTGACGTTGTGACGTCGCTTCCGTGTTTTCAATGCGGACACTGAATGTTTTTAGAGCGCGCCTGGACGATGGAGGCGCAGGATTGTGGATAGAGTCTCCCGGTGGGACGGGAGGCGCGGTCAGAGCGGCGAGAGGGGGGGGTGTCCCCTCCGACATAACAACCGAGCGGCTTTTAGCCGCATCGGTTGTGATGTTTGGATAGCCGATCGCCGGCTCTAAACAACGGTACCGGGATGATGCCTGCGGCTGCAGGCATCATCCCTGTATAACCCCCGGAAGCCGAGGACGCATATATGCGTTCCGTCGGCGTGAAAGGGTTAAAGGACTTTCCCAAGTTTTGTCCAAAGACCACACAAAGGTCCTGGTAGGTTTTGAAACTGCAGAGTCACATCAGGGATTTCATTCCCGACATCTTTTAGTATTAAAGTGGTTGTGAATCCTCACATATTTACAGTGCTGCGACTATCCTCAGGTGATGCACAGAGACGAAACAAATGCTCCTACATAAGTTGTACCTGTTTATCTGCGGCACTCTTTCCTCTAAAGCGGTTCAGAGTCCTGAATATACACAGCATTTCCGAAATTCAGAAGGCAGGGGGTGGGGATCTGAGGTCGCACACTGCACATCATAGAGCAGAAATCTGAGTGTAATCTGAGACCTGAGTGGAGAGAATGGACACCCCCCACTCCTCTACATAGGGAAACATACACAGATGAGTCTGTCAAATACTTGCTAGGTGCGGGACTGGAGGCGGGGGGCGTCTCCCGGGATTGCTTGGTGTTGGCAAAGACTGTCAGAAGTGACAGATAAAGGAATGAGAAAGCAGACCGAAATCACTCTAGGTGCTTTGAATAGAGGCAAGTACACACTATAGGAGGATATGCTTTGTTCATTTTTCATTTCAGGGATTTACAACGACTTTTAAAGGGAATTCTGATTTGTTTTTATTTGTGTAAGAATGGAGTTACTGTTAGTCCTTACCTTGGACCAGTCCCCCGTCTTCCACTCATAGCATCCCGTGTAATTCTCACAGTCCTCCTCTTCTCTTGGCCTCGTGGCGGAGTCACATTTGACCCTTGTATTGGTACATGATATCCTCCTCTTCTTTGTGCCTCGTCCGCAGTCTGAAGAGCACTACAAATATAACAGACATATATAAACAGGTTGGTGTGGTACTATTTATGTTTCATAATAAACATTGTACAACTAAAGAGAAAATGTAATTGCTTCAAGGCCTCCCCTGGTTCTTTATGAATGTCCAAAGAGACTCTTAGGGCACTATTTGGAAAAATAAAAAAAATTCACAAGTATTCAACACAGCTGTAACGACTTTTCCAAATATTTGGTCTAATAGGTTTATTTCCTATGATCGTCGGCTCCATCTAATGGCCATTAGGCGACATTAGTCCGATTAAGGTATTTCAGGACAATACTGCATTAGGATGGGACGATGGTAGGAAATAAACTGTAACAGAATGACCCATGACACTCAGAGACTTTTGAAGGATGAGGGGTACTCCTGTGCCAGCGTCACTAATAACTCTTGGGTGCCCCTTTTGGGCATAGGGTGACAGAGATATTAATTATAAATGACATGAGATGTGACTGATGACTGATAATTCATATTGCAGGATATCTTGAGATATTACAAGTGGTTATTCTGACCCCACCAGGTCAGTGGAGTGTTTTCATTCAATGTGAGGACACATGCTTTTGAGGTGTTAATTGCGTCTGGTTTCTGAAAGACCTTTCATTGTGTATGCTAATGACACGATTGTGTGAAAGTACTATTGATGATAGATGTGGAACGTGACTGAGCACCCTCTAAAGGTCAGACGTCTCTCCTTTCAGGGGTAGGGAATTAGCATGTCAATTATGTTTAGTAAAGGAATGTGACTTGTCAAGCTGTAGTAATTACCTCCTCTAATTGCGGAGACGGGACGTCTGGGGGATGACTAATGATTAGCTCAACTGGATGTCATTATCTAAAAGAATGTGATTGAAGCCCCATTGTGTGATGTGTGGGTGGAGAGTTCCTTTGATTACTGTAACATGCTTGTACCGTATATAAGAAAGCTAAGATACCATTAAAAGTGTTCATACATTTTGAAACCAGTAACCACTTAACCCCTACAGCGCCACCTAGTGGTTAACCCCTTCACTGCCAGTGTGATTTTCACAGTAACGATGGTCCCAAAAGTGTGTCAAAAGTGTCCGCCATAATGTCGCAGTCACGATAAAAATCTCTGATCGCCGCCATTACTGGTAAAAAAAAAAATATTACTAAAAATGCCATAAAACTATCCCCTATTTGTAGACGCTACAACTTTTGCGAAAACCGATCAATAAACGCTAATTGCGATTTTTTTTACCAAAAATATGTAGAAGAATTCGTATTGGCCTAAGCTGAGGAAAAAAAAAAATTTCAGATACTTTTTGGGGATATTATGGCAAAAAGTAAAAAATATTGAATTTTTTTCAAAATTTTCACCCTATTTTTGTTTATTGCCCCCCAAAAAAAACCAGAGGCGAAGGACTAACGGGGCTGGTTGAGCGGGCTAATCCTCTCACTCCCTTATAGGGAGTCCCTCTGCCCCGCTGGGCTTCAAAGCGAAGCAGGTAGGGTGAGCTGTGTGGGAGGACCCCCTCACGCACCCGCCATTGCCACCCGGGGCATGGAGAAAGGTGGCAGATTGCCTCTGGGGGAGGCCTACCTACTCCCAACTCCTGCAGTCCGGCTCCTCTCTCGAGTACACGCACAAAATACACTTTAAAAAAAATCAAATACCACCAAAAGAAAGCTCTATTTGTGGGAAAAAAAGGACGTCAATTGTGTTTGGGAGCCACGTCGCACGACCGCGCAATTGTCATTTAAACCGACGCAGTGCCGAATCGCGAAAACTGGCCAAGTCCTTTACCTGCATTTTGGTCCGGGTCTTAAGTGGTTAAGCATGAAATATTTTGGATCAGACAATGACTTTTTAGGTCTATAAAAAAATCCCATAGCTGATTATTTTTGGGGGACCGAGTACTCAATTGTGTTCAATAGTTTCAGTCAGCGGTTATTGCTTCCCCCCAACATAAGGCAGAGTGTCTGGCTGTGCCATTTTCTCCATAGATATTTAACCACTAGAGGGCCGCGCTATAGACGAAAGACGTCCACAGCGCGGCTCTCAAGTGCCGAGTGGACGTCTTTAGACGTCCTGTTGTTGTGATTCCCCGTGCACGCCGCTGGGGGCGCGCAGCGGGGAAACAACGTGCCCGGCGCATCGCTCGGGAGCCGATGCGCGTGCCTGGCGGCCGTGATGTCCGCCAGACACCCGCGATCGTCGATGACACAGCAGAGACGTGGAGCTCTGTGTGTAAACACAGAGCTCCACGTGCTGTCAGGGAGAGAGGAGACCGATCTGTGTCCCTTTACATAGGGACACAGCATCGGTCACCTCCCCCAGTCAGTCCCCTCCCCCCACACAGTAAGAACACAATGAGGGAATACATTTAACCCCTTCCTCACCCCCCTAGTATTAACCCCTTCACTGCCAGTCACATTTATACAGTAATTAGTGCATTTTTATAGCACTGATCGCTGTATAAATGTGAATGGTCCCAAAATTGTGTCAAAAGTGTGCGACATGTCCGTCGCAATATCGCAGGCCTGACAAAAAAAAAAAATCGCAAATCGGCGCCATTACTAGTAAAAAAAAAAATCATAAATCTATCCCCTATTTTGTAGGCGCTATAACTTTTGCGCAAACCAATCAATATACGCTCATTGCGATTTTTTTTAACAAAAATATGTAGAAGAATACATAATAGCCTAAACCGAGGGAAATTTTTATTTTTTTTAAAAAAATAATTGGGATATTATAACAAAAAGTAAAAAAGTGTTTTTTTTCAAAATTTTCAGTTTTTTTATGTTTATAGCGCAAAAAATAAAAATCGCAGAGGTGATAAAATACTACCAAAAGAAAGCTCTATTTGTGGGAAAAAGATGATAAAAATATAATTTGGGTACAGTGTTGTATGACCGCACAATTGTCATTCAAAATGCGTCAGCGCTGAAAGCTGAAAATTGGTCTGGGCGCGAAGGGGGTTTAAAGCGGAGTTCCGGCCACAATTTCACTTTTTAAATATAAATACCCCTGTAATACACAAGCTTAATGTATTCTAGTAAAGTTAGTCTGTAAACTAAGGTCCGTTTTGTTAGGTTGTTACAGCATTTAGACACTTTATAAAATAGAAATTGACTGGGGCCATCTTAAGTGTGGGCATCATGAAGCCAGACTGTATGACTTCCTGGATTTCAGCCTGGCAAATCTCGCACATGCTCAGTGCTGCACAAGCAGTGTCAGATCAGGTTTCAGCACCTGTGCTGTCCAAGTCACATGATTCTTTGAGACTGGGGAATGCACAGACTCCTGGAAAGTTACACCCACTACATTCCCAGGAGTCTGTGCGGTGTAGGTTAGGAAGCATTAAGCACCTAGGTGCAGGAAGTGGGAAGATTAACTATTCTGCCTAGCAACAACACTTTGAAGGCATCTAAAAAAAAAAAAAAATTCGTAAAGGACTAATGACATTTTTTTAAAACTACTGATGTAATGTTATATTTATGGGTGGAACTCCACTTTAAGTGCCCAGTAATGAAGTGGTTAATATATATAGAACACCAATGGAACCTTTAATTGGTGGTCAGAACATTCAACTGCCATCTGATCTGTACAGCCTTTGTGATTGGCACTTACCGCCGACCATTCTGAAGCTTCCCATATAGATAAACAGTCTTGACCCTCACAGCTTTGTTTAGTTGCCGGCTTGGGGCTACCGCAATAAAGATCTCGTGTGTGGACATAGGTGCCATTCTGCAGCTGGTATGCACAGGTGACTTCTCGCTGCTGGAATCCTTTTTCACAGGTGGCTGAACACTGACCCCATGACCCCGTCATCCATCTGGAGAACAAAAAGAAAATCACATAACAAATTACAATAACATAAGGGCAGATATAATGAGGCTTAACCACTTGTCCACCGGAGGACGTCATATGACGTCCTCGACTTTGTGCGGTGATATCTGAATGATGCCTGCAGCTTCAAATCGGTCGGCGCTGCCTGGAAAGCATAGAGATGACTGGTGACCAGATGGTCACCAGTCATCTCTATGACCGTCGGAGGCCCGGGCGCGACATTATGACGTCACGCCCGGTACCCGGAAGTAAACAAAGCCGCAATCGCGGCTGTCGGCATGTGATCGGTGATTTTTTTTTTCACCGATTTCATGCTTGTAAGCCTGGAGGAGAGATATGGGGTCTTATTGACCCCACATCTCTCCATAAAGAGGACCTGTCACACACATTTCCTATTACAAGGGATGTTTACATTCCTTGTAATAGAAATAATAGTGATCAAAAAAAAACAAAAGTGTAAGAGTCGGTTCACACTAAGGCGACACGACTTCCAGCACGACTTTCAGAGGCGACTCCGACACGACTTGAACATGAACCACAGGGCGATCTGGGGAGATTTACAACAAGACTTGAAGTCATCTCCAGGACAGGAGACATTCCAGTGGCCAATAAAACAACAATCAGCTCTGGGGGAGGGAAAGGTTTGCCTGAGAAATGTATGTTATCTTCCTGGAAAGTAGCTTCAGATAAGACAGTGATCCGACTTCTGAGGCGACTTCCATTGAAATCAATGGGTACAAATCGCCTACAAGTCGGATTGAAGTAGTACAGGAACTTCTTCTGAAGTCGGATCGCCTTGAGTCGTGTGTATTAACACAGCTCCCATTCACTTCCATTGTTTTTCTCTACAGCGCGATTGGGGACGACATGAGGCAACATGAAGTCGGATCGCAGGTCGCCCCAGTGTGAACCGGCTCTTAAAATAAAATAAATTAAGTAAAAAAAAAAAAAATATATATATATATATTTTTTCAAAACACCCCTGTCCCAGTAGTCTCGCGCGCAGAAGCGAACACGCATGCAAGTCCCGCCCACATATGTAAACGCCGTTCAAACCCCACATGTGAGGTATCGTCGTGTGCATTAGAGCGTGTGCAACAATTCTAGCACTAGACCTCCTCCCTAACTCGAAAATAGTAACCTGTAAAAAATGTTAAAGCATCACCTATGGAGATTTTTAAGTACCGAAGTTTGGCGCCATTCCATGAGTGTGCGCAATTTTAAAGTGTGACATGTTGGGTATCTATTTACTCGGCGTAACATCATCTTTCACATTATACAAACAAATTGGGCTAACTTTACTGTTTTGTTATTTTTCAATTCATGAAACCGTTTTTTTCCCCCCAAAAAAAAGGCGTTTGAAAAATGATTGCGCAAAAACTATCGTGCGAGAAAAAAGTTGGAATGACCGCCATTTTATTCCCTAGGGTGTCTGCTAAAAATTTTTTTTTAAATGTTTGGGGGTTCTGATTAATTTTCTAGCAAAAAAATTGTGATTTTTACATGAAGGAGAGAAGTGCCAAAATAGGCCCGGTGGACAAGTGGTTAAGGGTCTGAATCATTACTAAACTATTATATCATAAGGGACTACTACCACACTGCACAACCAGGAAGATCTTGCTGGGACTTCTTGATTTAGCTTTATAAGGTTCTCTTGAAGAGCATTGTGACCATAAAGAAATGTGTTCTTAAAAGGGTACATAAGACTATACCAAATCTCCAACATTCTTCTACCTACCAGTCTACCCGTGTATGGGAATATTGAAAAATAATATGTGGCTGCTGTACCATGTACTTATATGAAGAAGTCTCCTGTTCTCTTTGTATTGCTCCCTGGTGTTCCTGCCAGTCCCTCTACTTTCCTATTAACCACTTTGTGCCCGGGTCATTGTAGTTTAAATGCCACAAGGTGGCTCTACAATGCCGGGAGGACGTCTATTGACGTCCTCGGCTCCTCCGGCCACTGGAGGGTGCACGAGAGTCACCGGCGGCGCGCGCGTGCCCACCACGTCACTGAGGTGTCCGCCAGGAAAACCCGCGATCGGCTGTTACACAGCCAAGGCCGTGGATCTCTGTGTGTAAACACAGAGATCCACGTCCTGTTGGGGAGAGGAGACCGATGCGGTGTCCCTTGTACATAGGGACACCGATCGGTCACCTCCCCCAGACAGTCCCTCTCCCGCACAGTAAGAATCACTCCCAGGGTACACATTTAACCCCTTCCTCGCCCCCTAGTGTTAACCCCTTCCCTGCAGGTCACATTTATACAGTTATCAGTGCATATTTATAGCACTGTTTGCTATATAAATGTGAATGGTCCCAAAAATGTGTCAAAAGTGTCCGCCATAATGTCGCAGTCCCAATAAGAATCACAGATCGCCGCCATTACTAGTAAAAAAAATGGCATCATTCTATCCCCTATTTTGTAGACGCTATGGCCCTGATTCACAAAGCACTTACGCCGACGTATAACAAGTTACGCCGACGTAAGTGCAAATGTGCGCCGTCGTATCTGTGCGCCAGACCCACAAACCGATATGCGCCTAAAACCAGACTACACCCCGCCGACGTAGCGTGGGCGTACATTTAGGCTGGGTGCATGGTTCCGTTCCCATTGATTAGTCATTCAAACATACAAATGAGGGAAATATGGCGATTCACGAACCTGCGTGCAAGCTACGCGAGGTGTGCGCAAGTTGTACGTCGGCGTAAAGTTATTCCCCATAAAGGAGGTGCAACCCAGCAGCAGACATGCAAAGGTCTGCACCAGGGAACACAAGCCGGCGTATTTTACGTTGGACGTGTGTCTGGCTGGGCGTAGGTTACATTCACGCCGTACGCAGTGACCTGGCGTAGTTTAGGCAACTTTTCCGACGTGGTTGTGAGCATGCGCAGGGGAATGCGTCCACGTCACGGCGCATGCGCAGTTCGTGATACGTATTTGTCTGGCGCTCGGACCATCATTTGCATGGGGTCATGCCTCATTTGCATGGGTCACGCCCACTTCCACCTACGCTGGCTTATGCCTTCGAATCCCACGCCACGCTGGCGCAGCGTTGGGAGCACTGGCTTGCTGAATTCATTGCTTGACTCTCTGCGCTGGCGTAGCGTACATTGGTTACTCTACGGCGGCGTAATGTGCGCCCACACGCTGTGGATCTGGGCCTATAACATTTGCGCAAACCAGTCACTATACACTGTGATTTTTTTTACCAAAAATATGTAGAAGAATACGTATCGGCCTAAACTGAGAAAAAAAAAATGTTTTTCTTTTTTTATTGGGATATTTATTATAACAATAAGCGTCGCTCTTTTTTTGTTTATAGCGCAAATAATAAAAACCGCAGAGGTGATCAAATACCACCAAAAGAAAGCTCTATTTGTGGGGAAAAAAGGATGTCAATTTATGTTTGGGAGTCACGTCCGCACAATTTTCATTCAAATCGTGACAGTGCCGAAGGCTGAAATTTCGTCTGGGCAGGAAGGGGGTATATGTGCCCAGTAATCAAGTGGTTAAAAAACTGACCACACCAAGCAGGAGAGCACACTGTAGTCAAATCTCTAGCTTGTTGGGAGCTCAGCCTGCTCTCCTCCAATGATCAGACTTGTCAAGACATGCCCCCGAGGCAGTCATAATGAGCATTTTGGTTGTCCAGCATTTCTGAGTCTGACCACAGAAATAACACAATGTAGTATAATAAAATTAGCACGCCTAAATGAAAGCAAGTGATAAGACCTCGCAGCTCACAACGGAACATCACAGCTCTTGCAGAACTTTCCTTCCACTCCTTCTTTCCATAAAGTGTCACCGGATCTATTTGCCTGCCATGGGAGACCTGTGAATCTTTCCAGATGTCCCACCGTTTTTGTAGTGCTAGACACAACACACGGCTACCCTTTGGAATTCTGGAGGAAAGGCACGGAGTCGGGCACAGAGAGGTTTAAGGTTTGCAGGATGACCATGGGACCCTCTCGTAGATTCAGATTTGCTTTCCCTACCAGCGCCTGCAGTTGCAGTGAAGCCTTGGCCCCCGACTCGGTGCCACTCCTGAGCTCTGCAACACCATAGAAAGTTTTATGGAGTAAAGGGCTTAGAACAAGGCAAGGCATTTTACAAGCCCAGCATGTCCTGGATGGAATGCAGGAAAAAGGGTGTGACCTAAACTTGTGGATGTTTAAAGCTGAACTCCAAGCAAACTGTTGAATACATCGATTAAAGTGGAACTCAAGCCTAATACTAACTGTAACAGAATGGCCCTCGACACCCAGAGACCTTTGAAGGATGGGGGGTACTCCTGTGCCAGCGTCACTAATGACTCTTGGGTCTAGGGTCATCCTGTGCCCCTTTTGGGCATAGGATGACTGAGAAATATTAATTATAAATTACATGAGATGGGACATTACTGATGAATCATGTTTTGCAGGATATCTTGGAATATTACAAGTTGTTAAAGTCTGACTCCAAATAAAGTGTTTTCATTCAATGGGGGGACACATGCTTATGAGGTGTTAATTGCGTCTGCTCCTAGACATTCCATTGTGTGATGCCAATACTGTTTGTGTCCATTGTACTAATTAAGTCTGAAAGGTCAGATGTCTCCTTTCAGGGGTAGGGAATTAGCATGTCAATTATGTTTAGTAAAGGAATGTGTTTTGTGTAACAGGTGAGGGGAACTTGTCGGAGACAGGACGTCTGGGGGATAATTAACTCACCTGAATGTCATTATCTAAAAGAATGTGATTGAAGCCCCATTGTGTGATGTGTGGGTGGAGTGCGTCTTTGTTCCTTTGATTACTGTAACATATTTGTACTGTATATAAGAAAGCTAACGAACCATTACAAGTGTTCATTCATACATTTTGAAACCAGAGAACAGAGCGTATGTCTCGTTTATTCTGGGGAAATCCATATGGATCGTGTCTGCTGGATTGTCGAGTGTCGGATAAGCTGTCGTGGTTGATGCAATGGAAATTGTAAACGGTGGTGACCGTTACACTAACTATTCCTGAAAATCTTCCCTCCTCCTACCTATCCTGGGAAAAATAAAGATCTGTGTGCTTACATTTTTTAGTCTGCTCCAGTCACATGATCATGTAGATCCAGCTCTCCCATTTGTCAGAGAGTGGCAGCTGCAGGGGAGAGGAGGAAGCACCCACAACTGGGATATGGGAGCCTATGGGTATTTATATGCAGCTCTGCAATATGTGTAGACTTTGACTACATGGATAAGTAACCTCTGTGGATTATGTATGTAACTAACCAAATAGGACCTCCAGTCTAAGAATAGATATTTATGTATCTTCACAGGGTTACTCTTATTGAGAGATCCCTTGTCCCCTTTAAAGAGATAAACCCAGTCACGCCCCCCTAAATATCATGAATCTGCTGCATTAATCATGAGTCCATGGTCACCCCCGTCCATCCTGACGGTAAGAATAGATATTAGAGTCTTTTAACAGTATTATCCTTATTGAGAGAACCCAACATTGCCACTAATGTGATATATGTATATGTGAAGGATAATTTATATTGATTGTATAGGGGGACAAAAATGGACAGGAAGATTCTGATGGGAACACAAATGGAGAGGGACACTTGGATGGGAACACAAATAGAGAGAGAGACACTTGGATGGGAACACAAATAGAGAGAGAGAGAGAGACACTTGGATGGGAACACAAATGGAGAGAGACACTTGGATGGGAACACAAATAGAGAGAGACACTTGGAAGGGTACACAAATAGAGAGAGAGACACTTGGATTGGATGGGAACACAAATATAGACACTTGGATGAAAACACAAATGGAGAGGGACATTTAGATGGGAACACAAATAGAGAGAGACACTTGGATTGGATGGGAACACAAATAGAGACACTTGGATGAAAACACAAATGGGGACAGGGACACTTGGATGGGAAAACAATGGGACAGGGAGATTCTGATGGGGACACAAAAGAACACTCAGATGGGGGCACAAAAGAACACTCAGATGGGGGCACAAATGGACAAGGAAATGCTGATGGGACACAAATGCATAGGGAGATTCTGATGGGGACACAAATGGACAGGGGGACTCTGATGGGGACACAAATACACAAGGAAACTATGATGTGGACACAATTGGACAGGGAGCCTCTGATGTGGACACAAGTGCACAGAGAGACAAAATCTGCAGGGAAACTCTGATGTGGATACAAATACACAGGAAAACTCTTTCCGTCCCCTGTGTATTTGTGTCCCCATCAGCATACACAGAGAAACTCTGATGAGGACACAAATGGACAGGGACACTCTGATGGGGACACAAATAGACAGGGGACACTCGGATGGTAACACAAATAGACAGGGGCATGCCGATTGGAAAACAAATGGGCAGGGAAACCCTGATGATATACATGAATGTACAGGGAGACTCTGATGGGGACACACATGGACAGGGAAACGCTGATGGGGACACACATGGACAGGGAGACTCTGATGGGGACACAAATGGACAGGGAGACTCTGATGGGGACACAAATGGACAGGGAGACTCTGATGGGGACACAAATGGACAGGGAGACTCTGATGGGGACACAAATGGACAGGGAGACTCTGATGGGGACACAAATGGACAGGGAGACTCTGATGGGGACACAAATGGACAGGGAGACTCTGATGGGGACACAAATGGACAGGGAGACTCTGATGGGGACACAAATGGACAGGGAGACTCTGATGGGGACACAAATGGACAGGGAGACTCTGATGGGGGCACAAATGGACAGGGAGACTCTGATGGGGACACAAATGGACAGGGAGACTCTGATGGGGACACAAATGGACAGGGAGACTCTGATGGGGACACAAATGGACAGGGAGACTCTGATGGGGACACAAATGGACAGGGAGACTCTGATGGGGACACAAATGGACAGGGAGACTCTGATGGGGACACAAATGGACAGGGAGACTCTGATGGGGGCACAAATGGACAGGGAGACTCTGATGGGGGCACAAATGGACAGGGAGACTCTGATGGGGGCACAAATGGACAGGGAGACTCTGATGGGGGCACAAATGGACAGGGAGACTCTGATGGGGGCACAAATGGACAGGGAGACTCTGATGGGGGCACAAATGGACATGGAGACTCTGATGGGGGCACAAATGGACAGGGAGACTTTGATGGGGACACAATTGGACAGGGAGACACTGATGGGGACACAAATGGACAGGGAGACTCTGATGGGGACACAAATGGACAGGGAGACTCTGATGGGGACACAAATGGACAGGGAGACTCTGATGGGGACACAAATGGACAGGGAGACTCTGATGGGGACACAAATGGACAGGGAGACTCTGATGGGGACACAAATGGACAGGGAGACTGACTTTATTTTTGGCCAAGCTTTTTTAAAGGCTCAAGTTTATTTCAAATGTCTTCACTTTGTTTTACTAAAGTTCTTACACTTTTGTTCAGAATCATACTAAGCGGGTTACGAAGAAAGATCCAAGAGAAACTTATTAATTTGATAAAACTTTACGCATTCATTTATAAATTACAGATTTTTTTCGGCCCACAAATATTTTTTAAATGATACGGTGCAGCTCTTGCACAAGTTGGGAGACCCCTGGTCTGAGGGGTTAAACACACGCCTCTACCCAGACAGAAAATCAGGTGAATGTGGGTTTGGGTAGCAGGTCCCACCACACCCAGTCCCTCCAGAACAGCAGGGAATGCTTTCGGATAATACAGCTGCACCAGTCCAACCTTGCAGTCCAACACTAACATTCTAGTGTAATTGCTGAGAGAGGCTCCCTGCACATTTTCCAGCCCGGTAGTCTTACTGTCTGGACTGCCAGCACTAACAGGGAGAATTCCCTGCTCTGCTGATTAACATCAGATCAGCCGCAATTCTTAATGTTCCCAGTTCGGTTTGCCAGTACTACCCTATAAAAATTGACATTTATGAAATAAACATGTCACATGGTTGTATTACTAATTAGTCCGGATATATTCTACATGGCAGCAATACAATTACATTACTGTGTATACTTCGAAGTAAAAATTCACAATTTAGGAGACTCAACATATTCAGCCCGGGGATTGGCACTGAGCACCCTTCTAGAAAACAGGAACCTTTGTCTATATGCTGTACAACCCATTTGTGTTCAATGACAGAAGTATGATCTGTAATACTACTGTCCCCAATTCTCCTTTATGCTCATCGAGTAATGAATGCAAGAGGGACTATACAAGGTAACAATACTACCAGGGGTAACTGGAATTCACAGGGCAGAAATGTTCACGGGCCCCCCAAATGAATACAAGACGCCAATTGCCATGGCAGATGAAGGAAGACTAAGGACTGATTCACCCCAGATGCAGCAGGACTGTGTTGGGTGGCTATTTCTGCGCAGTCAGGGCCGGTCCTAGGCAGGGTGCACAGGGTGCTTTGGACCCAAGCGCCTGCAGAGGTGGGGATGCCAAAGTGGCAGAGCTCTCCCCTCCCTCTTTCTCTTGTTTGTGTCTGTCCAGAATTAGTGTCTTGAGCATAGGTGTGTGTCCGTCCAGAACTGATGCGTCTCTGACGGTCTCCTGTACCAAGTCTGCTGGCTTTGACCGTCTCCTGTACTATGTCTGCAGGCTCTGACCGTCTCCTGTACTATGTCTGCAGGCTCTGACCGTCTCCTGTACTATGTCTGCAGGCTCTGACCGTCTCCTGTACTATGCCTGCTGGCTCTAACCGTCTCCTGTACTATGCCTGCTGGCTCTGACCGTCTCCTGTACTATGCCTGCTGGCTCTGACCGTCTCCTGCACTATGTCTGCAGTCTCTGACCGTCTCCCGTACCAAGTCTGCAGGCTCTGACCGTCTCCTGTACTATGTCTGCAGGCTCTGACCGTCTCCTGTACTATGCCTGCTGGCTCTGACCGTCTCCTGTACTATGTGTCTGCAGGCTCTGACCGTCTCCTGTACTATGTCTGCAGTCTCTGACCGTCTCCTGTACTATGTCTGCAGGCTCTGACCGTCTCCTGTACTATGTCTGTAGTCTCTGATCATTGCCTGTATCATGTCTGTAGTCTCTGATCATCGCCTGTACTGTGTCTGTAAGGATCCCAGGGTAATGAAGACTTTGTGGGGGAGCATCTCTGTGGTTGAGTCATTACCATAGAAACATTTGTAAAGGGGATGAGTTAGTAAAATGACCATGCCTACGTGGGGGCGTCAGAAATATTTCTGCACCCAGGCACCTGTGACCCTAGGATCGGCCCTGTGCGCAGTCCCACAAACATCCCAAGTCTCCAGCAAGGTGCGGGAGTCTCCCGCATTTCTGTGGCGGCTCCGGCACACCCGCAAGCGCTTCCGATATCCAGGGAATGATCGATGCGGTGGGGAACAGCTGTGAACACCAATCTGAATGTATAGATTTTTATCTGACAGCCACTTCTCCTTCTCTGCCTCCCACGGCTGTCAGCTAAAAATCTATACTAGCTCATTATGAAATACTTACCTAGGAACGAGGTGTGTAGAACATACCTGGTCCACGCCGAGCGAGATGTCATCTTGCCTCGGCGTGTCTTCCGGGTATCGCCGCTCCAGCGCTGTGATTGGCATGCGCGCGGGAGACTTCATTCCGGCAAGGTCCGGCGGCTGCCGGGCCTCTAGCCGAGAGAGAGAGAGAGACTTGTAAAGCGCAACACATGCGAACTGAATCGCCTCTGGGCGCTGTATCCATTTCATGGGTAAGGAACCCCTTGACCTCAGAAGAGATGGGTTTTAATCTTTCTCCTGAAGGCCAAGTGGTCCGACTCCAGTCGGATGGTGGTTGGTAGTGCATTCCACAGGCGAGGTCCCTGGACTGCAAATCTTGGATCTCCTTTGGACTTGTATCTGGCCTTGGGTATCTGGAGGAGGTTTTGATTGGTGGATCGCAGAATGCGATTGGGGTTATGGGCTTTTATTTTTTCGCATAGATATTGGGGGGCGTTGCCTTGAATACACTTATGTATTAGACAAAGTGCCTTGAAAGTGATTCTGTCTTTTACTGGCAACCAATGAAGGGATCTCAGTGAAGGTGAGATTGATTCCCATGGTTTTTTCCCAGTCACTAGTCGAGCGGCCGTATTTTGAACGACTTGCAGACGAGTGATTTGGTATTTGGGGAGTCCTAGATAGAGGGCATTTGCGTAGTCGAGTCTGGAATTGATGATTGTTCCCACCACGACTGCAATGTCCTCTTTCGGGATAAAGGGCGTGAGTCTGCTTAGTAGGCGCAGCAGATGGTGGGATCCGCTGACTACTGACCCTATTTGTGCATCCATTGTCATGTAGGTATCGAAAATGACTCCGAGACTTTTGACTTTGGTGCTAGGGGTGATAGTTTTACCCAGAATGGGTGGGGGAGTCCATGTTGACGCGGTTAGCGTGAAACAGGAGAAGTTCTGTTTTCGAACCGTTGAGTTTAAGATAACTGTTTGTCATCCAGTTATCTATTAGAGTGAGGCATTTCTCTAGTCCAAGAGAATGATCCTTTTTGTTGCAGATGCGGAAATACAGTTGTGTGTCGTCTGCATAGGCATGGTAAAGTAACTTCTGGTTACTGATGATTTCAAAGAGAGGGCGAAGATAGATATTAAACAATACGGGCGATAAGGGAGATCCCTGAGGGACTCCGCATGACACCGTACGTTTTTCAGAAGTGAAAGACCCCAGTTTCACTATTTGTGATCGGTTTTCCAAGAAGGAGGAGAACCAGGGTAAAACACATTCGGCGACTCCGGCTACTTCAGCTAGCCTAGCCAGTAGTAGTCCGTGGTCTACAGTGTCAAAAGCCGCGCTTAGGTCCAGCAGTATCAGGAGACAAGATTCTCCTTCGTCTGCGGCCTCTAGAGCGTCATCCCATATTTTAAGCAGCGCCGTTTCTGTTCCGTGACCTGGACGGAAGCCTGATTGAAACGGATCGAGTAATTTATGGGTGTCTAAATGCAGTTGCAGCTGTTGTACAACTACTTTCTCCATTACCTTGGAGAAGACATTTAGAGCTGTTATGGGCCTCCAGTTGTTTGGGTCTTTGGGGTCGAGGGTAGTTTTTTTAGAATTGGTTTTATTGTACCTTGTTTTAGCAAGGTGGGCACCATGCCCTCCTTGAAGGATTGGTTAATGAGCTGCGTGATAGCTGGTGCCAGTATATCGGCACTTTCTTTCAGCAGTTTAGTGGGGATGATATCATTGGGTGCTGTGCTATTACGCAGAGTCCCGATGATGTTTTTAGTGGCATCGATGGAAATGGGTTTTAGAGTGAACTTTGGTGGTTGCGACGGATTTATGTGGGTATTAGGTTTGTGATTTGGGGGAGTTGGTGACGGTTCCATTTTGCTGAATACTTTCACGGATTTTTTCAATTTTATTAATGAAATAATCCGATAATTCGTTGCAAAATTCTTGTGAATCAGAATTGGGGGCCTCTAAACAAGCTGGATTCATAGTCTGAGTGACCAGCTTGAAGAGTTCTCGGGGGCGGTTAAGGGCATTTGCGATGATGTTGGAGAAATGATTTTTTTTGGCCGTGAAGATTTCTTTGTGATATTTCTTTGTTATTATCTTGTAAATGGTGTGGTTTTTATCTGAAGAGCACCTTTTCCACGCAGCTTCTGCTCTTCTACGCTCTTGCTTTAGCAACGTCAGCTGGTCATTAAACCAGCTGGAGTTGTTTTTCCGGATGCAAGTTTTGCGTTTTGGTGCTACTAAGTCAGCTGACTGTAGTAGCGCCTTGTTGATGGCGTCAAGTGTTTCTGTGGCTGTTTGTTTTTGTTGGGTTGTTTTTATTTTGTTCCCTAGTGTTGTTTTGAAGAGTTCCGAGTGGTTTTGTCGTATTTTTTGGGCTGGCATTTTTGGCGATTGTGAATTTGATGGCATGGCGATCGGTCCATGGTTGCGGCTCATTTCCCAGGACGTCAATTTCCAAATCTTGTTTGAAAATGAGATCGAGCGTATGGCCTGAGGCATGAGTGGGGCCTTTTATTAGTTGCTGCAGACCTAATCCTTCCAGATGGTCGATGCAGGCGTCGGCTACGGGGTCCAGCGAGGAGTTGGCCCAGAGGTTGAAATCCCCAAGCACCAAAAAGTGTTTGATGTTTAGGGTATATGTGGAGATGAATTCAGTCAATGACGTGAGAAGGTGCGTTTTTGGGCCTGGTGGTCTATAGCAAAGTAGCATATGGACCGTATCTTGGGGATTTGTTTGCAGCTGCAGAGTGAGGGTTTCCATGAATGGAAGCGAGTTTTGAAGGACTGGTTAGGTGATCGAGAGGTGAGTCTTGTGGATCACCGCCAGGCCCCCCCCTCTTTGCCCCACTCTGTTTTGCATTTGAATGCGATAATTTGCTGGTCCTGTTTTTTTGTGCTGTGTCTGCAGCAGCCGAGAGCTGGGAGGACCCTGCCAGGCTGCACTATCCCTGGGGAGAGCCGACTCGTTTGAGAGCGTCCTGCTCTCACTATCCCTGGGGTGAGCAGACTAAGATGAGAGCGTCTGCTGCACCGCTGAATCTATATATCAAGAGTTCCAACTTTATTAACTGCAAGCTTGTTCTGGATCAGTGATTGAAAAAAATAATGAAGACTCCTGTCTTACCTCCTGTTTCAAACTCCTGGTTTTTAACTCAGGCACTTTTGATCAAAGAATGCACTTCTGGTCAGAGAGTCCACATGTGAAGCCACCATCAACTGGGATCCCCGCTGCGCATGCGCCGCTGCAGTCAGCGGCGCATTGCGAGGGGAATATCTCCTAAACAGTACAGGTTTAGGAGATATTCTTTATAACTACAGATAAGCCTTATTATAGGTTTACCTGTAGGTAAAAGTGGTAGTAAAGACTTTACTACCACTTTAAGGACCGCCCAACGCCGATATACGTCGGCAGAATGGCACGGCTGGGCACAATCGCGTAAGGGTACGCCCCCTTTAAGTGCCCAGCCATGGGTCCCCGGCGCGCGCCCGCGACCCGGTCCGAAGCTCCGTGACCGAGGGACCCGATCGCCGCCGGTGTCCCGCGATTGGTCACAGGAGCTGAAGAACCGGAAGAGGTAAGTGTAAACACTCCTTCCCCGTTCTTCACAGTGGCAGTGTCACTGATCGTCTGTTCCCTGATATAGGGAAAGACGATCAGTGACGTCACACGTCCAGCCCTGCCCCCCTACAGTTAGAAACACATATGAGGTCACACATAACCCCTACAGCGCCCCCTAGTGGTTAACTCCTAAACTGCAATTGTCATTTTCACAGTAATCAATGCAATTTAAATGCACTTTTTGCTGTGAAAATGACAATGGTCCCAAAAATGTGTCAAAATTGTCCGATGTGTCCGCCATAATGTCGCAGTCACGAAAAAAAAAGCTGATCGCCGCCATTACTAGTAAAAAAAAAAAAATATTAATAAAAATGCCATAAAACTATCCCCTATTTTGTAAATGCTATAAATTTTGCGCAAACCAATCGTTAAACGCTTATTGCGATTTTTTTTTACCAAAAATAGGTAGAAGAATACGTATCGGCCTAAACTGAGGGGGAAAAAAAAAAGTATTTTTATATCTTTTTTGGGGATATTTATTATAGCAAAAAGTAAAAAATATTGCATTTTTTTCAAAATTGTCGCTCTATTTTTGTTTATAGCACAAAAAATAAAAACCGCAGAGGTGATCAAATACCACCAAAAGAAAGCTCTATTTGTGGGAAAAAAAGGACGGCAATTTTATTTGGGAGCCACGTCGCACGACCGCGAAATTGTCAGTTAAAGCGACGCAGTGCCGAATCGCAAAAAGGGGTCAGGTCCTTTATCTGCATAATGGCCTGGGGCTTAAGTGGTTAAAGAGGTTCTTTATCATAACTACAGCACAGCTGCCTAAAATGTGCATGGTCACTCCACTTGGATCTCTCTGTACCTGGGATTTCTGCATTTACTTAGCGTGTCTTCCTGAAAAATGCTGCCAACTTGCTGCCTTACAACCCAGCAGCCCCACAAGAATCAGAATACCACCAGTACAACTTACCTGGAAGACTGGGCGACCTCACAAAAGATTGTGAGAAAGACCCAAAACTAACTGAACCTAGGATGTAGCCCCGTTATTAATACTGTAAATATGACCGCCTCTTGTGACCCAAGTGTGTTCTGGGTTTCCTTCTGCTCCATCATTCTCATAGTTTCTCAGCTGGCGCTCTGCCACTGAAAGTGGGGGTAGGTCACAGTGTTCAAGGGAGACAGGGTAGGGCGACCTGGCTCTCAAACGCGGGCACGTCCCGAACTACAATTACTTGCAAAGCACTGAATGGGTCACCCAACTCTACTCAGGCCTCCATTAGTGTGGGACACGCATAGGATAACCGATGACCACTAACATTTGCAAACACCAAATCCGGCACAGGGAGCCATTCACGCCGCACCTCCCATGCATTGGATGTCATCTTTTAGAGCTGCAGAGAAAACATATACACTACATTGTCACAAGCACACTCCAACGGCCGCTCCCGATCCGTGTTGCTAGGACACGGCGCGACCCTGATCTCTGTAAAGAGCCGCTAACGCGACTCTTTATCCATGTGATCAGCTGCGTCCAATCACATGTAAACACGGAAATGCCTGTAATCGGCTCTCATCGCCTCACAATGACAGAGTGTGTGGCGAGGAGAGTCGATCAGTGGCATCTCCTCGCAGGGGTCAGCAAGAGATGTAATCAGGGCACTGATCACCAGTGCCCTGACTACAATAAAGCAGCGGAAGTACCAGCAATCAGTGCCCATTAGTGATGCCAGTCAGTGCCCATTGGTGCCGCCCCATCAGTGTGGCATATTAGTGCCTCCTCATCAGTGCTGCCCATAAGTGTCACATATCAGTGCCCATAAGTGTGGCATATTAGTGCCTCCTCATCAGTGCAGCCCATCAGTGCCCATAAGTGTGGCATATTAGTGCCTCCTCATCAGTGCCACATATCAGTGCCCATAAGTGTGGCATATTAGTGCCTCATCAGTGCCATATATCAGTGCCTCATCAGTGCAGCCCATCAGTGTCACATATCAGTGCCCATAAGTGTGGCATATTAGTGCCTCCTCATCAGTGCAGCCCATCAGTGTCACATATGAGTGCCCATAAGTGTGGCATATTAGTGCCTCCTCATCAGTGCCACATATCAGTGCCCATAAGTGTGGCATATTAGTGCCTCCTCATCAGTGCAGCCCATCAGTGTCACATATAAGTGCCCATAAGTGTGGCATATTAGTGCCTCCGCATCAGTGCAGCCCATCAGTGTCACATATCAGTGCCCATAAGTGTGGCATATTAGTGCCTCCTCATCAGTGCAGCCCATCAGTGCCACATATCAGTGCCCATAAGTGTGGCATATTAGTGCCTCATCAGTGCCACATATCAGTGACCATAAGTGTGGCATATTAGTGCCCATAAGTGTGGCATATTAGTGCCTCCTCATCAGTGCAGCCCATCAGTGTCACATATCAGTGCCCATAAGTGTGGCATATTAGTGCCTCCTTATCAGTGCATCCCATCAGTGCCACATATCAGTGACCATAAGTGTGGCATATTAGTGCCTCCTCATCAGTGCCACATATCAGTGCCCATAAGTGTGGCATATTAGTGCCTCCTCATCAGTGCCACATATCAGTGCACATAAGTGTGGCATATTAGTGCCTCCTCATCAGTGCCATATATCAGTGCCTCATCAGTGCAGCCCATCAGTGTCACATATCAGTGCCCATAAGTGTGGCATATTAGTGCCTCCTCATCAGTGCAGCCTATCAGTGTCACATATCAGTGCCCATAAGTGTGGCATATTAGTGCCTCCTCATCAGTGCAGCCCATCAGTGCAGGAAAAAAAGACTTTTTTTTTTACAAAATGTACTGACAGAAAATAAGACAGACTTAATTTTTTTTCTCTGACTTTTTTTTGTAAAAAGAAAAAACCCCAGCAGTGATTAATTAAATTTAACCAAAATAAAGCTCTACTTGTGTGAAGAAAATGCTAAAAATGTTATTTGGGTACAGTGTAGCAGGACAGTGCAATCGTCATTCAAAGTGAAAAAGCTCTGAAAAATGGCCTGGGAGGGGGTGAAGGTGCCCAGTGATGAAGTAGTTAAACTCATACCAGACCCAAAGTGCTGGTTATGGAATTTGGGGGGGGGGGGGGGGGGTGGAGTCAATGGATTACCATTGGGGGGGGGGGGTCTGTACTGGGCTTCAACAGCAGCAAACCACAGCTGACCCGCACATGTTCCCAATAACAATGGGACTTTTATATAAACTAGAAACACCAAGACTGCGAAGGAAGCGGCAAACATGCCAACTGCAGGTACTTCAGAATCCAGACAAAGAGGCTTGAGGAGCTTTTATCCAGCAGCAGCCTCCGGTGTTTGACTTGGACACAGAAATCGTTGCCTATTACCCAGACCTACCAGGAGATGGCAGTATTTCACCATTTGCAAGCACAGCACTTTTTAGACCGTGTGGGGCGGATTCTCTAAAATGGCAAAAGATGACCGGTGAATTTTGGATGGTCTGCATCGCAATTTTTTAATTACAGGTGTGTTTTTGATGCGTTTTCGGTGCGTCCCTTGACCGCGCAATTGTCAAAGTGCGACAGCGCTGAAAGCTGAAAATTGGCCTGGGTAGGAAAGGGGTGAAATTGCCCAGTAGGCAAGTGGTCAATATACCGGAGATTCCAGAATTCCCGTAAGATTGTTTGAAGGAAATTCTACTGGGGTATGGCCAGTTTAAGAAGCTCAGTCCGCTTGCAATGGACAGATCCCTCCCCTCCCCCAATATCCCTGTGGATGTGCAAAGTACAAGATATTAGGCAAATTGAAGACTTTGTTCTCTCGTCCCAAAATAATGGAAATCCTTACCAAAAATACATGGTTCTATCGGATTGATTTCATGTTCTTGGAAGCAGAAAAGAAAATGTTGTGGTGCAGGCGAAAGGAGTGGAAGGCATAGTGCCCCATCTTTGGTGTCAGTGGGAGGAAAAGTGTCCCATCATTGGTGTCAGTGGGAGGAATAGTGTCACATCATTGGTGTCAGTGGGAGGAATAGTGTCCCATCATTGGTGTCAGTGGGAGGAATAGAGTCACATCATTGGTGTCAGTGGGAGGAATAGTGTCACATCATTTTTGTCAGTGGGAGGAATAGTGTCCCATCATTGGTGTCAGTGGGAGGAATAGTGTCACATCATTTTTGTCAGTGGGAGAAATAGTGTCACATCATTTTTGTCAGTGGGAGGAATAGTGTCCCATCATTGGTGTCAGTGGGAGGAATAGTGTCACATCATTGGTGTCAGTGGGAGGAAAATTGCCCCATCTTTGGCGTCAGTGGGAGGAAAAGTGTCCCATCTTTGGCGTCAGTGGGAGGAAAAGTGTCCCATCTTTGGCGTCAGTGGGAGGAAAAGTATCCCATCTTTGGCGTCAGTGGGAGGAAAAGTGTCCCATCTTTGGTGTCAGTGGGAGGAATAGTGTCACATCATTGGTGTCAGTGGGAGGAATAGTGTCCCATCATTGGTGTCAGTGGGAGGAATAGTGTCACATCATTGGTGTCAGTGGGAGGAATAGTGTCACATCATTGGTGTCAGTGGGAGGAATAGTGTCACATCATTGGTGTCAGTGGGAGGAAAAGTGTCCCATCTTTGGTGTCAGTGGGAGGAATAGTGTCACATCATTGGTGTCAGTGGGAGGAAAAGTGTCCCATCTTTGGCGTCAGTGGGTGGAAAAGTGTCCCATCTTTGGCGTCAGTGGGAGGAAAAGTGTCCCATCTTTGGCGTCAGTGGGAGGAAAAGTGTCCCATCTTTGGCGTCAGTGGGAGGAAAAGTGTCCCATCTTTGGCGTCAGTGGGAGGAAAAGTGTCCCATCTTTGGCGTCAGTGGGAGGAAAAGTGTCCCATCTTTGGCGTCAGTGGGAGGAAGTGTCCCATCTTTGGCGTCAGTGGGAGGAAAAGTGTCCCATCTTTGGCGTCAGTGGGAGGAAGTGTCCCATCTTTGGCGTCAGTGGGAGGAAAAGTGTCCCATCTTTGGTGTCAGTGGGAGGAATAGTGTCACATCATTGGTGTCAGTGGGAGGAATAGTGTCCCATCATTGGTGTCAGTGGGAGGAATAGCACCCCATCATTGGTGTCAGTGGGAGGAATAGTGTCCCATCATTGGTGTCAGTGGGAGGAATAGTGTCACATCATTGGTGTCAGTGGGAGGAAAATTGCCCCATCTTTGGTGTCAGTGGGAGGAAAATTGCCCCATCTTTGGTGTCAGTGGGAGGAAAATTGCCCCATCTTTGGTGTCAGTGGGAGGAATAGTGTCACATCATTGGTGTCAGTGGGAGGAAAAGTGTCCCATCTTTGGTGTCAGTGGGAGGAATAGTGTCCCATCTTTGGTGTCAGTGGGAGGAAAAGTGTCCCATCTTTGGTGTCAGTGGGAGGAATAGTGTCACATCATTGGTGTCAGTGGGAGGAAAATTGCCCCATCTTTGGTGTCAGTGGGAGGAAAATTGCCCCATCTTTGGTGTCAGTGGGAGGAAAATTGCCCCATCTTTGGTGTCAGTGGGAGGAAAAGTGTCACATCTTTGGTGTCAGTGGGAGGAAAACTGCCCCTGGAGGGTGACATATGCATCCGTTGCTTATGCAAAATTACAAAAAGGTGTTGCTTACATCTCTAAACAGCACCATGCATGCCCCCATAGCATGGGCGCCCAGAGAACTTTTTTCGGGAGGGGGGCATCATTCTTTGTCCTGTAGCACTCTCTCTCTCTCTCAGATTTTCAGGCTGCAGTCTCTCAATCGTTTCTCTTGATCGAGCTGTAGCCTCCTCCCTGTGGAAAATGGGACCCGCCAATCTTTGGGACTACATGTCCCATGATGCTTTCCTCTCCTAGTCTCCTTTGATTGGCCCTCATTTATGGTCAACGGGGGAAGGAATGGAGCAGGCAGGAAGCTGGGCGGGGAACCTAGTGAGAGCCACGTCCCTTCTCTCTGACAGGAGAAAGGGGGGGGGAGCGGGGGAAACCTCTGATAGCCTGAAGCTCGCCTTTCTCCTGCCACAGCGCCGCAGAGTTCTCTGCTGGACTGAGCAGGGAAAAGAGCCCGCAGTCACACTACACTGGTGAAAGGGGGGAGGGGGGCTTGACAGCACCTTGATGTTGTCACCACACTGGCGGGTGGCAGGCTGCCTGCACCCCGATAGCGACGTAACTGTGCTGAATTTAAGATCCAATCCCTGATTCCAGGGGGGGGGGCACTTGACCCCCCTTGCCCCTACCTGTAGATGCCCATGCGCCCATAGATATATAAAGATACTTTTGCTTTGCTAAATAATAGAATTTGAAAGGAAACAAGGGCCGTGACCCTTCACATATTCTTTTGGAGGATACAATGTTACATCTAGAAGAGACTAGTAATAAAAGCACCGGCTCGGCAAAGTAATAATAGCATTAGATGGCACTTGGAGAAAAGGACAACGCTTGGAATCCATGCCAATTCAATCTTCTCCTTCTAATCCCTTCTGTCAGGGCAAGTGCGACGCTTCCATTCACCGCCGCCTGGAACTAAACCCTCAGGGGATTTGAGGTTGTTTAACATCCCCCGGACGTCTGCTTGAGGCTCACACACAAAGCTCGCCATTCACGGGGCGGCCCTGCGAGGGATCTGGCGTATTGGGTTTCAGTTTTTATTTCCACTGCAGTAAGAAAACAGAAAAAGATCCTTTCTACGAAGACAAAAGTAAAAAGGCTGAACTTCACCTACCCCGTGTCTAAACAGCCCAGGCTTCCTTTCACTAAATCGCTCGTTTCTACAAAACCAGCCCGCGGAAACGTTTTTATTTTCTAAATTAACCACTTAACCCCCGGACCATATCGCTGGTCAAAGACCAGAGCACTTTTTGCGATTCGGCACTGCGTCGCTTTAACTGACAATTGCGCGGTCGTGCGACGTGGCTCCCACACAAAATTGCCGTCCTTTTTTCCCCACAAATAGAGCTTTCTTTTGGTGGTATTTGATCAGCTCTGCGTTTTTCAGTTTTTGCGCTATAAACAAAAATAGAGCGACAATTTTGAAAAAAAATTATATTTTTTACTTTTTGCTCTAATAAATATCCCCCAAAAATATATAAAAAAAACGTTTTTTTTCCCCTCAGTTTAGGCCGATACGTATTCTACTACATATTTTCCGTTAATAAAGAAAATCGCAATAAACGTTTATTGATTGGTTTGCGCAAAAGTTATATCGTTTACAAAATAGGGGGTAGTTTTATGGCATTTTTATTAATATTTTGTTTTTACTAGTAATGGCGGCGATCAGCGATTTTTTTTCGGTACTGCGACATTATAGCGGACACTTCGGACAAATTTTTGGGACCATTGTCATTTTTATAGTGATCAGTGCTATAAAAATGCATTGATTACTATAAAAATGCCACTGGCAGGGAAAGGGTTAACACTAGGGGGCGGGGAATTGAAAAATGTTCCCTGAGTGTGTTCTAACTGTAGGGGGGGTGGACTCACTAGGGGAAATGACTGATCGCTGTTCATACATTGTATGGACAGACGGTCAGGCATTTCTCCCCTGACAGGACCGGGAGCCGTGTGTTTACACACACAGCTCCCGGTCCTCGCTCTGTAACGAGCAAACGCGGGTGCCCAGGGGCGATCGCGCCCGCCGGGCACGCACACGGGAGTCAGGGACGAGCGGGGGGCCGCTTAGAGAGCTGACGTAGAGCTACGGGCTACGGGCTACGGTAGAACTGCGGCGGCTGGTTGGCAAGTAGTTATACTATAATCACTCAATGCAAAAACTCCATTCACAAAGGTTGGAGGCTACACCAGACCCAATGTGAGTAAAGCCGGACGGACTTGTGTACACACGATCGGATATTCTGACAACAGTTGCATGATGGAAGGGTTTGGTCGGATAATTATCCGACCGTCTGTACGCTCCATCGAACAATTGTTGTCGGAATTTTCGACAACAAATGTTGGATGGCCGTGCTCTCGTAAGTACAAACACGCATGCTCCGAACCAATGCTAACCAGAAGACAACATTAGCAGAAGTTGCCCAAAGGGTGGTGCTAAACAGCAGAAAAAAACACATGTAGTTTCGTGTATGTTGGCAGAAAAGGTTCTGCCATCTGAATGCAGAACAAGTTCACGGCCAACGCCCTACGCACAAAATTCACGGATTTGTCCATTGGAAGTGCGAACGAGGCTTTAGTCACCATAAAAAGACAGCATGGTAGTCATAGTAGTAAAGGTGCATATATTTCAGAGGGGGCTCTTGATAAGTACACTATATTACCAAAAGTATTGGGACGCCTGCCTTTACATGCACATGAACTTTAATGGCATCCCAACCTTAGTCTGTAGGGTTCAATATTGAGTTGGCTCCGCCCTTTGCAGCTATTAGAGCTTCAACTCTTCTGGGAAGGCCGTCCATAAGGTTTAGGAGTGTGTCTATGAGAATGTTTGACCATTCTTCCTGAAGCTCATTTGTGAGGTCAGGCACTGATGTTGGACGAAAAGGCCTGGCTCACAGTTTCTGCGCCAATTCATCCCAAAGGTGTTCTATTGGGTTGAGATCAGGCCAGTCAAGTTCCTCCGCCCCCAAACTCGCTCATCCATGTCTTTATGGACCTTGCTTTGTGCACTGGTCCAAATAATTTGGTGGAGGGGGGGTTATGGTGTGGGGTTGTTTTTCAGGGGTTGGGCCTGGCCCCCTTAGTTCCAATGAAGGGAACGCCTAAGGCGTCAGCATACCAAGACATTCTGGACAATTTCATACTCCCAACTTTGTGAGAGCAGTTTGGGGACGGGTCCTTTCTGTTCCAACATGACTGCACACCAGTGCACAAAGTCCTGACCCCAATCAGATAGAACACCTTTGGGGTGAATTAGAGCGGAGACTGTGAGCCAGGCCTTCTCGCCCAACATCAGTGCCTGACCTCACAAATGCGCTTTTGGAAGAACGGTCAAACATTCCCATAGACACACTCCTAAACCTTGTAGACGGCCTTCCCAGAAGAGTTGAAGCTGTTTTAACTGCAAAGGGTGGGCCAACTCAATATTGAACCCTATGGACTAAGACGCCATTAAAGTTTATGTGCGTGTAAAGGCAGGCGTCCCAATGCTTTTGACAATATAGTGTACATACACAGGGCTCAAAATTTCAAGTCCTGAGCTACTAGCCAAGCCTTAAGAGTTTACTCACCACCAGTTGCTCCACCCAACTGCTACCCTGCCCCTAAACACACCCTCTTAAATTAGCTTACAAAAATAAATATTAACAACAATTTTATCAGTGCCCATCAATGCAGCTCATCAGTGCCGCCCATCGGTGCAGCCTATCAGTGCCCATCGGTGCAGCCTATCAGTTCTGTCCCATCAGTGTCCATAAATGTAGCCTTATCAATGCAGCCTCACCAGTGCCCATCAATGCAGCCTCACCAGTGCCCATCAATGCAGCCTCACGAGTTCACAGCCATTAGAGAGAGGAGAGCTGACCGGATCACACAGAGTGGGGATCTCCCGCTGTGACACAGCTTGGATTTGAATTTCCCGGCGGCCGCAGTCAATTTCCTGGCATTGGACCAGTATGTTGTCTATCATCGGAGCCTGCCTGGAAGGCACAACTTGGTTTGACTGCGGCCGTCGGGCAATTCAAATCCAAGCTGTGTCACAGCGGGAGATCCCCACTCTGTGTGATCTGGCGGCGCTCGCCCACCTCCAAGGGAGCCCCACAGTCGCCCTCAAGTGTTTTCCACTCACCAAACGCGAGCAGGCGAGTGGAGATTTTGAGGGCTTAATTTTTTTAAAATATATATATATATATATATATATATATATATATATATATATATATATATATATATATATACACAGTCCTGATCAAAAGTTTAAGACCACTTGAAAAATGGCAAAAAATCATATTTTACATTGTTGGATCTTAACAAGGTTCCAAGTAGAGCTTCAACATGCAACAAGAAGAAATGAGAGTGAGACAAAACATTTTTTGAGCATTCAATTAATTGAAAATAACGAATAAACTGAAACAGGCTGTTTTTCAGCTGATCAAAAGTTTAGGACCAAACTAAACCCCCCCAAAACAGAAATCCAACTTCCAAACATGAACTCAGTAATGAGTAGCTCCGCCGTTATTGTTGATCGCTTCAAAAATTCATTTCGGCATGCTTGATGCCTCGCGTTTCCATGAGGTGAGTGGGAACATTTCTCCAAGTGGTGAAGACAGCCGCACGAAGGCCATCTACTGTCTGGAACTGTTGTCCATTTTTGTAAACTTCCCTTGCCATTCATCCCCAAAGGTTCTCAATTGGATTTAGATCAGGGGAACACGCAGGATGGGCCAAAATAGTGATGTTCTTCTCCTGAAGAAGTCCCTTGTCCTGCGGGCATTGTGTACTGTAGCGTTGTCCTGTGTCGTTACCACACAGACGAGGGCCCTCAGTCATGAGGAATGCTCTCTGCAACATCTGGACATAGCCAGCGGCTGTTTGACGCCCCTGCACTTCCTGAAGCTCCATTGTTCCACTGAAGGAAAAAGCACCCCAGACCATTATGGCGCCCCCTCCACTGCGGCGCGTAGAAAACATCTCGAATAAACGAAAACAGGCTGTTTTTCAGCTGATCAAAAGTTTAGGACCACATGCCTTTAAAAGGCCAAATCTGTGCAAAGATGTGGACTCATTGTCATTTTCTGTCAGGTAGTCACACGTTGTGATGGCAAAGACAAAAAAACTCTCCCTTTTTGAACTTGGTCGGGTTGCTGAACTGCATAAGCAGGGTCTCTCATCAAGACACTGGACGATCCTCGACCCAAATCCTCGGCCCTTACTGGTGCTGACTGCAGCCCCATAACCATCAGACGGCATCTGAGACTGAAGGGCTTCAAAAACAAAAAACTTCTTCAAAAACCTTGTCTCTTTGAACGCCACAGAACTGCTTGTTTGGACTTTGCAAGAGAACACCAAACATGGGACATTCAAAGGTGGAAGAAAGTTTTATTCTCTGATGAGAAAAAATGTAACCTTGATGGTCCTGATGGTTTCCAACGTTACTGGCATGACAAGCAGATCCCACCTGAGATGTTTTCTACGCGCCGCAGTGAAGGGGGCGCCATAATGGTCTGGGGTGCTTTTTCCTTCAGTGGAACAATGGAGCTTCAGGAAGTGCAGGGGCGTCAAACGGCCGCTGGCTATGTCCAGATGTTGCAGAGAGCATTCCTCATGACTGAGGGCCCTCGTCTGTGTGGTAACGACACAGGACAACGCTACAGTACACAATGCCCGCAGGACAAGGGACTTCTTCAGGAGAATAACATCACTCTTTTGGCCCATCCTGCGTGTTCCCCTGATCTAAATCCAATTGAGAACCTTTGGGGATGGATGGCAAGGGAAGTTTACAAAAATGGACAACAGTTCCAGACAGTAGATGGCCTTCGTGCGGCTGTCTTCACCACTTGGAGAAATGTTCCCACTCACCTCATGGAAACGCGAGGCATCAAGCATGCCGAAACAAATTTCTGAAGTGATCAACAATAATGGCGGAGCTACTCATTACTGAGTTCATGTTTGGAAGCTGGATTTCTGTTTTGGGGGGGTTTAGTTTTTTTTTTGGAGGTGTGGTCCTAAACTTTTGATCAGATGAAAAACAGCCTGTTTCAGTTTATTCGTTGTTTTCATTAAATTGAATGCTCAAAAAATGTTTTGTCTCACTCTCATTTCTTCTTGTTGCATGTTGAAGCTCTACTTGGAACCTTGTTAAGATCCAACAATCTGACTTTCTTTTATTTTTTGGCACAATAAACCATTTTTCTGATTTAAAAAAAAAAAAAGATCCAACAATGTAAAATATGATTTTTTGCCATTTTTCAAGTGGTCTTAACCACTTCCCGACGGCCGTACGGTGGTTCTACTTCTCTGACTGGCCGTGTTTATACGGCCTGCGCGCGCGTCCGACGGCGGCGCGCGCGTGCCTGCCGCATCGCTGAGATGCCGATGCGAGTGCCTGGTGGCTGTGATGTCCGCCAGGCACTCGGGATCGGCGACTACAGGGACAAGACGTGGAGCTCTGTGTGTAAACACAGAGCTCCACGTCCTGTCAGGGGAGAGAGGAGACAGATGCTGTGTCCCTTGTACATAGGGACACAGATCGGTCACCTCCCCCAGTCACCCCCCCTCCACCTACAGTTAGAACACAATTCAGGGTACACATTTAACCCCTTCCTCACCCCCTAGTGTTAACCCCTTCAATGCCAGTCACATTTATACAGTAATTAGTGCATATTTATAGCACTGATCGCTGTATAAATGTGAATGGCGCCAAAAATGTGTCAAAATTGTCCGATGTCTCCGCCATAATGTCGCAGTCACGAAAAAAATGCTGATCGCCGCCATTAGTAGTAAAAAAAAAAAAATAATAATAATAATTCTGTCCCCTATTTTGTAAGCGCAATAACTTTTGCGCAAACCAGACGCTTCTTGCGATTTTTTTTTTTACCAAAAATATGTAGAAGAATACGTATCGCCTAGACTGAGAAAAAAAATGTTTTTTTAAAAAAAAATGGGCTATTTATTACAGCAACAAGTAAAAAATAGTTTTTTTTTCAAAATTGTCGCTCTATTTTTGTTTATAGCGCAAAAAATTAAAACCGCAGAGGCGATCAAATACCACCAAAAGAAAGCTCTATTTGTGGGGAAAAAAGGACGTTAATTTTGTTTGGGAGCCACGTCGCACGACCGCGCAATTGTCAGTTAAAGTGACACAATGCCACAAGCTGAAATTTCACCTGGTCAGGAAGGGGTATATGTGCCCAGTAAGGAAGTGGTTAAACTTTTGATCAGGACTGTATATACACAAACATACACAGTGGCCCGGATTCACAAAGCACTTGGCCAACGTATCTCCAGATACGCCGCGTAAGTGCAAATATGCGCCGTCGTATCTATGCGCCGTACCCACAAACCAAGATACGCCTAAAAACAGGCTTTATCCCGCCGGCGTAGGGTGGGCGCACATTTACGCTGGTCGCATGGTGGCGCTGACATTGATTAGCCATTCAAATATGCAAATGAGGAAAATATGGCGATTCACGAACCTGCGCCCGCCTGACGCAGGCTACGAGAGGTGTGGCGTAAGTTGTACGTCCGGCGTAAAGTTAAGCCCCATAAAGGAGGTGTAACTCAGCAGCAGACATGTAAAGGTCTGCATCAGGGAACACAAGCCGGCGGTTTTTACGTTGGACGTGTGTCTGGATGGGCGTAGGTTACGTTCATGGCGTAGGCAGTGATCCGGCGTATCTTAGGTAGTTGTTCCGACGTGGTTATGAGCATGCGCACAGGGATGCGTTCACGACACAACGCATGCGCAGTTCGTTCAACGTACTTGTCTGGCTCTCAAACCATCATTTGCATGCGGTCACGCCTCATTTGCATGCTCACGCCCACTTCCACCTACGCCGACTTACGCCTTTGAAACCCAGCGCAGTTTAGGCAGCATTGGCTTCGTGAATTCCATGCTTGCCTCTTTGCGCTTCGTCGGCGTAGCGTACATTGTGATGCGCTACGGCGGCGTAATGTGCGCCCGTTCTCTGTGAATCCGGGCCATAGTGTGTATGTGTAAGAAACTTGCTGATAGGGCATTCTGCAATTTGTAACGTAAAAAGAAAACCCACACTCAACTGGCCATAATGTAAACTCTGATTATTCCAACAGCAGTCGCAGTCAAGTCTACTTTCCAACTTACAATTCCATCCTTAATATAACATGATCGCCGGTGACCGCTTCTTCATGCTTTTTTCCCTGCAGGTATTTTATAAACACGCTCACTTTCATTAGAACTCGTTTTTACGAGCGCTCAATGGAAACCAGAAGGTCTTTAAGGACCGTTTTCATTCCATGACCGACCAACAGAAGTCATTTTTATAGAGATGTCAAAACTCCGACATGTGCAGCGCAGTCAGAGCGTGGGCGGAATTGTGGGAACTGTCGAGTCAGATCCAGAAAAAAGGAAGCCTGAGCGGCTTCTGGAAGCGAGATCTGCGGAGTCAGCGGGTTTAGTACCTGGAGATGGAAACGCCACTGGAAAAGCGAGACTTTATCTGGGAGGCTTAAGACAGAAACCGCTCTGCTGACAGAGATCCCGAGAGCGGCACTAGACGTGTGAATGTGGTCAGCCGGCGTGGGAATGCGGTACGTCGATGTGATACGGAGCTGCCAAGTCTCCCAAGAATCTCAGCACTTTCCTAGAGCTCTGTACACCCGAGCTAAAGAGACCGTAAAAGGTGAGAGGGGCCTGAGAAAGAGCAGGCGCGTTAAACCGGCACTTGCACTGAATAATTTAACACCTGCTAATGAAAACACATCAAAGCTTCAGCTGGCCTAGTAAAAAAGGATTAGAAATCAGTCAAATTATATACGGTCTGCGTACACATCGTAAACATTTCTTTTTAGATATCTTTTAGCTTTACAGCTGCACTTGCATGTCCCAAAAATGTCAAGAGTGCATGAAAAGTCCACTTTAACCATTTAAGGACCGCCCCCTGCACATATACGTCGGCAGAATGGCACAAGCTCGTACCTGTACGTCCTCTTTAAGTGCCCAGCCGTGGGTCGCGGGCCGACCCGCGGACCCGATCGCCGCTGGAGTCCCGCGATCGGTCCCCCGGAGCTGAAGAACGGGGAGAGGTGTGTGTAAACACAGCTTCCCCGTTCTTCACTGTGGCGCCGTCATTGATCGTGTGTTCCCTGATATAGAGAAACACGATCAATGATGTCACCCGTCCAGCCCCACCCCCCTACAGTTAGAAACACATATGAGGTCACACTTAACCCCTTCAGCACCCCCTAGTGGTTAACTCCCAAACTGCAATTGTCATTTTCACAGTAAACAATGCATTTTTTGCTGTGAAAATGACAATTGTCCCAAAAATGTGTCAAAATTGTCCGATGTGTCGCGGTCACGAAAAAAATCGCTGATCGCCGCCATTACTAGTAAAAAAAATAAAAATTTATAAAAATGCAATAAAACTATCCCCTATTTTGTAAACGCTATCAATTTTGCGCAAACCAACCAATAAACGCTTATTGCGATTTTTTTTACCAAAAATATGTAGAAGAATACGTATCGGCCTAAACTGAGGAAAAAAAATGTTTTTATATATTTTTGGGGGATATTTATTATAGCAAAAAGTAAAAAATATTGCATGTTTTTCAAAATTATCGCTCTTTTTTGTTTAAAGCGCAAAAAATAAAAACCGCAGAGGTGATCAAATACCACCAAAAGAAAGCTCTATTTGTGGGGAAACAAGGACGCCAATTTTGTTTGGGAGCCACGTCGCACGACCGCGCAATTGTCAGTTAAAGCGACGCAGTGCCGAATCGCAAAAAGTGGCCGGGTCCTTTACCTGCATTTTGGTCCGGGTCTTAAGTGGTTAAACTCATTTTAAAGACTGCAAAATGGTTTCCTTCTGCATTTAATTGCCTCTTTTCTCCTCATTTCCTCCTCTGACCACTTTTTAGAGTCTTAAGAAATGGACATGGACAAAAGTCTGGTCCCGCATCCAGTTGGCCATCTGGAAGGCAACTTGCTGACTTTGTGGTTTTGGACATATGTGGAGCTCTCAGGGTCAAATCCCTACAATGTGTGACTGGGTTTACCACTGCAAAATGGACATGTGCACCATAAAATTTAAGAGATTAGTGTTGAGTGCTCTCAATCTGGAATACCACATTGACTTAAACCATTAGTGACAACCCTGTGGCGGATCTCGGATACCCCGGCTGGGCACCTTCGCCAGACCTGTGTCTCCTGTTCTCCAAACACACCCGCAGCCTGCAGACTCGCCATAACCAGCCCTTAACCCCCCAATCACGAGGCAACCCACACAGAAGTGCCACATATCAATGCCCATAAGTGCGGCATATCAGTGCCTCCTCATCAGTGCCACCCAATCAGTGCAGCCTATCAGTGCCCATCAGTGAAGGAGAAAAATTACTTCCGCGCCATTGGATTTCATTGACAGCAGCAGGAGTCAATGGCTGCACTGCTGTCATCCATCCAATGAAGAGCTGCCTCAAGCTGGGGGAAATCATCACGGGATCACGCCCACGGAGATTCGGGGCTCAGGTAAGTAAAACGGGGGCTCAGGGGGGCGGGAGACAGCAAGGTGTTTTTTCACCTTAAAGGGGTTGGAAAGGTACAATTTTTTTTCCCCTAAATAGCTTCCTTTACCTTAGTGCAGTCCTCCTTCACTTACCTCATCCTTCCATTTTGCTTTTAAATGTCCTTATTTCTTCTGAGAAATCCTCACTTCCTGTTCTTCTGTCTGTAACTCAACACAGTAATGCGAGGCTTTCTCCCTGGTGTGGAGTGTCGTGCTTGCCCCCTCCCTTGGGCTACAGGAGAGTCAGGACGCCCACTAACACACAGCTCCTTTATCTGCAACGTAGAGAGCATCCTGACTCTCCTGTAGTCCAAGGGAGGGGGTGAGCACAACACTCCACACCAGGGAGAAAGCCTTGCATTACTGACAGAAGTTACAGACAGAAGAACAGGAAGTGAGGATTTCTCAGAAGAAATAAGGACATTTAAAAGCAAAATGGAAAAATGAGGTAAGTGAAGGAGGACTGCACTAAGGTAAGGAAGATATTTAGGGGGAAAAAAATTGTACCTTTACAACCCCTTTAAATACAAAATATTCACCTTTAAACACAGTTAGGGACACTCCCCTTAGCCTTGTCATAGAGGGGGTAGGGGACAAGGAAGAACCAATGGGAACTCAACACTTGTATATCCTCTTGACCACCGCCCCATGTCAAAAAGACGTCCTCTTTTTAAAGTTGAATATCTCGATAACGGCAGCAGCTGCTGCCACAACCGAGATATTCATCTTTTCAGGGGGCGGTGGTGTACACGATAACGGCGGTCTCCGCGGCGGATTCGCCGCGAGATCGCCGTTATCGGTGGCGGGAGAGGCCCTCCGCCGCTTACCGGAGCCGTCGGTAGCGGCGGAGGGGATCGGATGTGTCCGGCAGCTGAGCGGGGACGGGACTGAAGGAAAAATCTCTTTCGCCCGTCCTCATAGCTCTGCTGGGCGGAAGTGACGTCAAAACGTCAGTCCCGCCCAGCCTCTTAAAGAAACATTTTTTTTTTTGTCATTTGAAAAAATGACATTTTTTTTTTTTTTTGCATTTAAGTCTAATTATGAGATCTGAGGTCTTTTTGACCCCAGATCTCATATCTAAGAGGACCTGTCATGCTTTTTTCTATTACAAGGGATGTTTACATTCCTTGTAATAGGAATAAAAGTGATCAATTTTTTTTTTTTTTTTTCAGTGTAAAAAATTATAAAACGAAATAAAAATAAATAAGAAAACCAAAAAAAAATTTTTTAAAGCGCCCCCGTCCCGACGAGCTCGCGCGCAGAAGCAAACGCATACGCGAGTAGCGCCCGCATATGAAAACGGTATTCAAACCACACAAGTGAGGTATCGCCGCGATCGTTAGAGTGAGAGCAATAATTCTAGCCCTAGACCTACTCTGCAACTCAAAAAATGCAACCTGTAGAATTTTTTAAACGTCGCCTATCGAGATTTTTAAGGGTAAAAGTTTGACGCCATGCCACGAGCGGGCGCAATTTTTAAGCGTGACATGTTGGGTATCATTTTACTCGGCGTAACATTATCTTTCACAATATATAAAAAAATTGGGCAAAATGTATTGTTGTCTTATTTTTTAATTCAAAAAAGTGATTTTTATCCAAAAAAAGTGCGCTTGTAAGACCGCTGCGCAAATACGGTGTGACAAAAAGTATTGCAATGACTGCCATTTTATTCCCTAGGATGTCTGCTAAAAAAAAATATATAATGTTTGGGGGTTCTGATTAATTTTCTAGCAAAAAAATTGTGATTTTCACATGAAGGAGAGAAGTGCCAGAATTAACCTGGTGGGCAAGTGGATATTCAAACCACTACAGTTGAAACACATAAAGGGATTATGATAAGCAGGCAGCCCCCTCCTTACACATCCCCTGCTTACACACCTTTGTCTACATGCCATGACCCAACATAATTAAACACAGTAACAAAAGGGGGCGGGGGAGGGATGTAGCATTACATTACATTATCCCAATGAGATTTTGTCTCCAAGTCTCTCAGTCTCTTCTGGGCCAAAATCTGTGTGTAGGAGGCCACGAAAAATACACTTTAACTGCTTGCCGACCAGCCGCCGCAGTTATACGGCGGCAGGTCGGCTCTGCTGGGTGAGAGCACGTAGCTATACGTCACCTCTCCCAGCAGCCGATAGGGGGTGCACGTCGCTCGCCCCTGACACCGACGCGCGTGCCTGGTGGTCGCGATCACCGCCGGACACACGCGATCGCTCGTTACAGAGCGAGAACCGGGAGCTGTGTGTGCAAACACACAGCTCCCGGTCCTGTGAGGGGGGGAAATGACCGATCGTATGTTCATACAATGTATGAACAGCGGTCATTTCCCCAAGTCAGTCCCACCCCCCCTTCAGTTAGAACACACCCAGGGAACAGACTTAACCCCTTCCTCGCCCCCTAGTGTTAACCCCTTCCCTGCCAGTGGCATTTTTATAGTAATCAATGCATTTTTATAGCACTGCTCGATATAAAATTGCCAATGGTCCCAAAAATGTGTCAAAAGTGTCCGCCATAATGTCGCAGTACAGAAAAAAAATCGCTAATCGCCGCCATTACTAGTAAAAAAAAAAAAAAATATTAAGAAAAATGCCATAAAACTACCCCCAATTTTGTAAACGCTATAACTTTTGCGCAAACCAATCAATAAACGCTTATTGCGATTTTTTTTACCAAAAATATGTAGAAGAATACGTATCGGCCTAAACTGAGCAAAAACATTTTTATTTATCTATTTTTGGGGGATATTTATTATAGCAAAAAGTAAAAAATATAAATTTTTTTCAAAATTGTCGCTCTATTTTTGTTTATAGCGCAAAAACTAAAAAACGCAGAGGTGATCAAATACCACCAAAAGAAAGCTCTATTTGTGGGAAAAAAGGACGCCAATTTTGTTTGAGAGCCTCGTCGCACGACCACGCAATTGTCAGTTAAAGCGACGCAGTGCCGAATCGCAAAAAGTACTCTGGTCTTTGACCAGCAATATGGTCCGGGGCTGAAGTGGTTAAACTCTGGTTTAAAAATTGCAAAATGGCTTCCTCCTGCATATTTATTAATGGTCTTATTTCTCCTCATTTCCACCTCTGACCACTTTTCAGAGTCTTAATAAAGGGACCCGGACAGAGGTCTGGTCCTGCATCATACTGGCCATCTGGAATGCAACTTGTTGATCTTGTGGCCTTGGAAAAACAGTATCTCACAAAAGTAAGCACACCCCTAACATTTTTGTAAATTTTTTCTTTCTTTTCATGTGACAACACTGAAGAAATTACACTTTGTATCTACAATGTTGTGTAGTGAGTGTACAGCTTGTATAACAGTGTAAATTTGCTGTCCTCTCAAAATAACTCAACACACAGCCATTAATGTCTAAACCCCTGGCAACAAAAGTGAGTACACCCCTAAGTGAAAATGCCCAAATTGGGCCCAATTAGACATTTTTCCTCCCCGATGTCATGTGACTCATTAGTGTTACAAGGTCCCAGGTGTGAATGGGGAACAGGTGTGTTAAATTTGGTGTTATCGCTCTCACTCTCTCATACTGGTCACTGGAAGTTCAACATGGCACCTCATGGCAAAGAACTCTCTGAGGATCTGAAAAAAATAATTTTTGCTCTACATAAAGATGGCCTAGGCTATAAGAAGATTGCCAAGACCCTGAAACTGAGCTGCAGCACGGTGGCCAAGACCATACAGCTGTATAACAGGACGGGTTCCCCTCAGAACAGGCCTCGCCATGATCGACCAAAGAAGGTGAGTGCACGTGCTCAGCGTCATATCCAGAGGTTGTCTTTGGGAAATAGATGTATGAGTGCTGCCAGCATTGCTGCAGAGGTTGAAGGGGTGGGGGGGGGGGGTCAGCCTGTCAGTGCTCAGACCATACGCCGCACACTGCATCAAATTGGTCTGCATGGCTGTCATCCTAGAAGGAAGCCTCTTCTCAAGATGATGCACAGTTTACTGAAGACAAACAGACTAAGGACATGGATTACTGGAACCATGTCCTGTGGTCTGATGAGACCAAGATAAACGTATTTGGTGTCAGGCGTGTGTGGCGGCAACCAGGTGAGGAGGACAAAGACAAGTGTCTTGTCTACAGCAAAACATGGTGGTGGGAGTGTCATGGTCTGGGGCTGCATGAGTGCTGCCGGCACTGGGGAGCTACAGATCATTGAGGGGACCATGAATGCCAACATGTACTGTGACATACTGAAGCAGAGCATGATCCCCTCCCTTCAGAGACTGGACTGCAGGGCAGTATTCCAACATGATAACGACCCCAAACACATCTCCAGGATGACCACTGCTTTGCTAAAGAAGCTGAGGGTAAAGATGATGGACTGGCCAAGCATGTCTTCAGACCTAAACCCTATTGAGCATCTGTGGGGCTCCTCAAACGGAAGGTGGAGGGGCGCAAGGTCTCTAACATCCACCAGCTCACTGATGTCGTCATGGAGGGGAAGAAGACTCCAGTGGCAACCTGTGAAGCTCTGGTGACCTCCATGCCCAAGAGGGTTAAGGCAGTGCTGGAAAATAATGGTGGCCACACAAAATATTGACACTTTGGGCCCAATTTGGACATTTTCACTTAGGGATGTACTCACTTTTGTTGCCAGCGGTTTAGACATGAATGGCTGTGTGTTGAGTAATTTTGAGGGACAGCAAATTTACACTGTTATACAAGCTGTACACCCACTACACAACATTGTAGCAAAGTGTCATTTCTTGTCACATGAAAAGATAGAATAAAATGGTTACAAAAATGTGAGGGGTGTACTCACTTTTGTGAGATATTGTATGTGGAGATCTTAAAGGGGTTGTAAAGGAAATGTTATGTTTTGGGAAGATTTGTCTTTAGGAAAAGCCTGACCACAATATAGATGGTGACTATCCATTCTTCAATATGAACATGCTGACAAGCCAGCGCCCAGGTTCAGAATTGCAGTCCCTTTAAAGCTTGTAGAACAGAAGAACATAGTAGACAGGGTGTAGTTGTCTAAGACGTGACCCACCTGGACTGACACGGGTGTGTGTTGCACTTCCGCACCTGTGGGGCAGGCCGTGGCACATGAAGGCACAAGCTCTCGTTCACAATTAGCATAGTCTTGTTTACCAGCTTTGTACAGGACACAATAGTCTTCCGTTCACCTGATAAAAACAAAAAATGTCAAAGTTAGTAAATCCACATAAACATTTCCAAAAATAAAATAAAAAACCAGATTTAACCACTTGCTTACTGGGCACTTAAACCCCCTCCCTGCCCAGACCAATTTTCAGCTTTCAGCGCTGATGCACTTTGAATGACAATTGGGTGGTCCGACAACACTGTACCCAAATTACATTATTATCATTTTATTTATTTATTTATTTTTAAAGTGTATTTTGTGCGTGTACTCGAGAGAGGAGCCGGACTGCAGGAGTTGGGAGTAGGCAGGCCTCCCCCAGAGGCAATCTGCCACCTTTCTCCATGCCCCGGGTGGCAATGGCGGGTGTGTGAGGGGGTCCTCCCACACAGCCCCCCCTACCTGCTCCGCTTTGAAGCCCAACGGGGCAGAGGGACTCCCTATAAGGGAGTGAGGATCTAGCCCGCTCTACCAGCCCCGTTAGTCCTTCGCCTCTCTTTTTAGAGACCGCGTGGTCAAAGTGCGTGCATGTTAACCCAATTTCGAGTGCGTGTAAGTGAGGTGGTTTTTGTAGGAGGGGGGTGGACGTACTAAGCGCAGGCTTACCTCGCATAGCACACCCACCGGGAGCCGGGCTGAGACCACCAAACTCAATTCACATGCAGCCGGGACCGGGATCCGAACCCCTAGCTGCAGAGGTGAATGGCTTGTCAGCGCAGTGCCAATCGCGTTGAGCCACCACAGCTCCATTATCATTTTATTTTCACACAAATAGAGCTTTCTTTTGGTGGTATTTTTTTTTTCCTTCATTGATATGCGCTGATGAGGTGGCACTGGGGGGCACTGATAGGCTGCACTGGTGGGCACAGATAAGGCGGGCGGGCACAGATGGGTGGAAATGAAGGGCACTGATAGGTGTTTACGGATGGGCACTGGTAGGGGACACTGATGGGCACTGTTTGGTGACACGATGGGCAATGGTAGGTGACAATAATGGGCAGCACTGTTAATGAGGCAACGATAGGTGGCACTGTGGGTACTGGTAGGCGGCGCTGTTGTGAACTGGTAGGTGGCACTGACAGGTGGCACACGGGCACAGATTAGCTGGCGGCAGCTCTCCCTGGTCGGGACCAATGTCCCTCTGTCAGCCGCCGGTGATGGCTTTTTTTTCTCCTCAAGCCATCAGCGCAAGGAGAAAAAATAGACGATTACCGGCTCTGTTTACATCACATGATCAGCTGACAGCTGTTAACGTGGTAAGGGGGTAGGGATTGACCCCTTACTCCGATCTGTGATCGGCCGAGTCTCAGACTCGCTTGCTCGAGCATGGGAGGACATCTATTGACGGCCTCCCAGCAAAGTAGGTCTGCGCTGTAGCCGTCATTCTGCTATAGTGAGGATGCAAAGGGGTTAAAGTAGAACGTAGCACACTTTTTTCATTTTAAATAGAGTAAAGGAGGATTTTAACACCTCCTGCCCCATAGCCAAGACATGAAGTCAGAGGAAATCCTGTTCTGGTGACAACCAACATTTTGGAATTCTTTCACTCTCAGCTATAACAGACGTCTGGACAAATGGAGAGGCTGAATCTCCCTAATGGGGAGAGAGACAGCAATAAAAATTGGCACAGCCTATAATCCTGGCCGTGATTAGGTTGCATCTTATTTGGGTGGTAGTATTTTCAGTGTGTGAGCGTCTGGTGACTGGTCTACCCGGGGCGCATTTGCACTGGATAAGTGGCAAGAGTGGTGGACTCAGCAATGTCCCAGTTGGCTGCCACCTGGTGGGAATGTACGGGCGAATGCAGAAGCGGGTTGATACTGGCTCGTGCCGGAAGTGCATTGCCTGACGGAAGCTGAAGCTTCTAATCCACTCCCTGGTCTTCTCTCGTCTCGACTACTGAAACTCCCTCCTCATTGCCTTACCTTTAAATAGGCTATCGCCTCTTCAGCCCATCATGAACACTGCTGCCAGGCTCATCCACCTTACAAACTGCCCGCGGTTTGCTACCCCTCTTTGCCAATCCCTGTCACTCAACCAACAAATTAAATTCAAGATACTAACCATAACTCACAAAACCATCCAAAACTCGGCCCCAAGCGACATCACTCACCTGGTCTCTCAACACCAACCAAATTGTTCTCTTCATTCCTCCCAAGACCTCCTGCTCTCTAGCCTTGTCATCTCATCCCATACTCACCTCCATGACTTCTGCAGAGCCTCTCCCATCCTCTGGAATGCTCTACCCCAATCTTTGTCCACTTTCAGACGATCCCTGAAAACTCATCTCTTCAGAGAAGCCTATTTGGCCCCCACCTAACAACTGTACATTTATTTTCTCCATCAGCACTTCCCCCACAGTTATTACCTCTTGTATCTCTTGACCTTCCTGTGACAGACCTAGCTGCGACAAAGGCTTTTGGAGAGGACTGAATGCAAGCCTCTTGCCTTCCGATTATGGGCCAGGGCCTCAAAACAGGAAGGCAGATGGGTTATCCCGGCAGACAGACCTGGAACCTTAAGACTACTTTTCCAACATCCTCGAGTTGACCCGTTCGGGGTCCCACTGTGGCTGTTGGACTGTTTCTCAGGGGGGAGTATTGTCATGGACCTTGGAATGCTCAAGTGTTTGAATCTGTTACACAGTGGGGGGTCTTCTGCTCTGTCACTCCATGGTCTGGAGGAAAAGCATTGTTCTGTGTTTGGCTGTTTGTGTACTTTGATTGCCCCCTGGAGCTTCTGTCTCATTACACATAGCAGTCCTCCTATTCAAGCTATCGGACCAATCCCTGCTGACCCTGTTTCAAGTCCTCATTTGCATGGCTAAGAGGACCTAATTGAGAACTACAATGTACTTTACAATTGACCAATAGGAAAGCGGTTGTTGGGGGCGGGATGTTCAAACTGCTGTATAAAAGTGTGTTGTGTGCATCCAATAAAGAGTTTCCTGTTTGAACTTACATACAGCCTGCCTGGTGTTTGTTCTGATGGATTTCGAACGGCACATAGCTGTAGTTCGAATCCCGGAGCCTTGGATGACCGATCCATCAGACGTTGCGATCTGCAATCTGATTCAATAGCAGCAGAGGAGTGTCGGGAGAGTGGAATGGAGCGAGCAAGGGTCTCGTTACACTTCCCTCTTAGATTGTAAGCTCTAACGAGCGGAACCCTCTGATTCCTATGATTTTAAAGTGTATTATAGTTGGACTGTCTACCCTCAAGTTGTAAAGCGATGCATAAACTGTCGGTGCTATATAAATCCTGTATAATAATAATTTGCATGTATTGATTTTGAACATTTTTCTCAACTTAGACTATTCATCTTTGCCTCCAAGAAAGCAAGGTCCTCAAGAAGCAAGTAAAGTGAAACGCGTCAACCTCTTGGGCGATGATAGGCAAAGACAGTTCTGAATAGTATATATGGTTTTGTGCAACAAATAGGATTAATTTTTGTATTGTGTTTAAGCTGTGGTTTTAATATAATTTTGTAATAAATATTTTGTACTTTTTTTTTGTGTAAAGACCTCTTTGTACCAGTAAAGTCCACAAAAAAAAATGGGGTTGGAGCTGTATAATAATGGATGTGGTACACTATGAGCAGCCATAAAAAAAAAAGAAGGTTATATATTAGGGTCTCTGATCACTTTGTATTCTATTTGAAACTTTAAAAAAAAATGCCTTTAATTATACTTTAACCACTTGCCGACTGCTTCACGCACTTATACATTGGCAAAATGGCTTGGCTGGGCAAAGCAACGTACCCGTATGTCGCTTTGAATTTCCCGCATGCGGCGTGTGCCCACCGCGAGCTCCGTGACCACGGGACCCAATGCCCTCCGGTGTCCCGCGATCATGTCACGGAGCTGCAAAACAGGGGGATGCCTGTGTAAACAAGGCATTTCCCTGTTCTGCCTAGTGACAGGACACTGATCGTTCTGCTCCCTGTCATCGGGAGCAGTGGTCAGTGTCGTGTCACATATAGCCCATCCCCCACACAGTTAGAATCACTCCCTAAAAAACACGTAACCCCTTCCTCGCCCCCTAGTGGTTAACCCCTTCCCTGCCAGTGTCATTTACACAGTAATCAGTGCATTTTTATAGCACTGATCGCCGTATAAATAACAATGGTCCCAAAATAGCGTCAAAAGTGTCCGATGTGTCAGCCATATCATCGCAGTCACGATAAAATAAAAACGCAGATAAAACAATCCCCTATTTTGTAGACGCTATAACCAAACCAATCAATATGCTTAAAGTGGATTTTTTGATGTCACAATGTAGAGTATAGGATTTCCTATCATCTGTGCCCAGTCTTGCCACAAAGAGTTAATCCAGCTCTGAGCAATCCTCTTTTATTGTTCAGTGAAAATTAACAGACTTCCGGATAAAACCTAAATCTAAATAAAAAGTCCTTTCCTCTCTCCTTGCTTTGAGTGACAGGTTATTTACATATCTAGCTTGGACATGTTTAGCATATGTTATGTTAATCATAATATGAGGTGATCCACAGTTCATTGTATATTACCAGGATGTGTTATGTGGGGGAGGGGTGGATTTCTCACTTTTTATACTGTGGATCACCTCATATTATGATAAACATAACATAACATATGATAAACCTGTCCAAGCTAGATATGTAAATAACCTGTCACTCAAAGCAAGGAGAGAGAAAAGGACTTTTAATTTAGACAGGGTTTTATCCGGAAGTCTGTTAATTTTCACTAAACAATAAAAAAGAGGATTGCTCAGAGCTGGATTAACTCTGTGTGGCAAGACTGGGCACAGATGATAGGAAATCTTATACTCTACATTGTCACACCCATTTTGGGTTTACATCCACTTTAATGCAATTTTTTTTTACCAAACATATGTAGAAGAACACATATCGGCCTAAACTGAGAAAGAAATGTATTTATTTACCGTATTTATCGGCGTATACCGCGCACTTTTTTGCCCTGAAAATCAGGGCAAAATCGTGGGTGCACGGTATACGCCAATACCCGCTTTCCCACGCCGAGTTTTGAATACTGCGCCGACATATACCGAGCGCAGTACACTCGGGTATAGTCGGCCAGTCTCGGCTCCTTCCGCGCTCACGTCCTGGACGTACAGGACGTGAGCGCGAGCCTGCCCAATACACGAGTGTACTGTGCTCTGTATATGTCGGCGCAGTATTCAAACTTGGCGCGGGAAACAAGCGGGGAGGACACCGCAGAAGGACGCCGGACCCGACGAAGAGGACACCCGAAGCCCGCAGACGGACCCCGGACCCGACAAAGAGGACACCCGAAGCCCGCAGACGGACCCCGGACCCGACGAAGAGGACACCCGAAGCCGCAGAAGGACGCCGGACCTGACGAAGAGGACACCCGAAGCCGCAGACGGACGCCAGACCCGACGAGGCCGCCGATAGACGCCGCGCAAGACACCAAAACTGTAAGTAAAAAAATATTTTTTTTCCACAGGTTTCGGGGCCACTTTAGGGGTGCCCGGTATACGCGGGAACGCGTTATACCGCGATAAATACGGTATATTTATTATAGCAAAAAGTAATAGTTTTTTTTTCAAAATTGTGTCTTTTTTGTTTATAGCGCAAAAAATTAAAACCGCAAAGGTAATCAAATACCACCAAAAGAAAGCTCTATTTGTGGGGGAAAAAAGGACGTCGATTTTGTTTGGGTACAACGTCGCACGACCGCGCAATTGTCATTTAAAGCGACGCAGTGCCGAATCGCAAAAAGTGCTCCGGTCAGGAAGGGGGTAAATTCTTCTGGTGCTGAAGTGGTTAAACTGGCACGGTAAAAAAATAAATAAAAATTCATAAGCAAAAAATGTAATGTGCGTACAATTTAACAGAACTCAGTGTATTTTTCTTCGGCTTTATAGCGTACCCCCTACAAGCCGAACGTAACAAAGGAAGCCAAATAACATGACATTTCATGCAATGTGTTTGGCTGATGAGTGTAGATTCGCCTGTAATTGCTTCAGAAATAACTCACCGGGGGATTTTATGGCCGATCATAAAATCTGTATGAATGTGTTCATGAAGAACTTTCCAAGATAATTCGGCTTTTATAGGACGTGTTCTAATGAGCACATTGTACTGCGATTGTGAAAGCACAGTGTCTTCTTGTATCGATTGTACTTTGCATCTGTTACATCGTAAGCACTTTTATTCTGAAACACATGGGACGCGCATCTGGTGCACAGAGCAAGACGGTCCTCGTTACCCACACGTGTCTTGGAGGCTTAACAAACTCATCCACATATTGCATGACTTCAGCGCAGTACATCATCTTATTAGGCAGAAAAGCATCTCTTATTGTATGGTGGCAAAGGATATTCTGGGTTGCGAAGGGCAAGTCAATAAATGGCTGCATTGGGATGTACGGAATACCTGTGAATTCCATGCGGGCATAGACAGCCCTTTGTGCGGGTGTATGCATACGCCCCATGTGAATAAGGCTTAGCTATGTAACATAAATCTGACTGGTTTGTGAAGCTAGACCAATCAGAGGAACACTAAATGGTGCAAGACCAAACAGAGAAAGACTTTATGGTGCTAGTCTATTCAAATGATCACTGGTGCTAGTCCAATCAAAGGAACACTGGATGGAGCTCTAGACCAAAGGACCACTGGATGGGGCTCTAGACCAAAGGACCACTGGATGGGGCTAGACCAAAAAAACACTGGATGGGGCTCTAGACCAAAGGACCACTGGATGGGGCTAGACCAAAAAAACACTGGATGGGGCTAGACCAAAAAAACACTGGATGGGGCTAGACCAAAGGCACACTGGATGGGGCTAGACCAAAGGCACACTGGATGGGGCTAGACCAAAGGCACACTGGATGGGGCTAGACCAAAGGCACACTGGATGGGGCTAGACCAAAGGCACACTGGATGGGGCTAGACCAAAGGCACACTGGATGGGGCTAGACCAAAGGCACACTGGATGGGGCTAGACCAAAGGCACACTGGATGGGGCTAGACCAAAGGCACACTGGATGGGGCTAGACCAAAGGCACACTGGATGGGGCTAGACCAAAGGCACACTGGATGGGGCTAGACCAAAGGCACACTGGATGGGGCTAGACCAAAGGCACACTGGATGGGTGGCACACTGGATGGGGCTAGACCAAAGGCACACTGAATGGGGCTAGACCAAAGGCACACTGGATGGGGCTAGACCAAAGGCACACTGGATGGGGCTAGACCAAAGGCACACTGGATGGGGCTAGACCAAAGGCACACTGGATGGGACTAGACCAAAGGCACACTGGATGGGACTAGACCAAAGGCACACTGGATGGGACTAGAGCAAAGGCACACTGGATGGGTGGCACACTGGATGGGGCTAGACCAAAGGCACACTGGATGGGGCTAGACCAAAGGCACACTGGATGGGGCTAGACCAAAGGCACACTGGATGGGGCTAGACCAAAGGCACACTGGATGGGGCTAGACCAAAGGCACACTGGATGGGACTAGACCAAAGGCACACTGGATGGGACTAGACCAAAGGCACACTGGATGGTAATGGACCTTTTTTTGAGCCCCTGAAAATGGGGGGACTGTGTGAAAAAATGGTTGCAGTTCCTAAAATTTGTACTTGATATTTGTTCAACCCCTTGACTTAAAGTGGAAAGTCTACACTTCAAATTAATTTGGATTGTTTCGTTTAAATTTTATTCTGGTGGCTTACAGAGCCAAAAGTATGAAAATTGTCCCCGTGTCCAAATGTGAACAGTGCAGTAAACATTCACAGTGAACGTTCACAGCGTCTCCCCGCAGGGATGTAGTCCCAAGGGAGGGGGCGAGCACGCTGACTAACCCCCAGCCAGAAAAGCTCGGATGATGGGGGCAAGCTTACCAAGGAGGAACAGGAACTGAGAAATTCAGACAAAGAAAAAAAAATTTAGAAGGGAAATCGAAGGAAAAGGTAAGTGAGTGAACCAACAATGCACGAGCTTAAAGGAACAAATTTAGAAAATAAAAAACCTTTACAACCCCTTTAAGAGGAAGCTCCAAGCTCTATTTCAGGTGGGCTATGTTCAGGAAATGACCCATCTGCATGTCCATCCCAGTATAAAGTGGCAGCTAAAACCTTTATAACATGCAATGAACAAAAGTCAACTGATTTGAGGTTTGGCCCAATACAAGAACCCGTGTTGGGTTGGACTTTGTTGCTCTAGTGCATGGGTCTTCAAACTATGGCCCTCCAGTTGTTCAGGAACTACAATTCCCATCATGCCTAGTCATGTCTATGAATGTCCGAGTTTTACAATGCCTCATGGGATGTGTAGTTCCGCAACAGCTGGAGGGCCGTAGTTTGAGGATCCCTGCTCTAGTGGAATGGAACCAGGATGACCTTACCTCCTCCGCACTGTACGCTGCAGCCCTCCCAGCTGCTGTGTGTCCACATGTAGATGGGGTCTGGCTGCTTCTCCACCTCCGTCCTCTGCTCTCCAGTCTGGTTCACTGGAATGGTGTATTCATAATGAATTCCATAATTCTGGTCATGGAACAGGAGAACCTAAACAGAAAGAAAAAGTAGTAAAGAAGCATCTGCTGGCCGGCACAGTATAACTGCTTAAGGCGGTAATATTCCCAAAACGAAAAAAAATTGATTCTATTGAAGCTTACCAATCTCAAGTTGTGATGGCTGCATTTGTTTTCGGTGTCAGTGTGTTTTTTATTTTAATATATATTATTTTTTATTATTTATTGCCATTTTTCTTTCTTAGCCCTGTTGGGGGGCTTTGGTGAGATATCAGGGCTCATAACAGACCCGTGACATCTCACCTTTGAGACAGAGAAAGGGACTAAGGACACAGATTTCCCAGTCCCTTTCTCAGCTGCACTGGAAATGAATGGACAGGAGACAGAGGCTCCTCTCCATTCATAAACTGAAGCATCGTAAACACAGTTTACAATGCTCAGTCATATGAATGGACAGAGTCAGTAATCACTGACTCTGTTCATTCGGAAAAGGTAGGAGCCGGGTTTAGCGGCTCCTACCGCCGCTCTCCATCCTGACAGAGGCGGACACGGAGGGGGGACACAGATCACGGAGGGGGGAAGCAGCGGCACGGAGGGGGAGAGCATAACAGAGGACGGCAGCGGCACGGAGGGGGAGAACAGAGGACGGCAGCGGCACGGAGGGGGAGAACAGAGGACAGCAGGACAGAAAAGGTAGGAGCCGGGTTTAGCAAGTCCTACTGCCGCTCTCCATCCTGACAGAGGCGGACACGGAGGGGGGACACAGATCACGGAGGGCGGAAGCCTAACAGAGGACGGCAGCGGCACGGAGGGGGAGAACAGAGGACGGCAGCGGCACGGAGGGGGTGAACAGAGGACGGCAGCGGCACGGAGGGGGAGAACAGAGGACGGCAGCGGCACGGAGGGGGAGAACAGAGGACGGCAGCGGCACGGAGGGGGAGAACAGAGGACGGCAGCGGCACGGAGGGGGAGAACAGAGGACGGCAGCGGCACGGAGGGGGAGAACAGAGGACGGCAGCGGCACGGAGGGGGGGAACAGAGGACGACAGCGGCACGGAGGGGGAGAACAGAGGACGACAGCGGCACGGAGGGGGAGAACAGAGGACGACAGCGGCACGGAGGGGGAGAGAGGACGGCAGTGGCACGGAGGGGGAGAACAGAGGACAGCAACGGCAGGGAGGGAGAGAACACTCCGACAGCGGCACAGAGGGGGGGGGGGGACAGGAGCATGGAGGGAGAGTCAGGTATCGGTAAAGTATCGGAGCATTTTCCCGGAGTACAAGTACTCGGGGAAATGCTTGGTATCGGGACAACCCTAGTTACTAGCACCCTTGTTGTGGCGCTGCCGAAGCGCTTTGATCACGGAGGGGGGAAGCTACCTCATACTCAGGGCCGCCATCAGGAATTTTGGGACCCCTTACACAGCTTCAGGCATGGGCCTCCTGGAGCAGAGAACCGGAGGGGGAGGGGGGCTGCCGCCTGAAATTGAGAGAAGCGGGGGGGCTGCCGCAAATTGAGAAGGGGGGGGGCCCCCAGATGGCAGGCCATGCCTGAAGATGTGTAAGGGGCCCCAAAATTCCTGATGGCGGCCCTGAGTATTATGAGGTAGCTGCTTTGGGCCTCACAACAATGACAGGGCCCAGGGCAGCTTCCCCCTTTGCCCTGCCTTAAAGACGGTCCTGTATATGATGTTTCTGGTTGGACGAGAACACAACGTCACAAGGCTAAAATAAAAACTATTAGGCAACCATGATGCTAGAGGGAGAGTAGGATTAAGCTGTAAAGTGGCTTAGTAAAATAAAGAATTCTGTGTACTTCTGTGCAGTTTATTTGCTTTGCTCCTGAAGTCATGTTATTGGCCTTGGTGTTACAGTGGAGATCAGTCACTTCCAGTTTTAGGTACACCTGAGATGCAGTGAGCTCTGGTGTAATGTGATAAGGAGCACAGGAGTTTACACCCAAGCCTTAGCTGTGGTGGCTGTGGTGGCTGTGTTAGGTTTTCATTTTTTTAGGCTTTATTTACATCGGTGATCCAGCCGGTAACACGCCTCCTGTCTCAGGGGTGTCACTCTGGATGAAGGATCAATGGAGGCACTCTTGGACAGTGGAACTGTCAGTCTGTGGGGGGTGAGTGTTTAATGGATTAGCAGATTTAGATGGACTTGACTAATTAAAGCTGAACTCCAGAGAACGCTTTTTAACCTCCTGGGACCCGCGCTATAGTCAAATGATGGCTACAGCGCGGATTCCAAAATCCAACAGGACGTCAATTGACGTCCGCCCCTTTGGGCGTTCCCCGCGCGCGCTCCAGAGCGCGCAGCGGGGAAACTCTGTGTTGGCCGTGTCCCTTGGACACAGCCAATTACAGATCGCCGCGAACGGCCAATCAGAGTGGCCGTTTGCGATGCGATCTGTGCGGCTAATGAGAGATGATCTCATATGTAAACATATGAGATCATCTCTCATTGCCGTTTTACACAGAGACAGCGTCCTGTCAGGGAGAAAGGAGACCGATCTGTGTCTCTTGCACATAGGGACATAGATCGGTCACCCCCCCCCCCCCCCACCTACAGTTAGAACACAATGCAGGGAATACATTTAACCCCTTCCTCACCCCCTAGTGTTAACCCCTTCAATGCCAGTCACATTTATACTGTAATTAGTGCATATTTATAGCACTGATCGCAGTATAAATGTGAATGGCGCCAAAAATGTGTCAAAAGTGTCCGATGTGTCCGCCATAACGTCGCAGTCCCAATAAAAATCGCAGATCGCCGCCATTTCTAGTAAAAAAAAAAAAATAATAAAAAATAATAATTCTGTCCCATATTTTGAAGGCGCTATAACTTTTGCGCAAACCAGTCGCTTATTGCGATTTTTTTTTTACCAAAAATATGTAGAAGAATACGTATCGGCCTAAACTGAGAAAAAAAAATGTTTTTTTTTTTTAAATTGGGATATTTATTATAGCAACAAGTAAAAAATATTGTATTTTTTTAAAAATTGTCGCTCTTTTTTGTTTATAGCGCAAAAAATAAAAACCGCACAGGCGATCAAATACCACCAAAAGAAAGCTCTATTTGTGAGGAAAAAAGGACGTCAATTTTGTTTGGGAGCCACGTCGCACGACCGCGCAATTGTTAGTTAAAGCGACGCAGTGCCGGAAGCTGAAATTTCACCTGGGCAGGAGGGGGGTATATGTGCCCAGTAAGCAAGTGGTTAAGCAGTTACAGTAACAAAAAGCTTTACATAAATGTATATAAGCTGATGATTGTGAGCACCCCTGTCGGTGGTGAAAGGTTTGTCTCAATCCCCTGACTGCTACTTTTGCTGGACAAGCTGGTAAAGGAAGTAGAAATATAACAGCCTTAAGCCTCGTACACACGATCGGATTTTCATCGGACAAAGCGTAGGACTTTTGTGTGAAGGGCATTGGCCAGGAACTTGTCTTGCATACAAACAGCAAAGAATTGTCGGTACGTGATTATGCCTGTCCGCGCTATTCTGCCAACCTATATCTACATGGGCCGGTCCACAAGTGGTTAAAGTAACAGTGCCGTTTCGCAAAATATGGCCTGGTCATGAAGGGGGGGGGGGTAAACCTTCTAGAGGTCAAGTGGTTATGACTAATAAGATCCTATTAGAGTAATGTCAACATCCAATTCAAGGCCGTTTGAAACAATGTTTACATGGGCATATTTTAGTCTTTCATTAGACAAATGTACTAAATTTGGATCGCAGCAGGCGGCCTTCAAAGAACCTGACCGCGCCATAAACACATCTAACTGGCAGATGTTGGCATAATGCCACGTCCCCCTTTTGTATTTTATTTTTATCAGTTTGCTGCATATTACAATAAACGGAAAGCAGATGATGAAAATATAATTTACGAACAAGTCTGATCTCTCATATAAAAATCACTATAAAATCAGACAAGTCCAACCTCTTTCAGTATAAAATCAATCACGCAGATTAAAACATATCTGTATGATTTCTAGCAAGCGGTTTTCTGATTTGGGTTATTATTGGCTTATTTCAACATTTATTAAACCGAACAAGTATGACGACTGTTTTTCTGCTGCATTTGGCTGAACGACTCTTCTGTAGAAGGCAATTGAGAGCCGACAAATAACTGAGAGACGGCCAATCAGAAAACAGTAATAAAGAAAGGAGGAGTTTTGACAACTGTATCATAAACATTTTTGTAATGGAAAAAGAGATTGGCCCAGATTCACAGAGAGCAAGGCGCACATTACGCCGCCGTACGGCACGCCAACGTAGCGCGGAGAGGCAAGCATTGCATTCAGCAAGCCAGTGCTCCCAACGCTGTGCCAGCGTGGCGTGGGTTTCGAAGGCGCACGCCGGCGTATGTGGAAGTGGGCGTGACCCCATGCAAATAATGGGCCGAGCGCCAGACAGGTACGTATCACGAACTGCGCATTTTCCCGTGATGTGGACGCATGCACAGCACCCCCCTGCGCCTTCTCACAACCACGCCGGTGTAGTGTCACAGTTTGCTGCCTATCGTAGAATGCTGCGGAAGTCACGTGGCGGCCAACTACGCATGCGCGATGCGTTCCAATGGATTTACGACAGTACACACCAGCGAACCCCTTCATTCAGGGCGACGTGGATTTAGAGGAAAGAGGCCAGTCGCTTAGCTCGGACAGCTCGATCCGCCTCCTGGCTCTTTTTTTTTTTTAACATCCTCCAATCCACGGGGATGTTAAGGAAAGAGCCTGGATGCCGACCGAGGTTTCACTGGTGTGTACTGTCGTGAATCCATTGGAACGCATCGCATTTGCGTTTGGAACGCATCGCGCATGCGCAGTTGGCCGCCACGTGACTTCCGGAGCATTGAACGATAGGCAGCAAACTGTGACAATACACCGGCACAACTGCCTAAGCTACGCCGGATCACCGCGTACGCCGTGAACATAATGTACGCCCAGCCAGACACACGTCCAACGCACAATACGCCGGCTTGTGTTCCCTGGTGCAGACCTGTGCATGTCTGTTGCCGGGTTGCACCTCATTTATGGGGAATAACTTTACGCCGGACGTACAACTTACGCGCGATCTCGTGTAGCATGCGCCGGGCACACGCACGTTCGTGAATCGGCGTATTTCCCTCATTTGCATGCTTGAATGGCTAATCAATGGGAGCAGCACCATGCGCCCAGCCCATATGTGCGCCCACCCTACACATTGGCACTTACGTCGGCGTAACGTGTTATATGTCGGCGTAAGTGCTTTGTGAATCTGGGCCATTGAGGATACAGCGTCCTCAATCTTTCTTTCTGTTGCAGCCAGTGGCAGCCCATCCATATGGGGCGTAGGGGCTCCTCCCCCCTAATCCATGCACCCAGCCCCTAATTTACATGCAGGGTGCCGGACGCATGGATTGCAATGTTATTTTTATTTTTTTGAAGCATGTGATCAGAGCCTAAGGCTCCAATTGGCTTCAAAAAAGGGTTGGCTCGGGGCGTAGAGCACAGGGCCCCGAGCCCACCCAGTTGTGTGACAATATCAAATATTCGCCATTGTCTTCCTGATTCTCCTTCCAGCAAATCCCAGCTCAGGAAGCAGTTCCTGAGACCCGATTGGCTGACTTGATGGGACTTCTTTTTTCAACCTCACCTACTATGTAACATTGATTCAGCTTGGCACAAAGTACGTACGTATATCCCATACCTGAGGGATCGCTGTGGAAGCTGACAATCACTGTAGTAGTTGATTGCCATGACCATTGGGGTCCTGTGCTTCCGATTGGATGAGGCAGAGAGTAGAGACACAGTGATGTCATGATCTCTACCGCATCCAGATGAACACGACCATGGAGTTGATTTATTAAAAATGGAAAATGCAAAATCTGGTGCAGCTCTGCATAGAAACCTTCCAGATTAATTAAACAAGCTTGTTGTAATATGTTGGCCGATTTATATGGGATATTATATATATGTGTGTGTTGTATTATTAGATTATAAGTCCAAAATTGACCAGGCCAGATTTCAGTTGACATTTGGTAACTGTTAAGATAATTACATGTTACACATCAACAGAGGCTTGTCGATTGTCAATAGGCAAAGAGACAGGATGAGCCTATTTTGCACATCAAACCAATCAAACCATTACTCAGGCCACATGTAATCTAATTACATATTAGAGGGAGCTTATTAATATGCAAGGATGCAAAATTAGGAATAGGTGATGATTGAAGCCGTCTCCGGCTGGGCCATTACCTGTCACTCTGAAAGACAGGATGTAGATCAAAGACGGCCAATCAAATTGCTCAGCTATTCAGTGGATAGGGAATATAATCCTGGAGGTGAGTCTTGTCACGGGTCTAGGAAGAGATTTGAATTATATGCTCTGTTGGATTTTGTATCGTCTGTGGACTTTGTTCGTTATTGGAAGTTAAATAAAATGCATTCTCTGGAGAGCCTGGTGTGTTGCTGCGGAACAACAAATTTATAGTCATCATACTAACATCTAAATATCAATTATCTAATCGGACTCCACTATTGGACATTTATATCACTACAAAGCTGAAGTTGGAAGCCGGTTGGCCACCATGCACAGCTGCACCAGATTCTGCACTCTCTAGTTTTAGTAAATCGACACCCCCACCAGTTTTCATTGAATTGTTTTTTAACCTTCTGTGAATGGCGGAATTGGCAAGCGCACAGGACCTGCAAGATAGCAGTGACCCCTGTAGTGACTTTAACAGCTGTCCCTCAGGTATGACATATACAAACTTACATGCAATTCATTTTATAACGTTGTAAAGCGCTGCACAAACTGTTGGTGCTATATAAATCATGCATATATAGCGCTTAAAGCGGAGTTCCGGCCACAATTTCACTTTTTAAATATAAATATCCCTGTAATACACAAGCTTAATGTATTCTAGTAAAGTTAGTCTGTAAACTAAGGTCCGTTTTGTTAGGTTGTTACAGCATTTAGACACTTTATAAAATAGAAATTGACTGGGGCCATCTTAAGTGTGGGCATCATGAAGCCAGACTGTATGACTTCCTGGATTTCAGCCTTGCACATGCTCAGTGCTGCACAAGCAGTGTCAGATCAGGTTTCAGCACCTGTGCTGTCCAAGTCACATGATTCTTTGAGACTGGGGAGTGCACAGACTCCTGGAAAGTTACACCCACTACATTCCCAGGAGTCTGTGCGGTGTAGGTTAGGAAGCATTAAGCACCTAGGTGCAGGAAGTGGGAAGATTAACTATTCTGCCTAGCAACAACAATTTGAAGGCATCTAAAAAAAAAAATGACATTTTTTTAAAACTACTGATGTAATGTTATATTTATGGGTGGAACTCCACTTTAAGTGCTACTAGTAACTAACTTCCACCATATCACCGCGCTGCCAGACCTCCATCTATCACCTCAGAGACGATGAACAGTCATTTGCGTTGTTTTGTTTATTGGGGGGATATAACTTGGTTGGGGAAAGGGGGATATGGGATGCCCATAGAACATGTTGCTTTGCCATCATAGTAACCACTAGAGGCCCGTGCTATAGTCAAATGACGGGCACAGCGCAGGCCTGAAAATCCGGGAGGACGTCAATAGACGTGCGCGCCCCGTGCTCTGATCACCGAGTCACAGAGACTCGGTGGAGCACAGATGATGTGACCATGTGATCAGCTGTCAGCCAATGACAGTTGATCACATGATGTAAACAAAGGATCGGTAATCGTTTTTATTTCTCCTCCCGCTTTTTTTCAGCGTGAGGAGTAAAAAAAGCAGGTTGCAGGCTTGTTTACTAGGGACATCGGTCCCGAAGAGGAAGGAGGCACATCTGCCGCCTCTGTGCCAAAAATACTGCCTGCCAGTGCCACCTATTAATGCCCACAGTGCCACCTATCAGTGTCCATCACTGCCAGCTATCAGTGCCACCTATTAGTGCCACTTCTCAGTGCCCACTGGTGCCACCCATCAGTGCCCACCAGTGCCACCCATCAGTGCCCACCTGTGATGCCAATCAGTGCCACCTAGTAATGCTGCCTATGAGTGTAACAGTGCCCACCAGTGCAGTCATATCAGTACAGCCCCATCAGTACAGCCCCATCAGTACAGCCCCATCAGTACAGCCCCATCAGTACAGCCCCATCAGTACAGCCCCATCAGTACAGCCTCATCAGCATACATCAATGAAGGAGAAAAACATATATAACAAAATATAATTTTTTTTAATCTGTCTTTATTTTTTTTAAAGAAAAAATAAAAACCGCAGAGGTGATCAAATACCACCAAAAGAAAGCTCTATTTGTGGGAAAAAAATGATATAAATTTAATTTGGGTACAATGTTGCGTGACATTCAAAGTGCGACAGCACTGAAATCTGAAAATTGGTCTGGGCAGGAGGGGGGTTTAAGTGCCCAGTAAGCAAGGGGTTAAAGAACTTGTATTGAGCCTTGAAGCACTGATGCAGAGATAATATCTACACTCACTTCCCCTGCATCACCATACAGATTATTTCTCCTCCTCTGCGTATCTCCCGCAGAACGTTACTCCCAGGACTTCTCTCCTCCTGCACAAACTTTACTGTAGATCCTTATATCTTTCCTGTAACATCCTCCTCTGTGAGCAAAAGAGGCCGCTCTGAGCAGTCTCAATGGCTGGCTCTGAAATGTGCAGTTACTAGGCCAGAGGTCTGCAGTACCTCTCCCCGGCGGGCTAGTAATTTAGCAGCACATGTAACTTGGCGGACTACTGTTCCCAGCAAGTCCGGTCCGCAAATCCTGCGCCCTCAGGCCGTATGGATTTGGTACATTTCACACAGTCTCTCCTCTGGCCTCGCACCCAGCTCCCCTGGCATGCCTTATCCAAATGTCCCACTCACCGACCTTCTCCTGCCCCGAGTCCATGATGAAGAACTTTATCTGGACAAGTGTTACGACAGCTTCTTCAGCCCCTCTGTTCCAGGACACTCCATCCATGACCATTCAAGGATGTAGTTCCCTCCCAGCTCTCTCGCGCTCCTCTGCGATCGCCCCCCCCCCCCCCAGATAGGGACGGCCCCCTGCTGCGACCTAATTCGCCATTCTCTACGTCTCCCGGCCAACAACTTCTCCCCAGTGGGCTGGGGCCTGAGCTTATATGGGAGGCCTGCCCCCTGCCAATACCAAGTGGGGATTGGTCAGGGCTCCTCACATGAGCTCCCTGTCGCTCCAGTCCTGTGCCCCTCTTCCAGATCATTCTCCCTGGAAGCAGGGGAGGCGTCCCAGAACTATAGCACAGGTGGTCACACCCACTGCTACACTAACCACTCCCTGCCCCCAGATCAAAACAAACAGGCCTAGCCTGAAGCATAGGCCTGCCTAAATTTACCTGCACTGACAGTTTCCCTAGCAAAAAATCCAACTCTAGCACCTACCTACACAGTAGAGGGTGCTACATATAAAATTAATAATAATTATTAAGATAATACCTGGAGTTCAGTTTTAAGCATCTTAAGGCTTCATTTTCCCATTTTGTTTGCATTGAATTAATATTTTCTGCCATTTAACCCAAAGCAAAAAACAACAAAATCTCCCCAGTCTCTGAGCCGTAAATAACTTCTTTGGCTGAAGGATCAAATATTAAACGCATGATAAGTCATTTAGAATGAATGATAAACACCCAAACATTGCATGACTTGGCACCACTATCTTTTAAATATCCAGGTTCAGGAGGAAATTGGGTACATTTAAAGGTCAAGTGGAAAGCATCTTGTTACAAATCTAGCAAAACTCAAGCCAAGAACATAGTTCAAAAAAGGCAAACATTAACGCATGAGAAGACATATAGAATGAATGATCAACACCCAAATACTGCTTGGCACCACTGAATTTATATACCTACGTTCAAGACCGGATTTGAGAAATTATAGGTCAAGTGGAAAATATCTGGCCACAAACCTGGCAAGGTACAAGCCAAGTACAGTGGGGATCGAAAGTTTGGGCACCCCAGGTAAAAATTTGTATTAATGTGCATAACGAAGCCAAGGAAAGATGGAAAAATCTCCAAAAGGCATCAAATTACAGATTAGACATTCTTATAATATGTCAAAAAAAGTTAGATTTTATTTCCATCATTTACACTTTCAAAATTACAGAAAACAAACAAATGGCGTCTGCAAAAGTTTGGGCACCCTGCAGAATTTATAGCATGCACTGCCCCCTTTGCAAAGCTGAGACCTGCCAGTGTCATGGATTGTTCTCAATCATCGTCTGGGAAGACCAGGTGATGTCAATCTCAAAGGTTTTAAATGCCCAGACTCATCTGACCTTGCCCCAACAATCAGCACCATGGGTTCTTCTAAGCAGTTGTCTAGAAAACTGAAAGTGAAAATAGTTGTCGCTCACAAAGCTGGAGAAGGCTATAAGAAGATAGCAAAGCGTTTTCAGATGTCAATATCCTCTGTTCGGAATGTAATTAAGAAATGTCAGTCATCAGGAACAGTGGAAGTTAAAGCAAGATCTGGAAGACCAAGAAAAATATCAGACAGAACAGCTCGCAGGATTGTGAGAAAAGCAATTCAAAACCCACGTTTGACTGCACGATCCCTCCAGAAAGATTTGGCAGACACTGGAGTTGTGGTACACTATTCCACTATAAAGAGATACTTGTACAAATATGGTCTTCATGGAAGAGCCATCAGAAGAAAACCTCTTCTACGTCCTCACCACAAAAATCAGCGTTTGAACTTTACAAATGAACATATAGACAAGCCTGATGCATTTTGGAAACAAGTTCTGTGGACCGATGAGGTTAAAATAGAACTTTTTGGCCGGAATGAGCAAAGGTACGTTTGGAGAAGAAAGGGCACAGAATTTAATGAAAAGAACCTCTGTCCAACTGTGAAGCATGGGGGTGGATCAATCATGCATTGGGGTTGTATTGCAGCCAGTGGCACAGGGAACATTTCACGAGTAGAAGGAAAAATGGATTCAATAAAATTTCAGCAAATTTTGGATGGTAACTTGATGCCATCTGTGAAAAAGCTGAAGTTAAAGAGAGGATGGCTTCTACAAATGGATAATGATCCTAAACACACCTCAAAATCCACGGGGGATTACATCAAGAGGCGTAAACTGAAGGTTTTGCCATGGCCTTCACAATCTCTTGACCTCAACATAATTGAAAATCTATGGATAGACCTTAAAAGAGCAGTGCGTGACAAACAGCCCAGAAATCTCAAAGAACTGGAAGACTTTTGTAAAGAAGAATGGGCAAAGATACCTCAAACAAGAATGGAAAGACTCTTGGCTGGCTACAAAAAGCGTTTACAAGCTGCGATACTTGCCAAAGGGGGCAGTACAAGATATTAACTCTGCAGGGTGCCCAAACTTTTGCAGACGCCATTTTCTTGTTTTCTGTAATTTTGAAAGTGTAAATGATGGAAATAAAATCTAACTTTTTTGACATATAAGAATGTCTAATCTGTAATTTGATGCCTTTTGGAGATTTTTCCATCTTTCCTTGGCTTTGTTATGCACATTAATACAAATTTTTACCTGGGGTGCCAAAACTTTCGATCCCCACTGTACATAGTTAAAATAATGAAAAAACAAAAGCTATGGGTAGTAAAAACCACATGCCAAAACCACCAGCCGAACCGGACATACAGTATCTTACAAAAGTGAGTACACCCCTCACATTTTGGTAAATATTTTATCTTTTCATGTGACAACACTGAAGAAATTACACTTTGCTACAATGTAACATAGCGAATGTACAGCTTGTATAAAAGTGTACATTTGCTGTAAGTAATATGGTTCCCGGGCAGGGTGCTTCAGTATTCTTGGTGTGTAGCGTAATGCAAAATTAAGCATCACCCCCAATGCCAAGCGGTATATACCACTTTATAAATCAGAGGGACAATCCAAAGAATATCAACGCATTTGTGGGTCCAATTCAGCTGCTGCCAAGGCCTGTGCTTGCAATCACACTGGAAAAACAACATTAAAAAAGGTCAAGTTGGGGCGTGGCTTGGACATGGCCGAGTGAGGAGGCACATCTCCAGAGCTCCTCACATCTCGCTGCTCATTAAGCCTGATCCGGCGGATTCTCCCCTTCCACGCGGTCCACAACGGCATGTCCAGGTACCGAAGGGCTTCCTCCAGAAATATAGCCCCTGCACATCTCAGCACCGGCACCATAGACTCGTATTTCGGCGGCGGAGCACAGCCACGTGGCGGGACATCTAAAATGGCGGCCGGGAAAGGCAGAGGGACGGACGCTGCAGTGAAGACCTCAGTTAAGCCTCCAACACAGCCGCAACCCGAAGGGTCCCCCGCACAGCCGCAGCCAGGAGGGTCCCCCGCACAGCCGCAGCCAGGAGGGTCCCCCGCACAGCCGCAGCCAGGAGGGTCCCCCGCACAGCCGCAGCCAGGAGGGTCCCCCGCACAGCCGCAGCCAGGAGGGTCCCCCGCACAGCGGCAGCCAGGAGGGTCCCCCGCACAGCGGCAGCCAGGAGGGTCCCCGCAGTCGCAGTCCGGAGGAACCCCCACACAGCCGCAGCCGGGAGGGTTCTCCGCACCGCCGCAGCCAGGAGTGAGTGAGTGAGTGAGTGAAAAACTTATATAGCGCTACACATGCGAACTGAATCGCCTCTGGGCGCTTGTTTGAGCACTTCTCCCTTGAGCTCAGAAGAAGTGGGTTTTGATCTTTCTCCTAAAGGCCAAATGGTTCTCCTCCAACCGAATGGAGGTTGGTAAAGTGTTCCAAAGTCGCGGGCCTTGGACAGCGAATCTTCTTTCTCCTTTGGACTTGTATCTGGTTTTGGGGATGTGGAGTAAATTTTGGTTGGAGGATCGCAGAACGCGATTGGGGTTGTAGGTTTTTATTTTTTCGCATAAGTATCGGGGGGCATTTCCCCAAATACATTTATGCGTTAGACAGAGTGCTTTGAAAGTGATTCTGTCTTTCAGTGGCAGCCAGTGAAGGCTTCTCAGTGATGGGGAGATTGATTCCCATGGTTTTTTCCCAGTCACAAGTCGCGCGGCCGTATTCTGAACGACCTGCAGGCGCGTGATTTGGTACTTTGGGAGTCCGAGGTAAAGGGCATTTGCATAGTCCAGTCTGGAGTTAACAATTGTTCCCACCACGACTGCTATGTCTTCTTTAGGAATAAATGGAATAAGTCTGCGTAGTAGGCGTAGCAGATGGTGCGATCCGCTGACTACTGACCCTATTTGTGCGTCCATTGTCATGTGGGTGTCGAAGATGACTCCGAGACTTTTGACTTTGGTACTAGGGGCGATGATTTTTCCCAGAATGGGCGGAGGTATCCAGGTTGTTGCTAGTTGATTCTTCCGATTGGCGTGAAACAGGAGAAGCTCTGTTTTCGAACCGTTGAGTTTAAGATAACTCTGTGTCATCCAGTTCTCAATCAAAGAGAGACATGTCTCTAGATTGAGATGATGATCCTTTTTGTTGCAAATGCGAAAATACAATTGTGTGTCATCCGCATAAGAGTGGTAGAGCAGCTTTTGGCTGCTGATGATTTCAAAAAGAGGGCGGAGATAGATATTAAACAGCACCGGCGACAGCGGGGATCCTTGAGGGACTCCGCATGATACCGTGCGTTTTTTGGAGGTGAACGGTCCCAGTTTCACCACTTGTGATCGGTTTTCCAAAAAGGAGGAGAACCAGGATAAGTCACATTCCGTAACTTTGGCTACTTTGGGTCTCCCATCCAGACACCGTCACTGGTAAGAGGTGATACCCCCCCCCCCCCCCCCGAATCCCCAGGCTCTTCGGCTTCCTGTGGCCTGGGCTCTGACATGTCTGAACTGGTGGGGGACGGAGATTTGAGGCAGCACATTTACTAGAGAGGACCTGGATCGCTTTGCCATGAGAATGGAAAAGGCCTTCAAGCAGGATATAGAGCAGCTGAAAACTGACACTACTCAGCTTGGCAACAGGTTAGAGACTTTGGAGCAGACTGTGGAGGAGGCCCTGCCTGTTTTAACTCAGCTTAGAGACAAGTGTGCACCTCAGGATCACCACATAGAAGCTCTAATCTCACAACTTGATGATTATGAGAACCGCAGCCGCAGGTCCAATATACGCATACGGGGGTTACCAGAGGCAACAGGCCAAAGATATCGTTCCCACATTGCAAGGCATATTTAAGGAGCTATCAGGCCTCCCCCTAATGAGAATGTGGAGATCGATGGAGCCCATCGGGCTCTCAGACCCCCACCACTGGAAGCAGACAACCCGCGTGAAATAATTTGCAAGCTCCATCGCTATACGGTCAAAGATCAGATTATGCAACTTATGCGCAAACGCCCCTTTTTTTACTTTGATGGAGCCCGCTTGTTCTTTTACCAGGACTTGTCACACCGCAACCTGATGCAGCGCAGGGCGTTATCCCCCCTGCTGGAATCTCTACACTCAGCGGGCATCACCTATAGGTGGGGGTTCCCCTTCTGTCTCCATCCTGACAGAGACGGCAAATCTGCCATCTTACGCAACAAAGATGACCTCCCGCGATTCTTGTCGCAATTGAAGATGGAACCTGTTTCCGGACTAGAGACTGCTTACGGATATTCCAAGGCTGCAAGCACCCCAACCCTGGCAGCAGGTTCGATTACAACGGAACTCAATAATTTAAGCAATACTAATAAAATAACCTTATTAGCTAGATTCAGAAAGATTTACGCCGGTGTATCAGTAGATACGCCGACGTAACTCTGAATCTGCGCCGTCGTAAGTTTAAGTGTATTCTCAAACTGAGATACACTTAAACCTAGCCAAGATACGACAGCCTGCTCCGTCGTATCTTAGGGTGCAAAATTTAGGCTGGCCGCTAGGTGGCGCTTCCGTTGAGTTCGGCGTAGAATATGTAAATGCCTAGATACGCCGATTCACGAACGTACGTGCGCCCGTCACAGTAAAGATACGCCGTTTACGTAAGGCGTTTTCCGGCGTAAAGTTATTTAATCAAATAGTTTGCGCAAGTCGTCCGTGAATAGGGCTGGACGTAATTTACGTTCATGTCGAAACCAATACGTCCTTGCGGCGTACTTTGGAGCAATGCACACTGGGATATGTACACGGACTGCGCATGCGCCGTTCGTAAAAAACCTCAATCACGTCGGGTCACCCTCCATTAGCATAAAACACGCCCCCTCATCCTCATTTGAATTAGGCGCGCTTACGCCGGCCCCATTTACGCTACTCCGCCGTAAGTTAGGAGGCAAGTACTTTGTGAATACAGTACTTGCCTCTCTGACTTAAGGCGGCGTGACATAAATACGATACGCTACGCCGCCTTAAAGATGCGGCGCCCTACTTGAATCTGGCTATATGAGTTCAGTGCTATTTTTCCCATTTTCCTCAACTAAGCCTGAGTTTTTAAAAGTCTATCTTAGTCTTGCCCATACACCCACAATGGTATATGAGCAGGGCCGGATTTGCTCTCCCTGCTGCCCCAAGGCCAGGTTCCGCAATGCACACCCTCCCCACCAACCGATCTACCCTCCCTCCCCAAATCAATGGAGAATGGCAACCGGATGGCAGGGGCGGCACGGTTAGTTCAAATATTTTTTTTATTTTTATTTATTTGTAGCTTGTCGCTTACTTATTTTTTTTTTGTATAATTTTCTTATTATTTTTCTTATTCTTTACTTTTTAATTAATTTTTTATTTTATTAATTTAATTATTATTTCTTATTATTTTTTTTTATCAATTTTTTTCACTTTTTTGCTATCATAGAGGAGAAAACAATTTCCTGTGTGATAGCAATTGGAGGTGACAGGTTCTCTTTATTGACCCTGTCACCTCCAAAACAGGAGTCCTAGCACTGTGTTAGAACTCCTGTCACAGCTGAGATGGGAAGAGCACAGCTCTCCCCTCTCACTGTGTACATCGGCAGCAGAAACAGGAGACAGACTCGGTGGCCGGGGGGAGGATGGAGTTCCGAAGACAGAGCCAGCAGAGAGAGGTATGTGGGGTGGGGAGGGGAGGACGGACGGGAGCACACATTTTATAAGTGATTTCGGCGACATCGCCGCAATCACTTGTTAACGAGCGAGCGGATTCCCCCATAACTTACCGCCCTTAACTGTATGTTACGGGCGTCGGAGGAATCCATGCCACTGCCGCCCTGCCACCCCAAGGCCTGGCCTCAGTGGCCTTGTGGGAAATCCGGGCCTGTATATGAGACTGATCTTCATATTAATGGGACTAATAAGGCGGCTAGGGAAGAATCAGGGCATGGGCACAAACCCTACTCACAAGGAAAGCCAAAATTGGTACACCGATTCAATTGTTTATCTCTGTAATCTACCAACTATGTATATCTGACCCCTTACGGTATTATTTACTTCCTATAAAAATGACGCCAACCAGAAGTTGCTTGACCCCTTCTCAGACCGGGCGTCCCTTTATACTGGCTTTGACAGGTACCCGCTCCCGCTTTCGGCTCAGTTTGCCACGGCGAACCAAGTCTGAATTTCAGCCCCTCCTACTTCTCCCGCAGCCTTGTGGGACACTTTACAGGTCCCAAAAGACTGCGGCCTATTCACAAAGCGCAGCGCGCTTCACGCAATGCATCACTGCCGGTTTCCTTTACCTAACATTCCAGCACCCGACAGCCAACTGAAGAATCCGCTCGGGTGAGGACACTGCTGGACCCCTGGACAGGTACGTGTTGTAATATTAAAAGTCAGCAGCTACGGTATTTGTAGCTGCTGACTTAATTTTCGGGGGGGGAGCCTGAAACTCCGCTTTAAGTTTAAACAAAGTTTATGAGCTCACAAAAGGTTGTGGACTTATGATTTCGATAATACTTGGTAGCCAGAGTGCGGAAAAGCCATTTGTATCGGTTGACTTTTGTTGCCATAAGCAAACAGAGCCCTGAAATCCATTTACTTCTAAGGATTTTCCTTGTCAATGCAACTCCTTAACAGGCAGTTTTGGATGATGCTTTGTTCCGATGCGGGCGGCTAATTGTTTTCTGATGCCGCCGACAATGACCGCTTTAGAGCTTCAGGCGCTTTTCAAAGTACCGTGCCTTGCTCTGCGTTGTTTGAACAGCAGCCCTCTATTCACAGCCTCCTCCCCCCCTTTCAGTCCTCGCTTTGATTATGTTTTCGCAGCCCGGCCATTTCCTATGTGAGGTGCTGTTGGGTGTCATTTCCCTCCCCGAGTGTTTGTCAGTTCATGGAAAGACTCTTTGAACTGCTATGCAGGCTGAAAGTATCAGAGAGCTTTGTCTGCGCTGGGATAGACGCCCAGAAAAACAAAGCACCAGAATAGTTCAGACTATGATATTCATCATGTGAGAATTTGGAACCATCAGCAAAAGGATTGTGGTGTTCATGCAAGACGACGTTCGCTGAATATTGGGTCACCTGCTTGTAGGCTGCAAGTTCTGGTGGTAAAAACAAAACAAAAAAAACACTCATCTGGTGCTGCTACTTTAACCACTTGCCTACCGGGCAATTGCGTGGTCATGCAACACTGTACTCATATGAAATTGTTAATATTTTTTGGAGAGCTTCCTTGTGATGGTATTTAATCGCTACAATTATTTTTTTTTGCTACCCCCCCCAAAAAAAAAAAATGAGAACATTTTGAAAAAAAAAAAAAAAAGGTTTCGTTCTGGTGTAGATTTTAAGGGGAACTCCACCCCAAATAAAAAAAAAATGGCGTGGAGTTCCCCCAAAAATCCACACCAGACCCTTATCCGAGCACGTTAACCTGGCAAACCGCAGAAAAGAGGGGGGGACAGAGTGCGGCCTCTCCTGAACCGCACCAGGCCACATGCCCTCAACATGGGGAGGATGTCCCCATGTTGATGGGGACAAGGGCCTCATCCCCACAACCCTTGCCCGGTGGTTGTAGGGGTCTGCGGGCGGGGGGCTTATCAGAATCTGGAAGACCCCTTTAACAAAGGGGACCCCCAGATCCTGCCCCCCCCCTATGTGAATTGGTAATGGGGTACACTGTACCTCTACCATTTCACGAAGGAAGTGTAAATAGTTTAAAAATCTGGGGGTCCCCTTTGTTAAAAAGGTCTTCCAGATTCTGATAAGCCCCCCGCCCGCAGACCCCCACAACCACCGGGCAAGGGTTGTGGGGATGAGGCCCTTGTCCCCATCAACATGGGGACATCCTCCCCATGTTGAGGGCATGTGGCCTGGTGCGGTTCAGGAGAGGGGGGGGGCGCACTCTGTGCCCCCCTCCTTTCTGCGGCCGGCCAGGTTAACGTGCTCGGATAAGGGTCTGGTGTGGATTTTTGGGGGAACTCCACACTATTTTTTTTTTTTATTTGGGGTGGAGTTCCCCTTAAAATCCACACCAGACCTGAAGAGTCTGGTATGGATATTTGGGGGGAACCCCACGTCATTTTTTTTTTAAATTGATGGCGGGGTTCCCCTTAATATCCATATCAGACCTGAAGGGCCTGTTAATGGAATTTGGGGGGACCCCCACGCTTTTTTTTTTTTTTTAAATTTTTATGAATGAATCATCTCTGAATTGCCAGAGCCGACAATTCATTATAGCCGCAAAGCCGGTTTTAAATGCCTTTTTTTCTTTCAGAAATTACACTTTGTGCAGGGACAGTTCTATGTACGGGAAACATGCGCTATTTCACATGCTGACTTTACACCGCCCCTAGGTACGAAATTTAAAGTAATATTACACTTTTATTGTTTCACTTTTAGCATTATTAAATTCACTGCTCCTGAAAAAACGTCAGTTTTTAAAACTTTTTTTTGCATTGATACATGTTTCCTGGGACAGGACCCAGGTCCCCAAACACTTTTTAGGACAATAAATTGCATATTAGCCTTTAAAATTAACACTTTAGATTTCAAATGTTCGAGTCCCATAGACTTTAACGGGGTTCTAAAGTTCACACGAACATTTGGTGTGTTCGCAAGTTCTGGTGCGAACCGAACAGGGGGGTGTTCAGCTCATCCTTACTAGTGAGGTGACCCGCTGCTTTGACAGCAGTGTTTTTCTCCAGCTCCCAGCCATTGCCCAAGGCAAGCACAGGCAAGAGAAATGCAGACAGAGAGGAGGCTCGCTTCCCTGTGCATTCTTCTTGCCGGTGTTAAGATCGCTAGCTGTGGTCAGGCAGATATGGACCGAGGCGGGGGACACCCTGTCTTGACATCACAGCTAGCCTTATATTGCACCCCCCCCCCCCAAAAAAATAAACTCTTCCATCCAAAGTGGAGACACCATAAGCTAGAAGATGTGTTACTGGCTGGGTCACCCGGTAAAACTAAAGAAAAAAAACAAGAAATGCGGCCAACACTTTTAAGGACTGGTAAGCTGCAAAATACTTTGAACGAATATTCTCTGTAAATCAGTCCTGCAGTATGCTTAAAGTGGTTGTAAACCCTTCCATATACCCAGTGGGGTGACAACCCTCCTACATAAGTTGTACCTATTTATCTTCAGCCCTTTCTCCTCCACAGCCTCCTAAAGCACACATTCTACACCACATATCTGAGCTCCAGAAGACAGGGGGTGGGGGTCAGATGTGACACAATGCACAGCATAGAGCAGAGAGCCAATTGTATTTTTAAGACCTGGGTGGAGGGAAAAGACACACCCTACTCTACACAGTCTCAAACATCCACTTTAACCGCTTAAAGCGGAGTTCCACCCTATTTTTCAACTTATCAGCATTCGTTTTAACACTGCCCCTTTAAATACATTTGGGATGTCTTTTTTTTTTCTTTTAAATACTCACGTTTTTATCTTTGAGTGTCTTATTCCCCCGCCGCGGCGGAATGCCCCCCCCCCGCCGCATCCAGCGCTGCTATGCCTCCTGGGATATGTGTGTCTTCAATCCCAGGAGGCTGGCCTCAACATCGCAGCCGTTGTTATACATCTCGGGGGGCGGGAGAGAGGGAGGGCAGTGCCGCCCATAGAGGTGGTGTCCTTCCTCTTCTCCCTCTCCAACTCCTGCCCCGTCCTAGCACCGCCCCCGTCCGTCCGTCACCGCCGCCCCCCCGCCGTCTGTCTCCGGTGCAGGGAGATACAGATCTTTAGACAGACAGAGCGGATCTCACTCTGTCTGATAGATCTGTATGTGTGAGCACCGAGCATAGTACAGCCCCGCCTCCCTGTACAGCCCCGCCTCCCTGTACATTGCAACATCGCTCTGCACTGTGTGTTACAATTCTAGTGCAGGGAGGCGGGGCTGTACTATGATCACTGTACTCACATACAGATCTACACAGACCGAGATCCGCTCTGTATGCCTGATCATCTGTACCTCTCCCCACTCTGCACTGGGCACTAACTGTCACCGCACTGATGGGCACTAACGGTCACCGCACTGATGGGCACTAACGGTCACCGCACTGATGGGCACTAACTGTCACCGCACTGATGGGCACTAACGGTCACCGCACTGATGGGCACTAACGGTCACCGCACTGATGGGCACTAACGGTCACCGCACTGATGGGCACTAACGGTCACCGCACTGATGGGCACTAACTGTCACCGCACTGATGGGCACTAACTGTCACCGCACTGATGGGCACTAACGGTCACCGCACTGATGGGCACTAACGGTCACCGCACTGATGGGCACTAACGGTCACCGCACTGATGGGCACTAACGGTCACCGCACTGATGGGCACTAACTGTCACCGCACTGATGGGCACTAACTGTCACCGCACTGATGGGCACTAACTGTCACCGCACTGATGGGCACTAACTGTCACCGCACTGATGGGCACTAACTGTCACCGCACTGATGGGCACTAACTGTCACCGCACTGATGGGCACTAACTGTCACCGCACTGATGGGCACTAACTGTCACCGCACTGATGGGCACTAACTGTCACCGCACTGATGGGCACTAACGGTCACCGCACTGATGGGCACTAACGGTCACCGCACTGATGGGCACTAACGGTCACCGCACTGATGGGCACTAACGGTCACCGCACTGATGGGCACTAACGGTCACCGCACTGATGGGCACTAACGGTCACCGCACTGATGGGCACTAACTGTCACCGCACTGATGGGCACTAACGGTCACCGCACTGATGGGCACTAACGGTCACCGCACTGATGGGCACTAACGGTCACCGCACTGATGGGCACTAACTGTCACCGCACTGATGGGCACTAACTGTCACCGCACTGATGGGCACTAACTGTCACCGCACTGATGGGCACTAACTGTCACCGCACTGATGGGCACTAACTGTCACCGCACTGATGGGCACTAACGGTCACCGCACTGATGGGCACTAACTGTCACCGCACTGATGGGCACTAACTGTCACCGCACTGATGGGCACTAACGGTCACCGCACTGATGGGCACTAACGGTCACCGCACTGATGGGCACTAACGGTCACCGCACTGATGGGCACTAACGGTCACCGCACTGATGGGCACTAACTGTCACCGCACTGATGGGCACTAACTGTCACCGCACTGATGGGCACTAACTGTCACCGCACTGATGGGCACTAACGGTCACCGCACTGATGGGCACTAACTGTCACCGCACTGATGGGCACTAACTGTCACCGCACTGATGGGCACTAACTGTCACCGCACTGATGGGCACTAACGGTCACCGCACTGATGGGCACTAACGGTCACCGCACTGATGGGCACTAACGGTCATCGCACTGATGGGCACTAACGGTCACCGCACTGATGGGCACTAACGGTCACCGCACTGATGGGCACTAACGGTCACCGCACTGATGGGCACTAACGGTCACCGCACTGATGGGCACTAATGGTCACCGCACTGATGGGCACTAACGGTCACCGCACTGATGGGCACTAACGGTCACCGCACTGATGGGCACTAACGGTCACCGCACTGATGGGCACTAACGGTCACCGCACTGATGGGCACTAACGGTCACCGCACTGATGGGCACTAACGGTCACCGCACTGATGGGCACTAACTGTCACCGCACTGATGGGCACTAACTGTCACCGCACTGATGGGCACTAACTGTCACCGCACTGATGGGCACTAACTGTCACCGCACTGATGGGCACTAACGGTCACCGCACTGATGGGCACTAACGGTCACCGCACTGATGGGCACTAACGGTCACCGCACTGATGGGCACTAACTGTCACCGCACTGATGGGCACTAACTGTCACCGCACTGATGGGCACTAACGGTCACCGCACTGATGGGCACTAACGGTCACCGCACTGATGGGCACTAACTGTCACCGCACTGATGGGCACTAACGGTCACCGCACTGATGGGCACTAACTGTCACCGCACTGATGGGCACTAACTGTCACCGCACTGATGGGCACTAACTGTCACCGCACTGATGGGCACTAACTGTCACCGCACTGATGGGCACTAACTGTCACCGCACTGATGGGCACTAACTGTCACCGCACTGATGGGCACTAACTGTCACCGCACTGATGGGCACTAACGGTCACCGCACTGATGGGCACTAACGGTCACCGCACTGATGGGCACTAACGGTCACCGCACTGATGGGCACTAACTGTCACCGCACTGATGGGCACTAACTGTCACCGCACTGATGGGCACTAACTGTCACCGCACTGATGGGCACTAATGTCACCGCACTGATGGGCACTAATTGTCACCGCACTGATGGGCACTAATGTCACCGCACTGATGGGCACTAATGGTCACCGCACTGATGGGCACTAATGGTCACCGCACTGATGGGCACTTATGTCACCGCACTGATGGGCACTAATGTTGTCACCGCACTGATGGGCACTAATAATGTTGTCACCGCACTGATATAAGGCACTGGTGCCACTGCACAGATAATAAACTGGTGTCACCGCACTAATGGGCACTGATAATGCACTGGTGGGCACTGACATTTGGGTCTGGTTGTGGTTCTGGGGCCGATGCGGGGTGTTGTGCCGGGGATGATGCGGTGGGCAATGTTATGGTGGCAATGTGCTGTGCTGGGGGAAGAAGGAAGCAGGAGGAACTCAGCACAGGGATGGTGGGAACCCCTCATAATGGGGCACAGCGGGTGTACAGACCCAGGAACTCCGCACAGGGATGGTGGGAACCCCTCATAATGGGCACAGCGGGTGTACAGACCCAGGAACTCGGCACAGGGATGGTGGGAACCCCTCATAATGGGCACAGCGGGTGTACAGACCCAGGAACTCGGCACAGGGATGGTGGGAACCCCTCATAATGGGCACAGCGGGTGTACAGACCCAGGAACTCGGCACAGGGATGGTGGGAACCCCTCATAATGGGCACAGCGGGGGGTACAGACCCGGGAACTCAGCACAGGGATGGTGGGAACCCCTCATAATGGGGCACAGCGGGTGTACAGACCCAGGAACTCCGCACAGGGATGGTGGGAACCCCTCATAATGGGCACAGCGGGGGGTACAGACCCGGGAACTCAGCACAGGGATGGTGGGAACCCCTCATAATGGGGCACAGCGGGGGTACAGACCCAGGAACTCCGCACAGGGATGGTGGGAACCCCTCATAATGGGCACAGCGGGTGTACAGACCCGGGAACTCCGCACAGGGATGGTGGGAACCCCTCATAATGGGCACAGCGGGGGGTACAGACCCGGGAACTCAGCACAGGGATGGTGGGAACCCCTCATAATGGGGCACAGCGGGGGTACAGACCCGGGAACTCAGCACAGGGATGGTGGGAACCCCTCATAATGGGCACAGCGGGTGTACAGACCCGGGAACTCAGCACAGGGATGGTGGGAACCCCTCATAATGGGCACAGCGGGGGGTACAGACCCGGGAACTCAGCGCAGGGATGGTGGGAACCCCTCATAATGGGCACAGCGGGTGTACAGACCCAGGAACTCAGCACAGGGATGGTGGGAACCCCTCATAATGGGGCACAGCGGGTGTACAGACCCAGGAACTCAGCGCAGGGATGGTGGGAACCCCTCATAATGGGCACAGCGGGGGGTACAGACCCGGGAACTCAGCGCAGGGATGGTGGGAACCCCTCATAATGGGCACAGCGGGTGTACAGACCCGGGAACTCAGCACAGGGATGGTGGGAACCCCTCATAATGGGCACAGCGGGTGTACAGACCCGGGAACTCAGCGCAGGGATGGTGGGAACCCCTCATAATGGGCACAGCGGGGGGTACAGACCCGGGAACTCAGCGCAGGGATGGTGGGAACCCCTCATAATGGGCACAGCGGGTGTACAGACTCGGGAACTCAGCGCAGGGATGGTGGGAACCCCTCATAATGGGCACAGCGGGGGGTACAGACCCGGGAACTCAGCGCAGGGATGGTGGGAACCCCTCATAATGGGCACAGCGGGGGGTACAGACCCGGGAACTCAGCACAGGGATGGTGGGAACCCCTCATAATGGGCACAGCGGGGGGTACAGACCCGGGAACTCAGCGCAGGGATGGTGGGAACCCCTCATAATGGGCACAGCGGGTGTACAGACTCGGGAACTCAGCGCAGGGATGGTGGGAACCCCTCATAATGGGCACAGCGGGGGGTACAGACCCGGGAACTCAGCGCAGGGATGGTGGGAACCCCTCATAATGGGCACAGCGGGGGGTACAGACCCGGGAACTCAGCACAGGGATGGTGGGAACCCCTCATAATGGGCACAGCGGGGGGTACAGACCCGGGAACTCAGCGCAGGGATGGTGGGAACCCCTCATAATGGGGCACAGCGGGTGTACAGACCCGGGAACTCAGTGCAGGGATGGTGGGAACCCCTCATGAAGGGTTCCCACCATCCCTGTTCTGTGCTGACTTCCTGTGGCTGTACTCCTGCTGTGCCCATTATGAGCGTACGAATCCGAATTGAGTTTCGGGCACAAAATACGAAATAACGGCTAATAATGCGAAACGGAACTAAACAAAATGAATTTATTGACAGTGCACATGTCTGGCATATGTATACACACCACATATATAACAAGAGATATATATCATCTTGTTATGTAGATATATCTGCACAGGAACAAATTATTTCGTATATTTACTGGTTCCTGGAAGGAGGAGGGGGGGGGGGGGGGGGGGGGGGAGAGGTTTGCATAGATAAGGTGGGGTAACTTCCTCTGACACTCCCGTTGCTATTGAAACCTGATCTGAAACCATTACACTGCTTGTACAACACTGAGCATGTGCGAGGCTGAAATCCAGGAAGTCATACAGTCTGGCTTCATGATGCCCACACTTAAGATGGCCCCAGTCAATTTCTGTTTTATAAAGTGTCTAAATGCTGTAACAACCTAACAAAACGGACCTTAGTTTACAGACTAACTTTACTAGAATACATTAAGCTTGTGTATTACAGGGGTATTCATATTTAAAAAGTTTTTATTTTTAAAATTGTGGCCGGAACTCCGCTTTAAGGACCGGCTCCTGCACATATACGTCGGCAGAATGGCACGGCTGGGCACAAGCAGGTACGTCCTTTTTAACTGCTCAGCCATGGGTGCGCGCCCGCGACCCGGTCCGAAGCTCCGCGACCGCGGGACCCGCGATCGGTCCCCGGAGCTGAAGAACGGGGAGAGCTGTGTGTAAACACAGCTTCCCCGTTCTTCACTGTGGTGCCGTCATCGATCGTGTGTTCCCTTTTATAGGGAAACACAATCGATGACGTCACACCTACAGCCACACCCCCCTACAGTTAGAAACACAAAAGAGGTCACACTTAACCCCTTCAGCGCCCCCTTGTGGTTAACTCCCAAACTGCATTTGTCATTTTCACAGTAAACAATGCATTTCTATTACATTTTTTGCTGTGAAAATGACAATGGTCCCAAAAATGTGTCAAAATTGTCCGATGTGTCCGCCATAATGTCGCAGTCACGAAAAAAATCGCTGATCACCGCCATTAGTAGTAAAAAAAAAAATTATTAATAAAAACGCAATAAAACTATCCCCTATTTTGTAAACGCTATAAATGTTGCGCAAACCAATCGATAAACGCTTATTGCGATTTTTATTTATCAGAAATAGGTAGAAGAATACGTATCGGCCTAAACTGAGGACATTTTTTTTTAATATACTTTTGGGGGATAATTATTATAGAAAAAAGTAAAAAATATTGATTTTTTTTCTAAATTGTCGCTCTATTTTTGTTTATAGCGCAAAAAATAAAAACCGCAGAGGTGATCAAATACCACCAAAAGAAAGCTCTATTTGTGGGGGAAAAAAAGGACGCCAATTTTGTTTGGGAGCCACGTTGCACGACCGCGCAATTGTCAGTTTTTTTTTTTGTTTTTTGTACTCGAGAGAGGAGCCGGACTGCAGGAGTTGGGAGTAGGCAGGCCTCCCCCAGAGGCAATCTGCCACCTTTCTCCATGCCCCGGGTGGCAATGGCGGGTGCGTGAGGGGGTCCTCCCACACAGCCCGCCCTACCTGCTCCGCTTTGAAGCCCAACGGGGCAGAGGGACTCCCTATAAGGGAGTGAGAGGATTAGCCCGCTCAACCAGCCCCATTAGTCCTTCACCTCTCTTTTTAGAGACCGCGTGGTCAAAGTGCGTGCATGTTAACCCAATTTCGAGTGCGTGCAAGTGTGGTGGTTTTTGTGGGAGGGGGGTGGGCGTACTAAGCGCAGGCTTACCTTGCAAAGCACACCCACCGGGAGCCGGGCTGAGACCACCAAACTTAATTCACATGTAGCCGAGACCGGGATCCGAACCCCTAGCTGCAGAGGTGAATGGCTTGTCGGCGCAGTGCCAATCGCGTTGAGCCACCGCAGCTCCCGCAATTGTCAGTTAAAGCGACGCAGTGCCGAATCGCAAAAAACTGGCCAGGTCCTTTAGCTGCCAAAAAGGTCCGGGTCTTAAGTGGTTAAGCGCATGTTTTAGCTGCTGCCTATACACCTGCAAGAAGCAAAAAAGAAGGTCAATGTTAATATGTTACCATTAGGTGGAGGGGTGTTTTGGTGGGTCCCTTGGCAGACATCTTTTCCCAGAGTCCCCGTCGTACATATCGAATGGTGGTTCCTGCAATGTGAAACTCTCCAGGCAGTTCAATTTTCCAGTCACTGTTGATGGACTTCTTAATGGAATCTTTCAGAGCTGAACAAGTTATGCATAAAAAAAAAACAAAAAAAACACATCGTCAGTTGCCAGCCCGACCAGTCCTGATTTTGGGGCAGAGCAGGCCAACGCCCATTTTGTTTAGGGCAGTGGCCAATATTTTCCATGGTTTAGTGCGACGATAACAATTTCTGCTCTATACGAATCTCCCCCGACTTCCCTGCGCCTATTTTTCATTAATTCGCTCTGCCCGTCGTTCCACAATGTTCTCTCTCGTATTCCCACATTCTCCTTTCTCATTTTGCAGTTTTTTCCACAGAGTCGCTGCCAAATCCTCAACCTTTTCTCTGCTACCTATAACCCCCCGTGGGCTGCTAACCCCCCATCCAAGAGCTGAAATGGCTACAAAGTAAGGTTGTTCCGATACCACTTTTTTAGGACTGACTACAAGTACCGATACTTTTTTTTATGTACTCGCCCATACCGAATACCGATACTTTTTTTAAATGTGTCCCCAAATGCAGCCATGTCCCCCACATATTCCAGCCATGTCCCCCACATAATGCAGCCATGTCCCCCACATAATGCAGCCATGTCCCCCACATAATGCAGCCATGTCCCCCACATAATGCAGCCATGTCCCCCCCATAATGCAGCCATGTCCCCCCCATAATGCAGCCATGTCCCCCCCATAATGCAGCCATGTCCCCCCCATAATGCAGCCATGTCCCCCCCATAATGCAGCCATGTCCCCCACATATTCCAGCCATGTCCCCCACATAATGCAGCCATGTCCCCCACATAATGCAGCCATGTCCCCCACATAATGCAGCCATGTCCCCCACATAATGCAGCCATGTCCCCCACATATTACAGCCATGTCCCCCACATATTACAGCCATGTCCCCCACATATTACAGCCATGTCCCCCACATATTACAGCCATGTCCCCCACATATTCCAGCCATGTCCCCCACATATTCCAGCCATGTCCCCCACATATTCCAGCCATGTCCCCCACATATTCCAGCCATGTCCCCCACATATTCCAGCCATGTCCCCCACATAATGCAGCCATGTCCCCCACATAATCCAGCCATGTCCCCCACATAATCCAGCCATGTCCCCCACATAATGCAGCCATGTCCCCCACATATTGCAGCCATGTCCCCCACATAATGCAGCCATGTCCTACATACCTTGATGATGCCGCACGTGCCGCCGTTAATCAGCGTGCGGGGAACATTACAGCTTTCGTTTGAATAGCTGTATCCCCGCCGCGTATAGACACTCCCCCTTGCGCGGGATTGGACGGATGATCTGTCCAATCCCGCACAAGGGGTAGTGTCTATAAGCGGCGGGGATACAGCTATTCAAACGAAAGCTGTAATGTTTCCCGCACGCTGATTAACGGCGGCGGCGGGGAACAAGTATTCTATTTCAGTATCGGGGGTATTTGCGGGAGTACAAGTACTCCCGCAAATACTCGGTATCGGTCCCGATACCGATACTGGTATCGGTATCGGGACAACCCTACTACAAAGCATCAAATTACTTTCTTATATCCTCGTCTTGTTCCTCAGCAAACATTCTATTTTCCTTGGCTTCTGCAGGTACAGGAGTCCGTGAGCCGATGGTTGGCGGTGCCCGCCGCACACATGTTGGCGTGGGATGCGATATTATGATTTAAGGGACTTTTTTCCCTTCTTCATCAGAAAAAAAAAAAACTAGAAAGTGTCTTTATGTTATGAATGTGGGTCAGTTCTCACTTGCTCGGCATACAACACATTCTTTTAATATTCAAAACACACGCTGGCTGTAAAGGTTAAACTTGGCTTCTGCTGCCTGGAAGGGGAGGCCGATCTGTTCTCTCAAGTTACATGGATGACTTTTTTGGAGTTCTAAGTAAACAAAAGACAAACTCCTCGGTTTTCGGGATTTGTGATGGAAGTGAGCACATGGAAATACGCCGGTTTTCAGAAAGCAATGCTGAATTCCGTCAACATTTGGCTTCCCTTAACTTAAAGGGGTTGTAAAGGTTTGTTTTTTATTTTCTAAATAGTTTCCTTTAAGAGCCGGTTCACACTGGGGCGGCACGACTTCGGGGGCGACTCGGCAAGGCGTTCTGAAGACGATTTCAGAGGCGACGTGCGAAATGACTTCTGTATAGAAGTCAATGCAAGTCGCCCCGAGTCGCCCCCAAAGTCGTACAGGAACCTTTTTCTAAGTCGGAGCGACTTGCGTCGCTCCTATTAGAACGGTTCTTTTAAATAGAATGGGACGCGACTTGTCAGGCGGCTGAGTCGCCTGACGAGTTGCTCCAGTGTGAACCGGCTCTAACCACTTAAGACCCGGACCATTATGCAGGTTATGGACCTGGCCCCTTTTTGCGATTCGTCACTGCGTCGCTTTAACTGACAATTGCGCGGTCGTGCGACGTGGCTCCCAAACAAAATAGGCGTCCTTTTTTCCCCACAAATAGATTTTTCTTTTGGTGGTATTTGATCACCTCTGCGTTTTTTTTTTTTGCGCTATAAACAAAAATAGAGCGACAATTTTGAAAAAAATTCTATATTTTTTACTTTTTGCTATAATAAATATCCCCCAAAAACATATATAACATTTTTTTTTCCTCAGTTTAGGCCGATACGTATTCTTCTACCTATTTTTGGTAAAAAAAAAAATCGCAATAAGCGTTTATCGGTTGGTTTGCGCAAAATTTATAGTGTTTACAAAATAGGGGATAGTTTTATTGCATTTTTATTTTTTTTATTTTTTTTACTACTAATGGCGGCGATCATCGATTTTTTTCGTGACATTATGGCGGACACTTCGGACAATTTTGACACATTTTTGGGACCATTGTCATTTTCACAGCAAAAAATGCATTTAAATTGCATTCTTTATTGTGAAAATGACAGTTGCAGTTTGGGAGTTAACCACGGGGGGCGCTGTAGGATTTAGTGTTCACTTAGTGTGTGTTAACAACTGTAGGGGGGTGTGGCTGTAGGTCTGACGTCATCGATCGAGTCTCCCTATATAAGGGATGACTCGATCGATGCAGCGCCATAGTGAAGCACGGGGAAGCCGTGTATACATACGGCTCTCCCCGTTCTTCAGCTCCGGGGAGCGATCGCGACGGAGCGGCTATAAACAAATAGCCACGCCGTCGTCCCGGATCGCTCCCCGAGGGAACCAGACCGCCGCGTGTAGCGACCCCCGACCCACGTCTAGGCAGGGACTTACAGGTACGCCAATTCTGCTGACGTATATGTACATGCGGCGGTCGGGAAGTGGTTAAAAGCCAGCAGCTACACTTTTTGTAGCTGCTGACTTTTAATAAACATACCAAATTACTGGAACACCCCTTTAAAAGGGGTTGTACAGGTTTGTTTTTTATTTTCTAAATCGTTTCCTTTAACCACTTAAGCCCCGAGCCTGTTTTTCAGATTCAGCGTTTACAAGACTAAAACAGTTTTTTTTGCTAGAAAATTACTTAAACTCCCCCAAACATATATATTTTTTTTCTAACGGCCTAGAGAATAAAATGGCGGTCATTGCAATACTTTTTGTTACACCGTGTTTGCGCAACGGTCTTACAAGCGCACTTTTTTTGGAAAAAAATCACTTTTTTGAATTAAAAAATAAGACAATAAATTTGGCCCAATTTTTTTATATATTGTGAAAGATAATGTTACGCCGAGTAAAATGATACCCAACATGTCACGCTTAAAAATTGCTCCCGCTCGTGGAATGGCGTCAAACTTTTACACTTAAAAAAATCTTGATAGGCGACGTTTAAAAAATTCTATAGGTTGCATTTTTGAAGCTACAGAGTAGGTCTAGGGCTAGAATTATTGCTCTCGCTCTAACGATCGCGGCGATACCTCACTTGTGTGGTTTGAACACCGTTTTCATATGAGGGCGCTACTCGTGTATGTGTTCGCTTCTGCGCGCAAGCTCGTCGAGAGGGGGCACTTTACAATATATTTTTTTTGTTTTCTTATTTATTTTTATTTATTTTATAATTTTTTACACTGAAATAAAAATTATCACCTTTATTCCTATTACAAAAGAATGTAAACATCCCCTGTAATAGAAAAAAGCATGACAGGTCCTCTTAAATATGAGCTCTGGGGTCAAAAAGACCTCACATCTCATATTTAGACTTAAATGCAAAAAAAGAAAAAAAATGGAAATTTTGTAATTTAAAAAAATGACAACAAAAAAAATTCTCTTTAAGACGCTAGGCGGGACTGACGTTTTGACGTCACTTCCGACCAGCAATGCTATGAGGACGGGTGGGGGCCATCTTGCCCTCACTCGCATCCTCACACAGCAGGCAGCATGACCCGATCGCCTTCCGCCGCTACCGACGGCTCCGGTAAGCAGCGGAGGGCGCGGGAGAGGGGGGCCCCTCTCCCGCCACCGATAATGGCGATCTCGCGGCGAATCCGCAGTGGAGACAGCCGTTATCGTTTACAGGACCGCTCACTGAAGAGATGGATATCTCGGTTGTGGCAGCAGCTGCTGCCGTTACCGAGATATCCATCTTTAAAAACAGGACGTATATATACAGTGGTTAACCACTTAAGACCCGGACCATTATGCAGGTTAAGGACCTTGCCCCTTTTTGCGATTCCGCACTGGGTCGCTTTAACTGACAATTGCACGTGTCGTGCGACGTGGCTTTCTCAATTTAGGATGATAAGTATTCTTCTACTTATTTTTGGCAATAAGTGTTTATCGATTGGTTTGCGCAAAAGTTATAGCGTTTACAAAAGAGGGGATAGTTTTATGGCATTTTTATTAATATTTTTTTCTTTTACTAGTAATGGCGGCGATCAGCAATTTTTTTCGTGACTTCAACATTATGGCGGAAACTTCCGACACTTCTGACACATTTTTGGGACCATTGTAATTTTCACAGCGAAAAGTGCTATAAAAATGCACTGAATACTGTGAAAATGACAATGGCAGTGAAGGGGTTAACCACTAGGTGGTGCTAAGGGGTTATATGCGCCCTAAGGGAGCGATTATTACTGTAGGTGGGCGTGACGTCACGGATCGTCATTCCCTATATCAGCCTTCCACAGTTCCTAACCACTTGAGACCCGCGCTATTGACAAAAGACGTCAACAGCGCGGCTCTCAGGTGCCAACTGGACGTCTTTGGACGTCATTTAAAGTGCATTACCCGCGCGCGCCTCTGGGGGGCGCACAGCAGGGAAACACTGTCCCGGCGCATCGCTGGGAAGCCGATGAGTGTACCTGGCGGCCGCGATGTCCGCTGGGTACACGAGATCGTCGGTAAGACAGCAGGGATGTGGAGCTCTGTGTGTAATGATGGGGTGTAAACACAGAGCTCCCCGTGCTGTCAGGGAGAGAGGAGACCGATCTGTGTCTCTTGTACATAGGGACACAGCATCGGTCACCTCCCCCAGTCACCCCCCTCCCCCCACAGAGTTAGAACACACCCAGGATACACATTTAACCCCTTCCTCACCCCCTAGTGTTAACCCCTTCACTGCCAGTCACATTTATACAGTAATTAGTGCATTTTTATAGCACTGATCGCTGTATAAATGTGAATGGTCCCAAATTTGTGTCAAAAGTGTCCGATACGTCCGTCGCAATATCGCAGTCCCAATAAAAATCGCAGATCGCCGCCATTACTAGTAAAAAAAAAATAATAAAAAAAAAAATCATAATTCTGTCCCCTATTTTGTAGGCGCTATAACTTTTGCGCAAACCAGTCGCTTATTGCGTTATTTTTTTTTTACAAAAACACGTCGAAAAATACGTATCCGCCTTAACTGAGAAAAAAAATATTTTTTTATAAAAAAAAATTGGGATATTTATTATAGCAACAAGTAAAACATATATTTATTTTTTCAAATTTGTCGCTCTATTTTTGTTTATAGCGCAAAAAATAAAAACTGCAGAGGTGATCAAATACCACCAAAATAAAGCTCTATTTGTGGGGAAAAAAGGACGTCAATTTTGTTTGGGAGCCACGTTGCACGACCGCGCAATTGTCAGTTAAAGCGACGCAGTGCCGGAAGCTGAAATTTCGCCTGGGAACGAAGGGGGTTTATGTGCCCAGTAAGCAAGTGGTTAAAGGACTGGAGTTGAGAAACACTGCTCTAGACCAGCGGTTCTCAAGCCTACCCAATAAGGTTTTATATGTTTACCCAGAAAGCTGTGCGCCGGCTTATCCTCAACCACCCGGATCCTCCTGGCCCCTGCAGGGATGACCGCAGCCTCGATGTAACCTGTAAAGAGAGGACGGTTGTGAGAAGTCACGGTAAAGACGTGAGAACATTTTACGAGACAATAGAGGAGTGTTTAGAGAGCAGAGTACACAAGACTACACACACATAAGACATAACCAGACCAGGTACAGAGACACTTGGATGCTGTGCAATGCAGACGACACAAGAGCAAACAACGTGTGTAACACGACGACACCAATGTCTGACATGGATAATGGGCTTCATTCATCAAGGGGGTCTACAAGGAGGACTGTCCATGTTTTCCTTGATTCTTTCTTCTATTTTACACATAAGCTGGCGAATGACATCTAAGAGGCCGGCAGGTGGTCATTTTCAACATCGGTCCTAACCACTTCAGCCCCAGAAGGTTTTACCCCCCCCTAATTACAATAAGGCACTGCGTTACTTTAACCACTTCAGCCCCGGAAGATTTGGCTGCCCAATGACCGGGCCATTTTTTGCGATTCACCACTGTGTGGCTTTAACTACTTGCCGACCAGCCGCCGCAGTTCTACGGCGACAGGTCAGCTCCCCTGGGCGAGAGCCGTAGCTCTACGTCGGCTCATGAAGCAGCCACTAAAGGAGCGTGCGCGCCCCACGTGCGCGTGCCCGACGCGATCGCCGCAGGGCACACGCGAATGCTCGTTACAGAGCGAGGACCGGGAGCTGTGTGTGTAAACACACAGCTCCCGGTCCTGTCAGGGGGAGAAATGCCTGACCGTCTGTTCATACAATGTATGAACAGCGATCAGTCATTTCCCCTAGTGAGGCCACCCCCCTACAGTTAGAACACACCCAGGGAACATACTTAACCCCTTCCTTGCCCCCTGTTAACCCCTTCCCTGCCAGTGGAATTTTTATAGTAATCCAATGCATTTTTATAGCACTGATCGCTATAAAAATGCCAATGGTCCCAAAAATGTGTCAAAAGTGTCCGAAGTGTCCGCCATAATGTCGCAGTACCAGAAAAAAAAAATCGCCATTACTAGTAAAAAAAAAAATGTTAATAAAAATGCCATAAAACTACCCCCTATTTTGAAAACGCTATAACTTTTGCGCAAACTAAGTCGCGCGACCGCGCAATTGTCAGTTAAAGTGACGCAGTGCCGAATCGCAAAAAGTACTCTGGTCCGGGGGTTAAGTGGTTAACTGACAATTGCGCGGTCGTGGGACGTGGCTCCCAAACAAAATTGATGTCCTTTTTTTCCCACAAATAGAGCTTTCTTTTGGTGGTATTTTATTCACCTCTGCGGTTTTTATTTTTTGCGCTATAAACAAAAAAAGAGCGATAATTTAAAAAAAAAAGCAATATTTTTTACTTTTTGCTATAGTAAATATCCCCCCCCCCAAAAAAAAAAAAACTACATTTCAGTTTAGGCCGATACGTATTCTTCTACATATTTTTGGTAAAAAAAATTGGATTGGTTTGCGCAAAAGTTATAGCGTCTACGAAATAGGGTTAGATTTATAGCAATTTTTTTACTAGTAATGGCGGCGATCTGCGATTTTTATCACGACTGCGACATTATGGCGGACACATCGGACACTTTTGACGCCATTTAGGGACCACTGTCATTTATACAGAGATCAGTGCTATAAAAATGCACCGATTACTGTGTAAATGACACTGACAGGGAAGGGGTTAACCACTAGGGGGTGATGAAGGTGTTGAGTGTGCCCTAGGGAGTGATTCTAACTGTGGGGGGGCTGGGCTACAAATGACACGACAGCGATCACTGCTCCCGATGACAGGGAACAGTATATCAGTGTCCTGTCACTAGGCAGGGAAATGCCATGTTTACACAGGCATCTCCCCATTCTGCGGGACCCGCGGTCACACTCACGGAGCTGGCGGTGAGCATGCGGCCACGATGCCGCGATTTAAAGGGGACGTACAGGTACGTCCTTTTGCGCAGCCGCGCCATACTGCCGACGTAAACAGTCGTGCAGTGGTCGGCAAGCAGTTAACCGAGTATTGTGCGGCCGTGCGAATAAAATTGATGTCCTTTTTTCCCCCACAAATATAGCTTCCTTTTGGGGGTATTTCATCACCTCTGCATTTTTTTTTTTGCGCTATAAACCAAAAAAGGACGTAATTTTTGAAAAAAAAATATATTTTTTTTATTTTCTGCTATAAAACATACCCAATAAAAAAAAATGTAAAAAAGAAAATCTAATTTCTTTATCAATTTAGATCATTATGCATTCTGCTACATACTTTTGGTAAAAAAAAAATTCCAATAAATGTATATTGATTGGGTTGCGCAAAAGTTATAGGGCCAGATTCACGTAGGAGAGCGTATTTTTCTGTGGGCGTAGCGTATCCCATTTACGCTACGCCTCCGCAACTTAGTCAGGCAAGTGCTGTATTCACAAAGCACTTGCTCAGTAAGTTGCGGCGGCGTAGCGTAAATTGGCCGGCGTAAGCCCGCGTAATTCAAATATGGAAGAGGTGGGCGTGTTTTATTAAAATGATCCGTGACCCCATGCGAATGAAGCGCCGATCGTACGGCGCATGCTCAGTATCACGTCGAATTTACTCCCTAAGATACGCCGGCTCAATGCCTGTGACGTGAACGTAACCTACGCACATCCCCATTCACGCACGACTTACGTAAACGACGTAAAAAGATACGCTTGTTCCGACGTCCATACTTTGCATAGGCTGCGCCTCATATAGCAGGGGTAACTTTACGCCAGACGTAAGCCTAACGTAAACGGCGTAGCGGGCGCAAGTACGTTCGTGAATCGACGTATCTACCCAATTTACATATTCGACGTGTAAATCTACGGAAGCGCCCCTAGCGTCCAGCGTAAATATGCACCCAAGATACGACGGCGTACTAAGACTTACGTCGGTCGGCTGAAGCCAGATTTCAGGCGTATCTACGTTCAAGAATACTGCGCATAGATACGCATAGATACGCATCTTGTAACTTACGCGGCATATCAATAGATACGCCGGCGTAACCTGTACGTGAATCTGGCCCATAGCGTCTACAAACTATGGGATATTTGTATGGCATTTTTTATAAAAAAAAAAAAATTTACTAGTAATTTTTAGCAGGACATTGCGCCGGACAAATCGGACAACTGACACTTTTGACAATTTTTTGTGAACCAGTGATTATTACAGTGATCAGTGCTAAAAATGTGCAGTTACTGTACCAATGACAATAGCAGGGAAGGGATTAACACCAGGGGCGATCAAAGGGTTGAGTGTGTCCCTTGGGCAGAGATAGTGAACCTTGGCACCCCAGATTTTTTTGGAACTACATTTCCCATGATGCTCATGCACTCTGCTGTGTAGTTGAGCATCATGGGAAACATAGTTCCAAAACTTCTGGGGTGCCAAGGTTCATCATCATTGCCCTAAGGAAGTGATAACTGTGTGGGGGATGGACTGACTGGGAGAACACAGAGATCCGTGTTCCTGTTTAGCAGGAACACAAGATCACTGTGTTCTTCCCTGTCAGAATGGCCGCTCTGCCTCTCTGGGGAATGATCGTGGGTCCCTGAAAATATAGGGGGAAAAAAAACATATGCAGCCACCACATCTAAGAAACTGTGATAATATACATTATTATTTCTAGGTTTAAAGGGGCTGTAAAGGTACAATTTTTTTTTTTCCTAAATACCTTTACCTTAGTGCAGTCCTCCTTCACTTACCTCATCCTTCCATTTTGCTTTTAAATGTCCTTATTTCTTCTGAGAAATCTTCACTTCCTGTTCTTCTGTCTGTAACTCCACACAGTAATGAGAGGCTTTCTCCCTGGTGTGGAGTGTTGTGCTCGCCCCATCCCTTGGACTACAGGAGAGTCAGGACGCTCTCTACGTTGCCGATAGAGAAAGGAGCTGTGTGTTAGTGGGCGTCCTGACTCTCCTGTAGTCCAAGGGAGGGGGCGAGCACGACACTCCACACCAGGGAGAGAGCCTCGCATTACTGTGTGGAGTTACAGACAGAAGAACAGGAAGTGAGGATTTCTCAGAAGAAATAAGGACATTTAAAAGCAAAATGGAAGGATGAGGTAAGTGAAGGAGGACTGCACTAAAGTAAAGGAAGATATTTAGGATTTATTTTTTATCTTTACACCCCCTTTAAGACCCGGACCAAAATGCAGGTAAAAGACCAGGCCCCTTTTTGCGATTCGGCACTGCGTCACTTTAACTGACAATTGCGCAGTCCTGCGAAGTGGCTCCCAAACAAAATTGGCGTCCTTTTTTCCCCACAAATAGAGCTTTCTTTTGGTGGTATTTGATCACCTCTGCGGTTTTTATTTTTTGCGCTATATACAAAAATAGAGCAACAATTTTGAAAAAAATTCAATATTTTTTACTTTTTGCTATAATAAATATCCCCCAAAAATACATAAACATTTTTTTCCCTCAGTTTAGGCCGATACGTATTCTTCTACCTATTTTTGTTAAAAAAAAAAAAATCGCAATAAGCGTTTATCGGTTGGTTTGCGCAAAATTTATAGCGTTTACAAAATAGGGGGTCATTTTATCGCATTTTTATTAATAATTTTTTTTTTACTATCAATGGCCGCGACATACATATACATGCGGCGGTCGGGAAGAGGTTAAATGCATTTTTTGCTGTGAAAATGACAATGGTCCCAAAAATGTGTCAAAATTGTCCGAAGTGTCCGCCATAATGTCGCAGTCACGAAAAAAATCGCTGATCACCGCCATTAGTAGTAAAAAAAAAAAATAATTTATAAAAATGCAATAAAAATATCCCCTATTTTGTAAATGCTATAAATTTTGCGCAAACCAATAGATAAACGATTATTGCGATTTTTTTTACCAAAAATAGGTAGAAGAATACGTATCGGCCTAAACTGAGATAACATTTTTTTTTTAGGTATGTTTTTGGGGGATATTTATTATAGCAAAAAGTAAAAAATATTGTTTTTTTTCAAAATTGTCGCTCTATTTTTGTTTATAGCGCAAAAACTAAAAACTGCAGAGGTGATCAAATGCCACCCAAAAAAAGCTCTATTTGTGGGAAAAAAAGGACGCCAAATTTGTTTGGGAGCCACGTCGCACGACCGTGCAATTGTCACTTAAAGCGAGGCAGTGCCGAATCGCAAAAACTGGCCGGGTCCTTTACCTGCCTAAAGGTCCGGGTCTTAAGTGGTTAATACCACTTTCAGCTGGCCATGCATTGTAAGAATGTCTGATAATTCCCACCGAACCTGCCAAAATTTGCCTCACAGGTGAACAGCTAATCAAAAGAGCGGGGTGGAAATTGTTTGGCCTAACAGCTACTTCATCCAATCCGATGCAGCCGCTGTTCAGGCAATTGTTGTTAAAAATACAAAAGACACTCCCCTCGGCGCTGTATAAGGTGGATGGAGGAATCGGCTATATTTTTAAGGGCTGAAAAAATTAAAATAAAGTTGATGGCCAGCTTTATTCCGAACACTTTGATTAATGAGCTCTGATAAGGAACTGAGCCGTATGAAGTGCTGACTGACAATTTCTAGACTGGCCTGGGAACATGACAGATGGAAATCATTGGCTGCGGTGAGAAACAGCCGTATATTAACTTCTCCCCGGAGCCTTCAATAAGGGCCCTTTTACACTGGGGCATTTTTCAAGCGCTTTAGCGTTAAAAAAAGCGCCTGTAAAACGCCTGAAAGAAGCTGCATCTGCAATCCCAATGTGAAAGCTCGAGTGCTTTCACACTAAAGCGCCTGAAAAACACCCCAGTGTGAAAGTGGTCTTAGCGTTAAAAAAAAGCGCCTGAAAGAAGCTGCATCTGCAATCCCAATGTGAAAGCCTGAGTGCTTTCACACTGAGGCACTGAGCTGGCAGGGCGTCAAAAAAAGTCCTGCATGCAGCTTCTTTGCAGCGCTTTAGGAGCGGTTAATACACCGCTCCTAAAGCCCCCTTCCCATTGAGGAAGCTTTTTTTAACGCCAAAGCGCCTGAAAAGCGCCTCAGTGTGAAAGGGGTCTTAGCAGCGCTTTACCAGCGTTTTTCGGGCGCTGGCAGTGTGAAAGGCCTCTGAAAGCACTTGGGCTTTCACATTGGGATTGCAGCAGAGGCTTCTTTCAGGCGCTTTACATGCTTTTTTTAAACGCCAAAGCGCCTAAAAAACGCCCGAAAAACGCCCCAGTGTGAAAGGGGTCTAAGGCCCCTTTCACATTGAGGAGTTTTTCAGGCGGTACAGCGCTAAAAATAGCGCTGCTATCCCGCCTGAAAAACTCCTGCCCAGCTACCTCAATGTGAAAGCCGAAGGGCTTTCACACTGAGGCGATGCGCTGGCGGGAGACAAAAAAATCTCCTGTCAGCAGCATCTTTGGAGCGGTGAGAGGAGCGGCGAACCGCGGCAATACCGCCGGCAATGCGCCTCTATATAGGCGCATTGCGGGCGGTATTAACCCTTTATCGGCCGCTAGCGGGGGTTAATACCGCACCGCTAGCGGCTGATTTCCACGGCAATCCCGGCGGTATAGCGCCGCTACTTTTAGCGGCGTTATACCGCCACCGCAGCTCCCGCCCCAGTCTGAAAGGGGCCTAAACATGATTTTGTTCAAAGACCAGTAAGCAAAGAAACATGAAATGCATAAGTAGTCAGCGCTCGTTGTAGAAGATATAAAAAGATCACAAACGCAGTGGGGTGTATTTAATAAAGGCGAATAGGCCGTTCACTTTGCAAGGGAATTCTTCGTAGCTTGGCGAATGTGGAGAAAATAAAACCGTATTAAACTCTGAAGGAAACATTTATTATATTGCAGCTTACCAATTTCTAGATTTGATGGCTTCATTAGTTTTCTCTCTTTTATTTTCATCTGGTGGTCCAGTCAGCAAGTCTGTTGCATTTCACAAGATCAAGCTCTTCAGCAGAATGTATCAGTTTACACGGGTGGGACAAACCACTTAAAGGGGTTGTAAAGGTCCGTTTTTTATTTTCCAAATACCGTATATACTCGAGTATAAGTCGAGGTACCTACCGTATTTATCGACGTATACCGTGCAGTTTTTTGCCCTGAAAATCAGGGCAAAATCGTGGGTGCGCAGTATACGCCGATACCCGCTTTCCCGCGCCGAGTTTTGAATACTGCGCCGACATATACCGAGCGCAGTACACTCGGGTATAGTTGGCCAGTCTCGGCTCCTTCCGCGCTCACGTCCTGGACATACAGGACGTCAGCGCGGGTAGCCGAGCATTGCCGACAATACACGAGTGTACTGCGCTCTGTATATGTCCGCGCAGTATTCAAACTCGGCGCGGGAAACGAGCGGGGAGGACGCGAGGACACCGCAGAAGGACGCCGGACCTGCCGAAGAGGACACCGGACCCGCCGCAGAAGGACACCCGAAGCCGCAGAAGGACGCCGGACCCGCTGAAGAGGACACCCGAAGCCGCAGAAGGACGCCGGACCCGACGAGGCCGCCAATGGACGCCGCGCAAGACACCAAAACTGTAAGTACAAAAAAAACTTTTTTTCCACAGGACTGGGGGCCACTTTAGGGGTGCGCGGTATACGCGGGAGCGCGTTATACCGCGATAAATACAGTAATTTTACCACAAAAAACTGGGAAAACGTATTGACTCGAGTATAAGCGGAGGGTGAGAATGCAGCAGCTATTGTAAGCGGAAAAGAGGATCAACGACGCCCATTTGCACGCCTCACTGTGGCCATTGCAAAGTCACTGTGCCCATCGTCACTGTGCCAATCCTCACTGTGCCCATTGTCAGTATACCTGAAATTGAGAGGCTGCGGGCGTCCATTGATTGTTTAAAACTCGCGGTTTCCTCCTGGTCCCTTCCGTGATAGGAGTTTCTCAGTAGACACAGTTCCATCTATCACGGACGTTCTCTCATCTTCAGACTCAGTTTCCCAGCAGACACTGTGTTCAGTGTTCCGCCAATCACGGACTTCCTCTTGTCCGAGAATGAAAAGGCGTCCGTGATTGGGGGAACACTGAACACAGTGTCTGCTGGGATGGGTGAGGAGGAGAGAACGGTCGTGATAGGCGTTTCTCAGCAGACAGAGTTCCACCTATCACGGAAGGGACCACTTAAGGACTGCCTCCTGCACATATACATTTGGCAGAATGGCACGGCTGGGCACAAGCACATACAGGTACGTCATCTTTAAGTGCCAAGCCGTGGGTCCCGCGATCGGTCCCCGGAGCTGAAGAACGGGGAGAGTTGTGTGTAAACACAGCTTCCCCGTTCTTCACTGTGGCGCCGCCATCGATCGGGTGTTACCTTATATAGGGAGACACAATCAATGACGTCACACCTACAGCCACACTCCCGTACAGTTAGAAACACAGATGAGGTCACACTTAACCCCTTCAGCGCCCCCTTGTGGTTAATTCCCAAACCGCAATTGTCATTTTCACAGTAAACAATGCATTTTAAATGGTCCCAAAAATGTGTCAAAATTGTCTGAAGTGTTCGCCATAATGTCGCAGTCACGAAAAAAATCGCTGATCGCCGCCATTAGTAGTAAAAAAATTTTTTTTTTATAAAAATGCAATATAACTATCCCCTATTTTGTAAATGCTAAAAATTTTGCGCAAACCAATCGATAAACGCTTATTGCGATTTCTTTTACCAAAAATAGGTAGAAGAATACGTATCGACCTAAACTGAGGAAACAAATTATTTTTTTAATATATTTTTGGGGGATATTTATTATAGCAAAAAGGAAAAAATATTGCATTTTTTTCAAAATTGTCGCTCTATTTTTGTTTATAGCGCAAAAAATAAAAACCGCAGAGGTGATCAAATACCACCAAAAGAAATCTCTATTTGTGGGAAAAAAAGGACGCCAATTTTGGTTGGGAGCCACGTCGCACGACCGCGTAATTGTCAGTTAAAGCGATGCATTTTGGTCCGGGTCTTAAGTGGTTAAGTGAAAATGTACACAGGATAACACCATGGAAAGAAAGGATAGTGCACATAGAAACAAATGCAGTGTGTGAGTAGGCAAGCATTACATAGCATATACAGTATACATGTGCAACAGTAGTAGGTACAACCAGTCTGTAAGGAGCAAAACATATTAGATTAAGATAATATATGAGGGCTGAGCCAAAAGTAATGCAAAAGTAGGCATAACTTTTATAGTAATTTACACAGGTTATTCAAATTTCACGTTGGTGGAGTACTCTTCCTCTATAGGAACTCTTTCTTTTTCATTGCAGTTAAATAATAGATTCCAAGCATAAGCAATGTGCCGTCATTGAGTTCTCGATGAAGGAGAGGTGCAGGCTGTCCAACATCCACAGAATGCTACAGAATGTTAACGGAGAGGATACCATGGACAAGAGTCACCCATGACAAGACATTTCTCCTGTCAATGGTGTAATTTCTGTAAACATTCTGTAGCCTTCTGTGCAATGTGCAAAAGTAGCCATAACTTATTATTTATTTACTTTATTTACTTTATTAACTTACATATGTTGTTTAAATTTCACATGTTGGTAGAGTAACTCTCCTTCTATAGCAGGCATGTCCAAAGTTCGGCCCGCGGGCCAAATGCGGCCCCCCCTGGGGATTTGGATACATATATTGTTTGTGGCCCCCAGGGCCACAAAAGATATATACTGTATTTATTGGCGCTGCCTTGGAGAGGACAGGGAGGGGGCAGAATGAGCGCAGTCAGATTACATGAAGAGAATCTCCTGTTTACTCAGCAGCATCTCTATTGGAAGTCCCGTCTCCTGGGATGCCATTGGATGACTGTTCTGTCTATCATAGGAGGCAGGACTTTGTATTAAAGAGGCCACAGAGTAAACAAGACATTCTCCTGTTTGTAATCTGTCGGCACTCGTCCCGCCCCCTCCCTCTGCCCTCCGAGGCTGCAGATGGGCATCGTTCAGGCTGCACTGATGGCAATGGTAAGGCTGCATTCATGGCACATGTGAGGCTGCATTGGTTGCAATGGTAAGGCTGCATTCGGGCACATGTGAGGCTGCATTTATGGCACATGTGAGGCTGCATTGGTTGCAATGGTAAGGCTGCATTCGGGCACATGTGAGGCTGCATTTATGGCACATGTGAGGCTGCATTGGTTGCAATGGTCAGGTTGCAATGGTAAGGCTGCATTCATGGCAATGGTGAGGCTGCATTCATGGCAATGGTAAGCCCGTGCGTGTTATACGGCGATAAATACGGTATATACAAATAACACGCCCAAGCTCATCCTTAGTCCTAAGCAGCGCTCTGGGATTCGTTGGGGCCACAAAATAAATATATACAGTATATCCAAATAACACGCCCAAGCTCATCTCTTCACCACACACAGCCACAAAGGCAAGCGAATTCTTGTTGGGCAGTGTATTAGTTGCTCAGACGAACACACTTAGACCGAATTTTAATGGTTCAAAGAATGTCAGGCAAAATAGTCGGCCATCACGCATGTTCACTTAATCAAATCTGGCCCTCTTTGAAAAAAGTTTGGACACCCCTGCTCTATAGAAACTCTTTTTTATTTTTTTCACTGCAGGGAAATAATGGATTTCAAGCAGAAGCAATGTGCTGTCACTGAGTTCTTGATGAAGGAGGGGTGCAGGTTGTCCGACATCCACAGAAGGCTACAGAATGTTTATGCAAATGACACCATGCCTCGTCATTGGTGACTCTTATCAATGGTGTCATCTTCATGGATGTCGGACAGCCTGTACCCCTCCATCAAGAAATCACTTCTGCTTAGAATCCATTATTTACCTGCAATGAAAAAAAGAAGAGTTACTATAGAGGAAAAGTTACTCTACCAACATGTGAAATTTGAATTTACAGTAAGTCAATAAAAAAAAGTTATGGCCACTTTTGCATTTTTGCACAGGCGGCTACCGAATGTTTACAGAAATTACACCATTGACAGGGGTCATCGGTGATTCTGGTCAATGGTGTCATCTCCATAAACATTCTGTAGCCTTCTGTGGATGTTGGACAGCCTGTATCCCTCCTTCATCAAGAACTCAATGACAGCACATTGCCTCGGCTTGGAATCCATTATTTCCCTGCAATGACAAGGAAGAGGAGTTGCCATTGAGGAAGAGTAACTCTACCAACATGTGAATTTTGACCTATGTAAGATACCGTATTTATCGGGATATAACACGCACTTTTTTCCCCTGAAAATCAGGGGGAAATTGTAGGTGCGTGTTAAACGCTGAACGGCTGCCTCGGAGGGAACAAGCACCGCCGAGATACACAGAGCCGAATGTACTGTGTACTCGGCTCCGCTCGCAGTCACGCCTCCTGCCATCGGACCGGTGTTATGTCCATCATAGGAGCCGGGCCAAGGGGCGGGACTGCGAGACGAGGTGAGAACACAGGACATCCGGCTCTGTGCATCTCGGCAGCCCTCGTTCCCTCAAGGCTGCAGATTGACACTGGATGGGGGCAAGGTGGCAGATGGATGGGGGCAAGGTGGCAGATGGATGGGGGCAAGGCGGCAGATGGATGGCGGCAAGGCTGCAGATGGATGGCGGCAAGGCTGCAGATGGATGGCGGCAAGGCTGCAGATGGATGGCCAAGGCTGCAGATGGATGGCCAAGGCTGCAGATGGATGGTCAAGGCTGCAGATGGATGGTCAAGGCTGCAGATGTATGGCCAAGGCTGCAGGAGGATGGCCAAGGCTGCAGGAGGATGGTCAAGGCTGCAGATGGATGGCCAAGGCTGCAGATGGATGGTCAAGGCTGCAGATGGATGGTCAAGGCTGCAGGAGGATGGTCAAGGCTGCAGGAGGATGGTCAAGGCTGCAGGAGGATGGCCAAGGCTGCAGGAGGATGGCCAAGGCTGCAGGAGGATGGCCAAGGCTGCAGGAGGATGGCCAAGGCTGCAGGAGGATGGCCAAGGCTGCAGATGGATGGCCAAGGCTGCAGATGGATGGCCAAGGCTGCAGATGGATGGCCAAGGCTGCAAATGGACACTGATAGGGCTGCATTGATGGGCATTTAAAAAAATATTTTTTTCCCTTAAACTTCCCTCTTAAAATTAGGGTGCGTGTTATACACCGATAAAAACGGTAATTAAAACAGTTATGCCCGCTTTTGCATTACTTTTGGTACACCCCTCATATAATACACAAAGACAATGAATACAGAAAGTATAAGGATCACACAGCAGTACATATAGGACAATACACAACATGTAGATGGGAAAAACACTGAAGAATAAATTCTTGTACAATTGAATTGAGTCATGATGTTGTATTCACGATAAACAAGGACATAACCCATTCCACTCGGAAAAAAAACACACAGATGTCCTCTGAATTAAACATGCAAAACCCCGGAGTTAGTGGTTTGGATTCATAGATGTCACACTTGGACAGTAAACACCCGAGGAAGTCAATGTCAGGCTGAGCAAACCCCAAGATCAGCACAATGCTGTGTTCGTGCCTGTATCGTACTCTGGCAAAGCTTGAACAAACACATGATATCACAAAGACTCACTAAACATACGTGTGAGCCCCTGCACTGTAAACAGTCTGTGGATGTTGGGTTTGGCAGAGAGTTGATTATGTTGCTCTCATGCCAGACACTCTGACACTTCATCATCTGTCATCCCGAGAGATGACGTTGCAAGGGCACGGGTCCCCGGAGTGCAGAGCTTGCAATGGAAGGACTCTGGAGGGAGTACGGAAAGGCCAGATCTTAGTTTACGCTCAGGATGACATCACACTTATGTTTTTTTGACACAAACCTTGTACGTAGTGGTACAGGGAGCACTGGGACTGCCATGAAAGGCCAGGCATGCATACACACATTGCATCTAAAACCTCAGCACAGGACTCCCACTTTTCCCTTCATCCATGTTATAACATAATTTATCAAAGTGTCTTTTTTTTCGATATAGCAGAATTATCCAATATTATTTGTTAAATGATGGGATCTAATCATAAGAGATGAAAAGAGATCAACAGCGATAAGCGATTACCCACTACCTAATACTTTTAAAAACCAAATACGACTATAGCTATCAAGAATAACTTATAAAACTGGATAGACAATTGGTTAAAAATACACCGATCAGCCATAACATAATAGCCACTGACAGGTAAAGTGAATATCTTGTTACAATGGCATCTAAAAGTGGGTGGGATATACTAAACAGCACGTGAATATGTTGTCGCTAAAGTTGAAGTGCTGAAAGCAGAAAAAAATGGGTAATACAGTATGTTGAGTATGGGGCTGCGTAGCCGCAGACTGGTCAGGGTGCCCACGATGACCTTTGTCCACATCCAGAAGCACCCACAATGGGCACATGTACATCAGAACTTGACCACGGAACAATGGAAGAAAGGATTTTGACAAGGGCCAAATTGTAAAGGCTAGATACCGTAACTGGGTCTGCAGTGGCCAGGACCGACCAAATATGGCAAATAAATGGACGAGAACTGGACAGCCGCACTCCAAAATCACTTAAAAAAGTTGTCTTTTTATTTTTCAACTGCACAAACAGTCACTGCAAACCAACAAGATACAGTATGGCCGACGCGTTTCGCACTTACAGTCAGTGCTTAGTCATGGGGTCCAAGGAAGGAAAACTAGAAAAACAGTGACAGGCTCATGGGCGGCCAAGACTCATTGATGCACGTGGGGAGGGAAGGCTGGCCTGTGTAGTCCTATCCAATAGAAGAGCTACTGCAGTTCAAATCGGTAAAATGTTAACGATGGTTCCGATAGAAAGGTGTCAGAACACACAGAGCATCACAGTTTTTTGCGTATGGGGCTGCGTAGCTGCAGACCGGTTAGGGTGCCCATGCTGACCCGTGTCTACACCCAGAAGCTCCTACAATGGGCACATCAGAACTAGACAATGGAATTAAAGTGGAGGTTCACCCGGAAATAAAAAATTTTAACCTTAGATTCCTGCTCATTTTGTCTAGGGGAATCGGCTATTTTTTTTTTAAATCGAAGCTGTACTTACCGTTTTAGAGATGCATCTTCGCCGCTTCCGGGTATGGGCTGCGGGACTGGGCGTTCCTATTTTGATTGACAGTCTTCCGACAGACTTCCGACGGTCACATCCATCGCGTCACGATTTTCCGAAAGTAGCCGAACGTCGGTGCGCAGGCGCAGTATAGAGCCGCACCGACGTTCGGCTTCTTTCGGCTACTCGTGACGCGATGGATGCGACCGTCGGAAGACTGTCAATCAAAATAGGAACGCCCAGTCCCGCAGACCATACCCGGAAGCGGCGGAGAAGATGCATCTCTAAAACAGTAAGTACTGCTTCGATTTAAAAACAACTAGCCGATTCCCCTAGACAAAATGAGCATCAATCTAAGGGTAAAAAATTTTTTATGGGTGAACTCCCGCTTTAAGGACTTTGACAAGGGCCAAATTATAATGGCTAGACAACTGGGTGAGAGCAGCTACAAATCTGCAGCTCTTGTGGGATGTTCCCAGTATGCAGTAGTCAAGACCGACCAAAAGTGGTCAAAGGAAGGAAAACCAGAGAATCGGCGACAGGCTCATGGGCAGCCAAGACTCATTGATGCACATGGGGAGTGAAGGCTGGCCTGTGTAGTCCAATTCAATAGAAGAGCTACTGCAGTTCAAATTGATGAAAAAGTTAATGATGGTTCCGATAGAAAGGTGTCAAAACACACAGAGCATTGCAGTTTGATGTGTATGGGGCTGTGTAGCCACAGACCGGACAACGTCTTACTCGTGTCCACAGCCAAAAACGCCTACAAAGGGCACGGTGAGCATCAGAACTGGACCACAGAGCAATGGAAGAAGGTGGCCTGGTCTGATGGATCACGTTTTCTTTTACATCATGTGGATGGACGGGTTTGTGTGTGTATCGCTTACCTGGGGAAGAGATGGCACCAGGAAGCACTATGGGGAAAAGGCAAGCCGACAGAGGAAGTGCAATGCTTTGTCTAGTGCAGGGGTCTCCAAAATTTCTAAACAATGGACCGGACATTGAGGGGACCAGACTGAGGTCAGTTACAGCAGAAATGCCCTGGCATCAATGGAAGTAAACAGTGCCCCATTATTGGTATTCATGGGAGGAATATGTTCTCACTGTGGGTATCAGGGGAAGGAATAGTGGCCCATCATTGGTGTTAGTGGAAAGAATGATGCCCTACCGTTGGTGTCAGTGGGAGGAATAGTGCCCTATTGTTCGTTTCAGTGAGAGGAATGGTGCCTCAAGGGCCGGATAAAGGCAACCATAAGGGCCACATCCAGTCCTTAAGTCATAGGGCCAGATTCAGGTACATTTACGTTGCTCCGCGGCAGCGTAACGTATCTGATTTACGTTACACCGTCGCAGGTTTACAGTGTAAGTGCCTGATTCACAAAGCTCTTACCTGTAAACTTGCGGCGGTGTAACGTAAATCCGCTCGGCGCAAGCCCGCCTAATTCAAATGGGGCGGGCACCATTTAAATTAGGCGCGTTCCCGCGCCGAACGTACTACGCATGCACCGTCGGGAAAATTACCCGACGTGCATTGCGCTAAATGACGTCGCACGGACGTCATTGGTTTGACGTTAACGTAAATGGCGTCCAGCGCCATTCACGGACGACTTACGCAAATTTCGACGTGGGAACCACGGCCATACTTAACATTGCTTAGACCACCTAGGAGGCAGCCCTAACTTTACGACGCGTATCGCTACGGCAACGACGTAAATTTAGATCGACGGGCATTGCGGACGTTCGTGAATCGCTGTAACTAGTCATTTGCATATTCTACGCCGACCGCAATGGCCTCGCCACCTAGCGGCCGGCCTACAATTGCATCCTAAGATCCGACGGTGTAAGTCAATTACACCTGTCGGATCTTAGGGCTATCTATGCGTAACCTGATTCTATGAATCAGCCGCATAGTTAGGACGGGCGGATCACAGAGATACGACGGCGTATCAGGAGATACGCCGTCGTATCTCTTTTGTGAATCTGGCCCATAGTTTGAAGACCACTGGTCTAGTGGAGTCCATGCCTGGATGGGTCAGGGCTGTGTTGACAGCAAAAGGGGACCTACTCAATATTAGGTGGATGGGCATAGTGTGAAGGCTGATCGGTGTATGTTACACGCAAAAAAAAAAAATACAAATTTATTATACAAGATTGTGGATAAACATCTAGAACGCATATGTTATCCATTTTCTAGCTTAGTAATTCAGCATCCCTGCGAAGTGACACTTTGATAAATCATTACATGGAAGGATTACATATATAAGAAATACCAGTCACACCATGGTGCGTTAACCCCTTCACTGCTGACTAGCATGCTTAACAAGGTGGAGCTCCTACAGACCCATCAACTATATATGATTTCTAATATTTGCCAGCCCACAAAGTGCTGTAGACCCTTTTAGGCAACATAGATGTCGTAAACGTTATTAACTGAAGAAAGCTTATGGCAGCACTCGAAGACATATGCAAAGGCTTATCAGAGACCCCTCTGCGTGGGACATTCCTTACCTACACCCTGGACAGGCGCCAGGCTCCAGACCCCATACAATGAGTTTGCAGAGCTCGTAACGGCACTTTCGTTACAATTTAGAGATAATTGTAGATACAATATCGGATAGGGTCATTATGGCACAGCACGTTTTCACCACTTAATTAGCGCCACGCTCCCTCTTTGCAGCTATGACGACTGTGGGAAGAAACAGTCTTCGGTAACTACAATCTAAGGGTGGTGTTGCCTACTAGAAATATTGTGTGCCTGCAGCAGGAAGGGGTTAAGCTTTTTTTTTTTCACAAGGATGGAAACCAAGGGATGAGGTGTAAAACCAAGGACGAGTCCCAAAGAAACACCAACCAAACACCAAGCAGAAGTGCCTCTGTGGCTCTTACATGTGAAACACTTGGGGGCGGTCTTTGCCTTGGTCATGACACATGTGGAAACCTTCTTACAATGACTACTGTTGACTGAGGAACACAGATAGGTCATGAAGTGACAGTGTAACATGTAGAATCTTCTAAAGGCACAGCAATGCTAAGGCTATGCCCATATGAATTTCTTTCTACTGAGAAACTAAAGAAACACAAGAGAAAGTAACATTTGGACCTCTTGTCTCCGTGACTCCAAGGCAAGAATTGATGTTCATACAGGATGTGCTGGACTGTAATGTCTCCTACAATTTTGCATGGTAGACATGGAGGCAGAAGGCCCACTAACACGTAAAAACAGTCACTTTTTGGTGTTATGCCGCGTACACACGATGATTTTTTGGGTTTGAAAAAATTAAGTTTTTTTTTAATGTCATTAAAAACTATCGTGTGTGGGCTTCAGAGCATTTTTCGGGTTCTAAAAAGGCAAAAAAAAAAAATTCGAACATGCTCTATTTTTTAACGACGTTTTTAACGTTGTCATTTTTCGGGTTGGAAAAAATGGTTGTGCGTGGGCTTTAACCACTTAAAGGGTCACTAAAGGAATTTTTAATTTTTTTGCTGAAATGACTGTTTACAGGGTATAGAGACATAATAGTTAACTGATTCCTTTTAAAAACAATTAAAAATAGATAAAAATCAATCATATAATGTGCCTTTAGTTTCACTTTAGTTTTTGCATGTAATTTAATGCCTTTGTGCTGGACAGAACCATAGAGAGTGATGGTTAGGAAAACAAAACTAGAATCTCCCAGTACTGTGGTGATCAGGAAACAGACAACCAGGAAGTGTCCAGAACAGAGCAGAATTACAGCAACATCAGAGCAAAAACTAACAATGAGGACATGAAACCAGGACTGCAGTAAGGTAAAGGAAGCTATTTAGCTAAAAAAAAAAAAAAAAAAAATTCCTTTAGTGACTGTTTAAGGACCTTGGCTGTTTTTCAGATTTGGCGTTTACAAGAATTGCGCCCGCTCATGGAATGGCGTTAAACTTTTACCCTTAAAAATCTCTGTAGGCGAAGTTTAAAAAATTCTATAGGTTGCATCTTTTGAGCTACAGAGGAGTTCTAGGGCTAGAATTATCGCTCTAACGATCGCGGTGATTATTTATTTATTTTTATTTATTTTATTAATTTTTATTATGCTATGCTATGAGGACAGGTGGGGGCCATCTTGCCCTCACTCATATCCCTGTCAAGCAGGAGAGTGGACCCGATCGCCGCTGCCGACGGCTCCGATAACGGTGATCTTGCGGCGAATCCACCGCGGAGACCACCGTTATCGTTTACAGGACCGCTCACTGAAAAGATGGATATCTCGGTTGTTACCGAGATATCCATCTTTAAAAACAGGACGTATATGTACATGAGCGGGTCCTTAAGTGGTTAACGACGTGAAAAATCCGCGCATGCTCAGAAGCAAGTTATGAGACGGGAGCGCTCGTTCTGGTAAAACTACTGTTCGTAATGGAGTAAGCACATTCATCACGCTGTATCAGACAGAAAAGCGCGAATCGTCTTTTACCAACACGAAATCAGCTAAAGCAGCCCTAAGGGTGGCGCCATCCGCATGAAACTTCCCCTTTATAGTGCCGTCGTACGTGTTGTACGTCACCGCGCTTTGCTAGATCATAGCGTAGGCAAGGCCGTTTTAATGATCAAGTTGAAAAAAACTTTGTTCTTTTTTCTAGAGCCTGAAAACGTAATTTTTTTGAACCCGAAAAATGATCGTGTGTACGCGGCATTATACTCTTTTCTCTCATCCCATTTTTTTTTTTACAATAAACTTTTTTATTGGGAGAAAACAGTTTTACAGAGTTCACAAAGTACAAAAGGTCAACATATTGATCACAAATGTGGAAAAGGAAAATAAAAAAACTTATAGAACCCTTTGCAAATGTAACCTGAGCATTGTAATCTATTAGTTCAAATACTTGCATGTAGTATTGCCCATAAGCCAATAAAGTCAAGCGAAATGAAAAAGAGAAAAGGAGAAAGAAAAAGAAAGCAAATATAAAGTAAAAGGTAATTAATAAGAGTCTTCAATGAAGAGTCTCGGTGAGTGTGTCTAACGATATACCGTGTTTCCCCGAAAATAAGACCTAGCGTTATTTTCCAGGACGGCTGCAATATAAGCCCTACCCCGAAAATAAGCCCTAGTTTAAAATGTTTGTAACATCTTATAATCCACTCTTTTACAGTAACATACAACGTACATTGTGTGTGTTTCTGTAATATAATTGCGGGGGAGAGCTCCGGCGTGTCACAGAAGTGCAGAATGGCACTATAACAAAGGTATTTGGCACAATTATATTACAGAAACACACACATTGTACATTATATACCACTGTAATAGAGTGGATTATAGGATTTTACAAGCATTTTAATTCAGATGACAGGCAGGGAGGGAGAGGGGGAGAGAAGACAGCACATTACATGTTAAGACCTACCTCGAAAAATAAGCCCTACTGTGTCTTTTGTTGCCAATATTAATATAAGACCCGGACTTATTTTCGGGGAAACACGGTAGTAGTCCGATGGGACCATTGTGGGGGTTGACAGTGTCAGATACTCATCCCATTTTTTAATCATTATAGAAAAGAGGATGGACAAAGAAACCTGCCACTCTACATGATCACCAATTCCAACAATGATGATGATAATGCTGAAGCCCCTCTCAACCAGCTTTCACCTATAAAAAATGTTGAAGCAATCAGGATAACCTGACACCACCAATTGTTATTGTTTCTCAGGTTAGTAAAACAGTTTGAGAGAAGTTGCCTTTATTTACTAATCAGGAGATGGTTGAAAGCAGTTTTTTATTGGGGTATTGCGCGCTCCGGCGTATAGCGCGCACCCCTAAAGTGGACCCGACATTCCTGTAAAAAAAACATTTTAGTACTTAAAGTTTTGGTGTCTTGCGCCGCGTCCATCGGCGGCCTCGTCGGGTCCGGCGTCCGTCTGCGGCTTCGGGTGTCCTCTTCGTCGGGTCCGGCGTCCTTCTGCGGCGTCCTCCCCGCGCCGAGTTTGAATACTGCGCTGGCATATACCGAGCGCAGTACACTCGTGTATAGTCGGGCAGGCTCGGCTACTCTCGCGCTTATGTCCTGTACGTCCAGGACGTGAGCGCGAGAGGAGCCGAGCCTGCCCGACTATACACGAGTGTACTGCGCTCGGTATATGCCGGCGCAGTATTCAAACTCGGCGCGGGAAAGCGGGTATCGGCGTATACCGCGCACCCACGATTTTGCGCGGTATACGCCGATAAATACGGTATAAATTGCCTGAAAATTGCTGGGCTGTACATGATCGGATTGCTGAGAGTAATGAATCAAGGTTCAAAAATTAAAAAGTATCTAACCTCTATGAAAGTGCAATTTGAGACTTATGATTTGTATAGGTTAGGTATGTTTACAACATATATGTTCCAGTTTTCCATGAAGTTAAGATAAAAAATATCCATGGCTGCAGTACAGACATGGATATGTTTACAATGTATCCACTTTCTGTATAAAATACCAAAATGTTATACAGCTGTGGCCAAAAGTTTGGAGAATGAAACAAATATACATTTTCAAAGTCCTGCTGCCTCAGTGTTTTTTTTAGATCTTTTTGTCAGATGTTACTAAGGTATACTGAAGTATGACAAGCATTTCATAAGTGTCAAAGGCTTTTATTGACAATGACATTAAGTTTATGGAAAGAGTCAATATTTGCAGAGTTGACCCTTCTTTTTCAAGACCTTTGCAATTCCCTCTGGCATGCTGTCAATCAACTTCTGGGCCACATCCTGACAGATGGACGCCCATTCTTGCATAATCAATGCTTTGAGTCAGAATTTGTTGGGGTTTATTTGTTCGCCCCTTTCTTGAGGATTGACCACAAGTTCTCAATGGGATTAAAGGTCTGGGGAGTTTCATGGCCATTGTTGGAGAACAACCTAGTCGTAAGGTTTCCACACATCTGTTTTTACAACCAAGATCAGATGACACTTGCAGTCCCCAAAACAGAGTCTGCATAGCAAAAAAGGGCCTGTCTCAAGCCCCCCCCTGGTGTGTTGGAAGCTTCAAAGACTTTGGTGACAATGGACTGCAATACCGCCCCCATAGGCCAAGTACGGCAGGACAGTCAGTAAATATAATCTACAAGCAAGCTTGAGAGAGACTGCCCTGTGAACAAGGATTGGACCAGAAGGCAAAGGGGTTGGCAATGGGGGGGGGGTTTAATGGTGTCTGTTTTGTAAAAAGGGTTTGTAACACAGAGCTAAGTCTCTCTTTCGTTGAAGACCTCTGCTGGTGAGGGCCTCATAGGAGCTTGTGCTTGGGCCTAAGCTATGAGGCCCAGACTGGCTTGGGCCTAAACACCATGCAGCCCAGGCCTAGCTTTTCTTTTACATCTGAGCACAGCCAGTGAGGGGTACCGAGAGGAGTGGAAAAGTATCTTTCATTATTATTATTGTTGTTGCTATAGACTTTATAGATATCTGTTGTTATAATATAATATTCCTACTTTAAAGGAAATAAATATAACAGCCATGCACCTAAAACGTTGATGATTTGTTACCCAAGCCACTTTGTTATCACTTTCCCCTTATGGCAAGGTGCTCCATCATGCTGGAAAAGGCATTGTTGGTCGCCAAACTGTTCTTGGATGGTTGGGAGAATTTTCTCTCGGGGAGATGTTTTTGTAACATTCTTTATTCATGGCGGTGATCTTAGGCAAAATTGTGAGTAAGCCCACTACCTTGGCTGAGAAGCCCCCCACACATGAATGGTCTCAGGAGGCTTTACTGTTGGCATGACACAGGACTGATGGTAGCGCTCACCTTTTCTTCTCGGGACAAGGTTTTTTCCGGATGCCCCAAACAATCGAAAGGGAGATTCATCATAGAAAATGACTTTACCCCAGTCCTCAGCAGTCCAACCCCTGTACCTTTTGCAGAATATCAGTCTATCCCTGATGTTTTTCCTGGAGAAAAGTGGCTGCTTTGCTGCCCTTTTTGACACCAGACCATCCTCCAAAAGTCTTCTCCTCACTGTTCGTGCCGATGTACTCGCACTTCCCTGCTGCCATTCCTGAGCAAGCTCTGCACTGGTGGTGCCCCGATACCGCAGCTGAATCAATTGTAGGAGACGGTCCTGTTGCTTGCTGAACTTTCTTGGGCGCCCTGAGGCCCTCTTCACAGATGCAGTGGAAATGTTTTTTTATGGGATTAAGTTCCTTTTCATGGCAAAGAGGGACTTTGCAATTAATTGCAATTCATCTAATCACTCTGCATAACATTCTGGAGTATATGCAAATTGCCATCATAAAAACTGAGGCAGCAGACTTTGTGAAAATATTTGTGTCATTCTCAAAACTTTTGGCTACGGCTGTAAAACACAGTACTGCCATATAAGTATAGTAGAGGTTTTATTTTCCACAAGCCTTCTAGGTCTCTTGAAATGTTAATCAAATCACTACAAGAAGTCACAGGTGTCTATCTGCGTATGGAGAACCGTGTGCTACAGTTGACCATAGGGGGCATTTAACCACTTCCAGACCGCTGTACGCATATATGCGTCCACACTTTAAAGATGGATATCTCGGTAACGACAGCAGCTGCTGCCACAACCGAGGTATCCATCTTTAGTGTGAGCGGTCCTGTAAAAGATAACGGTGGTCTCCGCGGCGGATTCGCCACGAGTTTGCCGTTATCGGCGGCGGGAGAGGGCCCCCCCTCCCGCCGCTTACCGGAGCCGTCGGTAGCGGCGGAGGCGACCGGGTCCGCTCGGCTGCTGTGTGGGGATGCGAGTGAGGGAAAAATCGTCCCCACCCGTCCCCATAGCGCTGCTGGGCGGAAGTGACGTCAAAACGTCAGTCCCGCCCAGCGTCTTAAAGAAACAGTTTTTTTTTTGTCATTTGAAAAAATTACAGTTTCAATTTTTTTTTGTTTTTTTTTTTTGCATTTTAGTCTAAATATGAGATCTGAGGTCTTTTTGACCCCAGATCTCATATTTAAGAGGACCTGTCATGCTTTTTTCTATTACAAGAGATGTTTACATTCCTTGCAATTTGTAAGCGTGACATGTTGTGTATCATTTTACTCGACGTAACATTATTTTTCACAATATATAAAAAGATTGGGCCAAATTTATTGCTGTCTTATTTTTTAAATCAAAAAAGTGAATTTTTCCGAAAAAAGTGCGCTTGTAGGACCACTGCGCAAATATGGTGTGACAAAAAGTATTGCAATGATCGCCATTTTATTCTCTAGGGCAGGGATAAGCAATTAGCGGACCTCCAGCTGTTGCATAACTACAAGTCCCATCATGCCTCTGTCTCTGGGTATCATGCTTGTGGCTGTCAGAGTCTTGCAATGGCTCATGGGATTTATAGTTCTGCAACAGCTGGAGGTCCGCTAATTGCATATCCCTGCTCTAGGGTGTTAGAAAAAAATATATATATAATGTTTGTGGGTTTTAAGTAATTTTCTAGCAAAAAAAAATGTTTTAGTCTTGTAAACACCAAATCTGAAAAACACCCAAGGTACTGAAGTGGTTAAGGACCTGAAAAACAAAGTTCTGCAGTGGACTCAATACCGAGGGATGAATGCTGTCTAAACACGCCAATGCTTATTTCTAGGACTGGCATTTGGTCACAGCATGTATGTCGCAGGGTTCCAGCCTGAAGAAGCCCGATGTATGGGCGAAACATGTTGGGAATTCTATCGTATTGTGCTGTATCCATAAAACCATGTTGATTTGCACTTGCCAATTGTTATGTTCATAGTTCATCAAAGCTAAAAACAATCCAAGCTTCTCAGTTATCGAGTCAAGCACTCCTAGACTTCCAACTACAAGAAGAGAAAACCTCCACACTAAATACAGAAATCCTAGACACATCTCCTTTGGAAAGATGGGGGTTACACCCACTACAGCTGCAAGAGTGAAGAAAGATGAAAAGCCCCAAACTCCTATGTGGTCATTCAGAACACGCCACGTCCTCTTAGAAAAAGTTGTGTATTCAAGGGAAACTCTGGATTACCTTTGCTCACCTTTCAACTCCCATATATTAAGCCTAAAATAGAACTGTAGGCAGGTAATGTGTCTGACCATCAAAAAGACCCAATACATATAGGACTGATCCAAAACAGAAAATTACATTTTTTGTGCGTGCATACAAGCCCAAACCAACCTCTGTCAACTCCACACATACAGTCATGGGCAAAAATATTGGCACCCCTGCATTTCTGTCAGATAATGCACCACTTCATCCAAATTGTTGCAGTTACCATGTTTAGGCATTCTCATGGTTATTTCTTTTGTTTGTATTGGTACGACACAAAAAGTGGAGAAACAAAAAGCCAAATCTGACACATTCCACGCAAAACTCCAAAAAAGGAATGGCCATTATTATTGGCACCCTCAATTTAACCACTTAAAGCGGTGGTTCCCCTAAAAATAAAGTTTTGACATTGCATTTGCTATAATAATTACAGTTAGAATCGGCTGGTTTTATGTAAAAAATACCTCCGTACGTAGCGTTTGTATTATTCGTTCCCACCGCCACTTCCGGGTACGATGCTGGCGGTGGGCGTTCCTAATTGATGGACAGGCATCCGACCGACGCATCCATCGCGTCACGAGATGCCGAAAGAAGCCGAACGTCGGTGCGGCTCTATACAGCGCATGCGCAACGACGTTCGGCTTCTTTCGGCATCTCGTGACGCGATGGATGCGTCGGTCGGATGCCTGTCCATCAATAAGGAACGCCCACCGCCAGCACCGTACCCGGAAGTGGCGGTGGGAACGAATAATACAAACGCTACGTACGGAGGTATTTTTTACATAAAACCAGCCGATTCTAACTGTAATTATTATAGCAAATGCAATGTCAAAACTTTATTTTTAGGGGAACCACCCCTTTAAGACCCGGACCATTATGCAGGTTAAGGACCTTGCCCCTTTTTGCGATTCGGCACTGCGTCGCTTTAACTGACAATTGCACGGTCGTGCGACGTGGCTCCCAAACAAAATTGGCGTCCTTTTTCCCCCCACAAATAGAGCTTTCTTTTGGTGGTATTTGATCACCTCTGCGGTTTTTATTTTTTGCGCTATTAACAAAAATAGAGCGACAATTTTGAAAAAAAAAATGCAATATTTTTTACTTTTTGCTATAATAAATATCCCCCAAAAATATATAAAAAAACGTTTTTTCCCTCAGTTTAAGCCGATTCGTATTCTTCTACATATTTTTGGTAAAAAAAAAAAAATCCCAATAAGCGTTTGGTTTGCGCAAAATTTATAGCGTTTACAAAATAGGTGTGAGTTTTATTGCATTTTTATTAATATTTTTTTTTTTTACTACTAATGGCGGCTTTCAGCGATTTTTTCCATGACTGCGACATTATGGCGGACACATCGGACAATTTTGACACATTTTTGGGACCATTGTCATTTTCACAGCAAAAAGTGCTAAAAAAATGCATTGTTTACTGTGAAAATGACAATTGCAGTTTAGGAGTTAACCACAGGGGGCACTGTAGGGGTTGAGTGTGACCTCATATGTGATTCTAACTCTAGCGGGGCTGTCTTTGATCGTGCTTCCCTATATCAGGAAACAGAAGATCAATGACAGCGCCACTGTGAAGCTGTTAACAGGGAAGGTGTGTTTACGGCGTGAAGGGGTCCTTAAGTGGTTAACGCAACACAGTGCCGAATCGCAAAAAATGCTCTGGTCATTGGCCAGCCAAATAGTCTGAGGCTGAAGTGGTTAAAGCACCTGTGCAAGATAAAGGAAAACCTGCAAACATGGCCTGTTAGGGGTACTTGAGCACAGGGTTGAGAACCACTGCATTATCTGACAGAAATGCAGGGATGAAAATATTTTTGGCCATGACTGCATGTGTAAAAATCCTTGTAGGGGCTCTGCACTCTACTACGCAATGCACTCACTTCAGTCTATAGCTGTATAATTACATTAAAAAAAAAAATTTAAATTAAAAAGTCAAACAACAAATGTGATATCCCCTTATATTGGCCACAAGTGGACTTGGCAATATGGGCACACGGATTTTAGAGGTGGCATCAAATTGAAATATTAGTGTGTTTAGCATGGAGACATGGTGTCATGCTAACAGGGTATTAACTTGACCTGGATCACTGCAATTCTCCAAAAGCAAAAAAAAAAGGAAAGAAAAAAAGGAATCTTAAAATTCTTAGAAATAACAATATATATTTTGTTTAAATGTAGCAGTAACCATATTTGAAGAAGGTGGAATGTAGCATGCACAAATCTACAAGGCAACAAGATGCATCATATGAACTAGACATGTGCACTGATCACATTTTTTTTGTTTGTCTCATTTGTTTTTTAGCTTTTTTCGGATAAATCGGGAAATTAGAAAATTCGTACATTCTGAAATGTGAAAATTCGGGAGTTCAACATTTTCAGACTTTCGAATTTCCGATTTTCTAATTTTGGAATTTCAAATTTCAGAATTTTTCTAATTATCGAACTTCCGATTTTCCAATCTCGGAAAATTCAACGCTTCGGAAATTCAACGCTTCGGAAATTCAACGCTTCGGAAATTCAACGCTTCGGAAATTCAACGCTTCGGAAATTAACTAATTTGTCAAAAAACTCATTCGGAACTAAACGAATTGCACATGTCTAATATGAACCTAATAGAAATACTTCATGCTCAATTAAAAAAAAAGTAATATATTACACTCAGGAATTACAATTCGGGAATTCAAAATTTTCAGACTTTTCGAATTTCCGATTTTCTCATTTTGGAATTTGAAATTTCTGAATTTTTCGAATTGTCGAACTTCCGATTTTCCAATTTCGGAAAATTCAACACTTCAGAAATTCAACGCTTCAGAAATTCAACGCTTCAGAAATTCAACGCTTCAGAAATTCAACGCTTCAGAAATTCAACGTTTCGGAATTAACTAATTTGTCAAAAAACAAATTCGGAAATAAACGAATCGCTTCAACGCTTCGGAAATTCAACGCTTCGGAAATTCAACGCTTCGGAAATTCAACGCTTCGGAAATTCAACGCTTCGGAAATTCAACGCTTCGGAAATTCAACGCTTCGGAAATTCAACGCTTCGGAAATTCAACGCTTCGGAAATTCAACACTTCGGAAATTCAACGCTTCGGAAATTCAACGCTTCGGAAATTCAACACTTCGGAATTAACTAATTTGTCAAAAAACTAATTCGGAACTAAACGAATCGCTTTGGAAATTCAACGCTTTGGAAATTCAACGCTTCGGAAATTCAACGCTTCGGAAATTCAACGCTTCGGAATTAACTAATTTGTCAAAAAACTAATTCGGAACTAAACAAATTGCACATGTCTAATATGAACCTAAGTAATAGAAATACTTGATGCTCAATTAAAAAAAAAGTAATTTATTACACTCTGATTATTTTATACAAGGGCAATGCTTACGGGATTAAGAATTACTGGTGTTAGTTTAGTGACCCTTTTAAAATCATCTGCTTAGACAGCAGCTGGAATACATTCCCTGTAAACAAATGTGTACTGCACATCACACATGGAGTACAGAGACTAGAGGCCAATGCATATCATCTACTCTACTTACTCACCCATCCCCTTGGTGTGGTTAAAGTCTCCTTTCACCACTTTGCAGGTTTTGCCATCACCGCTACAAACGCCACATCGGTCTTCCTTGGCAGAAGAACCAATTATTCCATCGCAACCGATTTTCTAAAATTAGAATAAAGACAATTATTGAATTGATCGATTTAAGAAAGTCATAATGAGAGACACTGAAACAAAGAATAAACTAACATGATTTAAAGCAGATCTTCACCCTCAATATGATTGATTTTGCCTCCTCTTCACCACTGTGCAAATTGTAACCTCTGCCGCCCCCCTCCCCCCAATGCATGTCATTCGCCTGAATGAATTACGTGCACTTTGCCTGCTATGAATCCTGGAATATGTACATCATATATACCAGGAGGCGTCATGCTTCACTGAGAAAAGGGGAAAAGTGGAGTGTTATTGGGAGAGGGGCCAGCTGAACCCGGAAGTGCTGACAGCTTCCTGATGACGTTGTGCATGAAGATGGCAGTGGTGGGCAGAGGAAAAGAAGATCACAGAAGGACAACTGTCATGGATATGCAATAAAGTCTGGCGGCCTGACTCTCTTCCTGGCTGTCTTTTATCACCTTCCACCCTGTATGGCTCCACCCCAGGCAGCCTATATTAACCACTGCACTGCTAGTCTGCTTTGCTGTTCAACCTTTGTTTGTTAGCTGTTTCGTCTACATCCGTCAAGTCCGTCTACATCTGCCGCTCCATAGAGTCGAATGAAAAGCCAGATTGGGTTGACCCAATCGTGTGAAAGGGGCCTACGGCTGCTTTCACACTGATGCACTATGGTTTACCCGCACCACGGGTACAGCGCAGTACACCTGTGGCTTTCCTGCGGGTTAGCTGCACTTTGCAATAGACTTTTATTATATCTTTATGAAAGCGCACCAAACCTGCAAGTAATAACAGAAGTCTATGGCTCAGTTTGAAAGCAGCCCAGTAACCACTGCAGAACAGATATGCCCATATATACATTGTGATTTTACCTTTAATAACGGTCTTCTATTCAGGTATCGCCAGTCGTTGCTGTCCCAGGCAGAGTGCATTATGTATCACTCCACCTATGACAGGAGCCGGTGACTTGTCGTTAAGGTTACCCTATCGAGCTGGATCCTGTAAGGACTGCGCAGGCGCAATCCTTGCCGACGGAAATCTCCGAACCTCGGCCGGCATCCAGGCTCATTCTTTAACATCCCCATGGATTGGAGGATGTTAAAAAAAGAGCCAGGAGGCCGAGCGAGCGGAGCGAGCCGTTCGAGCGAAGCGAGGACGTGAGGCCGACTGGCCACTTTCCTCGAATTCCACGTTGCCCTGGATGCCGGCCGAGGTTTGGAGATTTCAGTCGGCAAGGATTGCGCCTGCACAGTCCTTACAGGAACCAGCTCGTTAGCCGGAACCAAATCGTCAGATCACCGGCGCTATACAGGAAGCCTCGGCTTATGCTGCTCTGCTCCACAGCTGCTTGCTTCCTCTACCGCCAGCTTCATTCACAACACTGATGCTCTGGGCTGGAGGGTCGACAACCCACGATCTGGGCTTACCAACCTGCCATCCCAGAGCAGGAGGTCAAGGGCCACATCGGAGGGCTCCTCGGGCCACTGGTTGGGAACCCCTGTAATAGAGCATCTGTGGGAAAAGTCACATCCACAGAAGCCCTATTACAAAATACAGGACTTAAAGGATAAAGTTAGCATTTTGGAGCATAAAGCACATTACAGCTTTTATTCCGGGTGTAACACCAGTTCCCTCACCCTTCGACCCTGCCCTTCCCTGTGACAAAGGGGGGGGGGGTTCCTCTTCCCCGCACCCGCTGCCACATTAGAAAAAACTGTGCTGCTGCTCCGCCCGCACAGCTGCATCATTCATTCACAGTAATTAGTGAATGACAAAACTACAAATCCCTTCTTCCACCGCAGCAGACGACTTGTAGTTCTCAATTGACTGCAAGAGTGATGACGAGGGTCCTCCTAAGCCAAATTTTTTTGATCTTTTTGGTGTGCCGCAACACAAAAAAAAGTCTGAGAAACACTGTCCTAAGCCCACTGATATGTTCTCAAATTTCCTAACAGAAAGTCCATACAGTGGTACGGGCAAGAAAGCTGTAGGATATATCTGCAAGAGCCTGACTCTGCACCCATGATCCACTGATCGTCGATGCAATGCTTTGCAGGCTCCCGTGCAAGAAATGTATACTTTGCCACTGTCGGCTTGTAGTTCTGAATGAACTATCTTCAATTCTTCCTGTCCGTGTATCTGCTTGCCCCTGTAAAGAATGTACGGGCACACGGATACAATGACTGGTCTGCAGGAGACCTGCATGGCACCATCTGCTGATCGCTGGTGCAATGCTATACAGGCACAACTTTTTTTTTATAATAAATGCACTTTTTTTTTTTACCTACAAAAATTTTAGCATTTATTATAAATTTTTTTTTTTAAGTAAACGTATCCTTTTAGGCCCTATGTACACTGCTGCTGCTAAACGGACATTCAGAGGCAGTTGGACACTTTTTCAACTGCCCCTAAACACATTCATTGTTATCTTACAGGTTCGTTTACGGTCGTTTTTAGGCAGTTAAGTTAATCTGCCTTTTTTTTAAGACAAAAAAATGAGTTCAGACGCCAAAATTTCTGACGTTTCAGGCGCCAAAGGCTTCTAAACGCGGCTAAACGCACCCGCGTTTAGAAGCGTTTTTGCCCATTTAAAAAAAAATCTTTATTTTTTTTATAGACGCTTCTAAACGCAAAACGCGGCATGTAAATGAGGCAAAACGGAAGTTTTAAACATGGGTTACTATCTGTCAAGTTAAATCGTTCAGGAGAGGTCGTAAAAACAACCCACGTATATAAGAAGCCTAAGTGAAGGTTGTAGCATGAAGTACAAGTTTAGGCTTTATGGACCGTTGGAGCTCAGACATTGTTGTAACCCCTGTGACACCATAGAGCAGCCATTCTCCACCATTTTGACTCAGAGAAATCCTTGAAGCAACATTCCAGTCTCAGGGAACCCCTGCTAAAAAAGAGATTTTTAATACAGCTTACCTGTAAAATCTTTTTCTTGGAGTACATCACGGGACACAGAGCGGCATTCATTACTATATGGGTTATATGGAGTACCTTCAGGTGTAGACACTGGCAATCTTCAAACAGGAAATGCCCCTCCCTATATAACCCCCTCCCATAGGAGGAGTACCTCAGTTTTGTAGCAAGCAGTATGCCTCCCAAAATGGTCCTCAAAAGAGGGGTGGGAGCTCTGTGTCCCGTGATGTACTCCAAGAAAAAGATTTTACAGGTAAGCTGTATTAAAAATCTCTTTTTCTTTATCGTTACATCACGGGACACAGAGCGGCATTCATTACTATATGGGATGTCCCAAAGCAATGCTTACAATGAGGGGAGGGAGAACATCTCCAAGACAAAAGGATTTAATTTAGAGATATACTCAAATCATAATAAATCCTACTTATTTGAGAAAAATAATCTTAAATTTTAAATTTAACTCAAAAAAAAAAAAAAAAGAGGAGCCCCCGGAATCCGAGGGTCTCAAACTGCAGCCTGCAGCACTGCCTGCCCGAAGGCAGTATCAGTATTCCTTCTTACGTCCAACTTGTAGAATTTTGTAAATGTGTGGACAGAAGACCAGGTTGCCGCCTTGCAAACTTGAGCCATAGAGATCTGGTGGTGCGCTGCCCAGGAGGCGCCCATGGCTCTAGTAGAATGAGCCCTTAATGATACTGGAGGAGGCAACCCTTTCAAGCCGTAGGCCTGAGTGATCAATTGCTTAATCCACCTAGAAATGGTGGACTTTGCAGCTGCCTGCCCCTTCTTGGGCCCATCCGGTAGAATAAACAGGACATCTGTTTTCCGGATCTTCTCTGTAGCTTTAAGATAGGCCTTCATGGCCCTGACAATATCCAAGGTATGCAGCAACCCTTCCTTTCTGGAAGTAGGTTTTAGGGAAGAAGGATGGTAATACCAAATCCTGGTTCAAATGAAAACTGGATATGACCTTCGGTAAGAAGGAAGGATGAGGGCGGAGAACGACCTTGTCCTTATGAAATATAAGATATGGTTCCTTACAGGATAAGGCTGCCAGTTCCGAAACTCTTCTTGCGGAAACTATGGCAACCAAAAACACCAACTTCCTTGTCAGTAGAACCAAAGGAACTTCAGCCAACGGCTCAAACGGTTGTTTCTGTAAACTCGACAGAACAAGATTTAAATCCCACGGACAAAGCGGGGATTTAACTGGAGGTTTAATACGTAAGACCCCTTGAAGGAAGGTCTTAACCAGCGAGTGGGTGGCCAGTGGCCGCTGAAACCACACTGACAGGGCAGAAATCTGTCCTTTGATTGTGCTTAATGCCAATCCTTTATCCACTCCTAGCTGGAGAAAACTTAAAACTCTATCTATGGTGAACTTGCGAGGAAGCCATAGCTTGGACTCGCACCAGCCTATATAGGCCTTCCAGACCCTGTGATAAATCACCCTAGAGACCGGTTTCCTGGCTCTGATTAGGGTAGAGATTACCTTCTGAGACAGACCTCTACCCCTGAGAATCAAGGATTCAGCTTCCAGGCCGTCAAATTTAGATGCCGTAAGGCAGGGTGGAGGATCGGACCTTGCGATAGCAGGTCTGGCCTTAGAGGCAGAGTCCAAGGGTTTCCCACTACCATCCTTAGGATTAGTGAGTACCAAGCCCTTCTGGGCCATGCTGGAGCTACCAGGATAACTGGTATGTGCTCCACCCGGATCCTGCGCAGCAGGCGGGGTAGTAACTGGAGCGGGGGAAACGCATAAAGAAGCTTGAACTGATGCCAAGGGCAAACCAGAGCATCGGTTCCGCAGGCCATCGGATCCCTTGAGCGGGACATGAACCTGTCTAGCTTCTTGTTGAGTCTCGATGCCATGATATCCACGTCCGGCACTCCCCATCTTTGGCAGAGTGCTTGAAAGACTTGTGGATGCAGAGACCATTCCCCCGGCCATAGAGTCTGGCGGCTTAAGAAGTCCGCCTGAAAGTTGTCCACTCCGGGAATGAATACTGCCGATATGCAGGGCACATGAGCCTCTGCCCATAAGAGAATCAAGCTCACTTCTCTCTGAGCGGCCTGACTCCTGGTCCCCCCTTGGTGATTTATGTATGCCACTGCCGTGGCATTGTCTGATTGAATTCTCACCGGGAGCCCCTGCAATTTCGACGTCCAAGCCCTGAGGGCTAGTCGAACAGCTCTGAGCTCCAAGATGTTGATGGGTAAAAGCTTCTCTGGCTTTGCCCAAATACCTTGGCGAGTGGAACCATCCACAATCGCTCCCCAGCCCGTCAGGCTGGCGTCTGTGGTCACTATCTTCCAAGCCACTGGGCTGAAAGATTTTCCCTTCAGTAGATTCTGAGGGTCTAACCACCAATACAGACTTTGCCGGACTCTTGATGAGAGAGGCAACGGGATATCCAAGGCCTGTGGCCTTCTGCTCCATGCTGACAGGATGGCTGCCTGCAGGATGCGAGTGTGGCTCTGGGCGTATGGCACCGCCTCGAAAGTAGCCACCATCTTGCCTAGTAATCTCATACATAGGCGAATAGTCGGTTTTTTCTTGCTTAGAACCAGTAGGATTAATTCCTTGATGGCTTTGACCTTCCTCAGAGGTAGGAACACCCCTTGTTGTTCCGTGTCTAATCTCATGCCGAGATATTCCAACTGCCTTGTGGGCTGGAATGTTGACTTTTCTTGATTTAGGACCCAGCCGAACCTCTCGAGGTATTGGACCGTGAGGGCCACTGCTCGTTCCAAGCCGGGAGATGAGTGGTCTATGACTAGGAGGTCGTCCAGGTATGCTAGGATCGTGACCCCTTGGATCCTTAGCTTGGCTAGGATTGGAGCTAGAACCTTCGTGAACACCCGGGGGGCCGTAGCCAACCCGAAGGGAAGCGCCACGAATTGGAAATGACGCGAAGCCACCATAAAGCGTAGATATCTTTGATGTGGCTGATAAATTGGAACATGAAGGTAGGCATCCTTTATGTCTATGGACGCCATGAAGTCGTCCTTTTGGAGTGTGGCAGCTGCTGACCGCACGGATTCCATCCGAAATGAGCGGACCCTTAAGTATGCATTTACCATCTTTAGGTCCAAAATTGGCCTGACATCTCCATTGGGCTTTAGGATGATGAATAGGTTGGAGTAGAAACCCAGCCCCTGTTCCAGGACTGGTACCTCTACTATTACTTCCTGGGAAAGTAGATGATCTAGAGCCGACCTTAATGCGGCTCTTTTCTCCAGATCGTTTGGAATCCTCGACTCCTGGAAATGAGGAGGAGGAAACCTTAGGAACTCTAGCTTGTAGCCTGTGGCCACGGAAGACCGTACCCACTCGTCGGGAATGTTGGCTTCCCAAATCTCCGAAAAGAGTCGCAGCCTTCCCCCCACCTTCGTGGGTGGGGGCGCCCCTTCATGAGGTAGACTTGGGGGCTGGTTTTGCTGGCTTGCGAAACCACTGCCTCTTGCCTCTAACAGCCTGTCCTCGTGATCTGCTGTTGAAGCCGAAGTTTGTTCTTGCAGGAGGCCGTCGATACTGCTTGGCATTAGAGGGCCCCTGCCCAGGGGAGGACTGTCGTTTAAACGCAGGTCCCTGAACCCTCTTCTTAGTTGGCAAGAGAGTACTCTTGCCGCTTGAAATGGTCTGAATGTATTTATCTAAGTCCTCTCCGAAGAGCCGTCCTCCATGGAAGGGAAACCCTGCCAGGAGCTTCTTGCATGGGGGCTCAGCCTCCCAGCTTTTTAACCATAAGAGTCTTCTCATATGGATAAGGGATAATGATAAACGTGACGCTTGTTGGATAGAATCCTTGATTGCGTCTACCGTAAAACATATGGCCTTAGGGACATCCGAAAATTCTTCTGCCTGCTCGGCAGGAATAAGTTCAAGCATTTGCTTAAATTGATCCGATAAAGCTTGAGCGACTCCAATCGCAGCCACGGCTGGCTGTACTACTGCCCCTGCAGAAGTGAAGGAGTTCTTAAGTAGGGCTTCCAAGCGTCTATCAACTGGATCTTTGAAAACCTGTACGTTTTCTACAGGACATGTTAACGATTTGTTAACACATGAGATGGCTGCGTCTACTGCAGGAGAAGCCCATCTCTTGGAAAACTTTTCTTCCATAGGATATAAGACAGAAAATTTCTTAGGTGGAAAGAAAACCTTGTCTGGTTTGTTCCACTCTTGGAACAAGACTTCCTCCAATAGAGGATGGATCGGAAACACAGCACTGCTTTGAGGCGCCCTCAGTGAGCCCAAAGCTGAAACCGTGGATACCTGGAGATCTGGTACAGGTAGGTTGAATGCCTTATGGACCAAGTCCGTCAAGCCCTGAATCCACCAGCTCTCCCTCAGGGAGACTGCCCCAGACTCCTCTGTATCCGGATCTTCGATCCCTGAACCTACCTGGTCTCTGTCCAAGAGGTCCAATTCCCCAGAGGAAAGGACCTCCTCTTCCGAGGGTCCGCGCACGGGTGACGGAGATCTATTCCGCTTACTACCCCGCATGGCTGCGGCTATCATTTCTCCCATGCTTCTCCGCATCTCATTTAAAGAGGCGAGTAACACCTCCTCCGTGACCACCTTAGGGTTGGGTTGACTCGCGTCAGCTCTAGCCCCAGACCCCGATGGCCCAAAGGCTCCCTGTGGGGAAAGCAGCGGCATAGCTCTATCCGAGACCTCAGATTCTGCGGGGGAATCCCCACCTTTTGTACCCTCTGCTCTTGATGCCATGGTACAATACCGAGGTACACCTGCTACTTATTGGTACCTGGGACTTATAATAGTTAAATGCCCAAACACCTGTTTGGGGAATAAAAAATGTTTCCTCTACCCTAGATGACACCTTTTTTTTTTTTTTTTTTTTCAAAGAAAAACTTTTCTTCTTTTTTTTTTTTTTTTTTCTTTTTTCAATCTAGGCAAGAAAAAACATTCTATCCCCCTGAGTAGTATTGCCAAAGAAAAGAACTATGAGATGGAAAAGAAAACCAGCCTATTCCTAGGCTAAACCACAATCTTCTGAAGACTGTAGTATTCTTTCTGGCCACTGTGTGTCCTCAGCGCCCCGTGCTTCACTCCAGTCCTTCCTCCCTTAAGCCAGAGAAATGAATGAGCTGTGGCATCTAAGGAAGGGCCGCCCCTTCCTTTAAACCACTGACCCGCCCTTCCCCCCCAGCTAAAACGGCGCCAAATGCGTCTATAACACGTGCACGCGCACCGCGCGCGCGCCCGCCGACGGGGGGGGGGGGTTGGGAGGAAGGGCCTCTCTGTTCCTGCAGCCGCAGGCCTGGAACACACGAGGAGGTCAGCGTTTTGCCTGCCTTGCAGGCATGAGGGAGAGGACTGGATAGAGCATCGCCTGGAGGCTTGCAGGTAAGCATAGCTCTCTGACACACACATACACTTGTACATAAAAGGCCCCACTCACAGTTTTTGCAACACTACCAGGGAGGTCACTTTTTATGGGGAAATATAACATATAGAGCCATCCTATCTTCATGATATGTGACTGGTTTGCCAGATGCAATGCATAACCTTTAGGCATGTCCCCTGTGACCTCCCAGAAAAAACTTGCTAAGAGCCAAGCCCCGCAGGTTTTTTCCCCTTACTTACCTGCTCCATGCCGCAGGACTTTGCCAAGCAAGAGGTCCAATCTTCCCCCATCTCCGTGGGGATGTCTAGACCTTCAGGCCCTGGGAACCTTCTTCTTCCATGAAGGATCCACTGTCCTGGGCCCATACAGCACCCTGGCAAACAGAAAACATTAGGCGCCCCAAAGGTTTTCTAAGTTCTGGGCCCAGGGTCCAGCTCTCTTAAAAAGAAAGCATTATGGGCTATACCCCAAGGGTTTGGGGTCCGGTTACTGACCACTTTAGCGCGCAGGCTTTTTTGGACAGAACCGGTAGCTCACCTAATCCCAAGGATGCGGAGGCAAGCTAAACCATGACTAACACCTAAGACACTGGCGTAAAAACTGAGGTACTCCTCCTATGGGAGGGGGTTATATAGGGAGGGGCATTTCCTGTTTGAAGATTGCCAGTGTCTACACCTGAAGGTACTCCATATAACCCATATAGTAATGAATGCCGCTCTGTGTCCCGTGATGTAACGATAAAGAAAATGACTATATCTACAACTCATGATACATTGGTCATTGTGAAGAATGCTCATTGGGAAGGATTACACCTTTACAGAAAACTAAAAAGATCAATAGTGTCAGTGGGAACTTATCTGAGAGGCAGAAATTGCTCATTGCTCAGGGAACCCCTAGCAACCTCTGGAGGAACCCTAGGGTTACATGTAACAATGGTTGAGAACTCCTGCCATAGAGAACCCCAACCTTTGGCATTGAAGATGTCACAAGTTCCCAATGGTATGACTATACTTGCACTGTCTGTTAAGTTTACTCCTCAATAGCTCACTCTCTGGTGCATTCGTCAAAACGGTGTGCACTTAAATGACTAGGTGGACAAATCACCAAAACCGGAGCAAACAGAAACTGGAACAGTGGTGCACAGTAACTGTAACGGAATGACCCGTGACACCCAGAGACTTTTGAAGGATGGGGGGTACTCCTGTGCCAGCGTCACTAATGACTCTTGGGTCTAGGGTCACCCTGTGCCCCTTTTGGGCATAGGGTGACTGATAATTCATGTTTTGCAGGATATCTTGGAATATTACAAGTTGTTAAAGTCTGACTCCAAATGGAGTGTTTTCATTCAATGGGGGGACACATGCTTTTGAGGTGTTAATTGTGTCTGCTCCTAGACATTCCATTGTGTGATGCGAATACTGTTTTGTGTCCATTGTGCTAATTAGGTCTGCTCCCAAGACCTTTCATTATGTATGCTAATAACACTGTTTTGTGTGTGGAATGTACTCGTCAACTGTAGTAATTAGGTCATGTTAATTATGTCAGATCGGTGCCAAAACGTCTGATATGGGAATGTGTATTATGCAGGTGAATCGCTTATTGGCGGAGTCCGAACGTCTGGGGGATAATTAACTCCTTTGAATGTCATTATCTAAAAGAATGTGATTGAAGCCCCATTGTGTGATGTGTGGGTGGAGAGTTTCTTTGTTCCTTTGATTACTGTAACATGACTGTACTGTATATAAGAGAGCTAACCATTAAAGCATGGGTTCATTCATTTGACTCAGAACACAGAGCGTATGTCTCGTCTTTCTGAGGGAATTCTTATGGATCGTGTCTGCTGGCTTGTCGGACTGTCGGATAAGCTGTCGTGTGTTGATGGAATAGGAATATCGTAAACGGTGGTGACCGTTACAGTAACCAATCAGCTTCTAGCTTCAGCTTCTTTAGTTAAGCTTTGACAATAAAAGCTATAAGCTGACTGGTTGCCATGCACAATTGCTCCAGTCTAATAAATTCCTCTCAATTTTCTTCTCTCATTGTTTGAAACTTAACCTGAATCAGCACTAACAGTAAGACATACAAGGTTGCACAGAGCAAATTAAATGATGACATTGTGGTTTAAAGCTCAATTAAACATAACTGGTTCCAGCTGGCAAAAAAGATCGTAAAAAGTCACGTACGAAAAATGAACTAAAAAGTCAACTTCTCTGTAGCACATGGATGAAGTCTATGATGACATGCAAATCGATTCATGGTATATGCATATGAGCTGTATATTTGTCTAATGTATTTTTGTTGTATTGTTTGAAAATCTGAATAAAAACAATTAAAAAAAAAAAAAAAAAAAAATCAACTTCTCTAAACTTTATTCCTAATAAACAGACATTTTACAGCAAGCCCTCAACACGGAATGAGAGACTGAGAGGGGTGGTCTTTCCTTAATTATAATTTAATAAGGACGTCGAAGAGATTAAGATACAGGGTTGACGTGAAGACGACAGTCACTACATCTTGGGCAATTTGACTCTTCTGTAAAGAATTGTGACTTGAGCATTACGTGACTGCAATCAAGGTGACATCGAGAGGAGACCTCAAGGGATGCAAGTCAAGGTATAACCAGCAACAGCTCAACTGCGGCTGTTAACCCATTTCCTACAAAGCCCAGCATTCATCCAGCCCACCCTATAAAACTGACACAATGAAGGGGGATGCATTTTATGAAGGATCACCTCTTTACAGGCACCTCCAGCAGATCACAGGTTAAAGACGATGGCATCAGGGGAGTAATATTGGGAATTAAGCACAGCATTATCGGCCCAGTTGCTGTGGTTTTACGGCATACAAGGTCAACACTCCGACCCAAATCAAGTCAGAAACATCTCAGAGTGTTGACGTAGTTCCTAATGTCTCCCACATGTTGCTGTATTAACCGTCTCACAGGGTGATTTACCCTTATGGATGCCAGATGTTACGTCAGGGACGCTGCTTTCCATTGTGGGGGGATTAATAATACCAGAAACAACTGCGTTAGTGAGCACTTCAGACATTCATAGAGTCTGTCATCTGGAAATAGGCTGTTATAGATATACGGAGTGTACCATATGGGATTAACTACATAGATAATGTAAGCAGTAAATTAAAGTAGTGTGGTGCTAGTATACAGCAGATTGGTACCAAAATATTTGTAAACAATCACCAGTTTGGCTTTTAAGGCCCATTTCACACTGCCGGACCGCTCAGGTCCGCCTGTCAGTTTTTTCAGTAGACCTGAAGGGCCGCTCCATGCCTCTCTATGGAGCGTCGGATGTCAGCGCTGACATCCGATCCGCTAAAATCAGATGGATGGCGGTACGTGGCCATCCGTCCATTGCGGATCGGATCGGTTGTGATCTGATGAAAACGGAAATGCTGTCCGTTTTCGTCCGATCTCTCCATGGGAGACAGCGGCGCTTGACAGGCCCCTCCCCGTTCAGTGAGCAGAGAGGGACCTGTCATCCACCGGCTCAGCGGAGATCAACGGAGAGAGATCTCCCGCTGAGCTGGCGGACCGCTGCAAGCAGATCCGCCCCATGTGGAAGGGGCCTAAAGGCAATGACAAAAACAAAAATCTATAAAATCAGAAAAGTTTCAGCTAAACACTAGTGAAATACGAGGGCTATACAGAAAGAAAGTGTAAAAGTTGGAATAACTTTTTTTATCAACTTAAATAGGTAATTTCACATGTTGGTAGATTAACTCTTCCTCTATAGCAGGGATTCTCAACCAGGATTCCTCCAGGAGGTAATCAGGCATTCCTTGAGCTGTGGCTGATTGACATCCCATCTCATGGTACCTCCATAGTTCCAGGTCCAACACCACATGGCAGAACCCAGTGGCGGTGCGTCCATAAAGGGCGCAGGAGCACCGCCCCCCCCTCTCCTGCTCTCTCACATGGATTCATGTATTTAATGAATCTATCTATAGTCGCCGCTGCCAACCCCTATTCATGTGCCCGACCCCTTGTTGGGCGCTGGGCAAATGAATTACAGTGGCAGTTTTTTTTTGGAAGCGCCTGATTAGAGCCATAGGCTCTATTAGACTTCTTGATTAGAGCCGTGGGCTCTACTAGGCATCCAAAAGGGTAAACAGTGGGCACAACACTGTGCGTTCACTGATTACTCAGTGTTGTGTTAGGAAAGCGAATACATCGCTTCTCCAACACTGACCCGCCTTTCAGCCAATCAGGGCATGGTTACCTGTCACCCGATTGGCTGAAACAGGTGCCGCTATTGGACGCCTGACAAGATAAGAGGACGGGAGTCGGAGATGAGGACAGTGTCGAGAAGTACCCGCAGGAGACATGAAGGACCCCGCTCCTCGCTGTCACCCGCTGCCTCACCAAGACAGGGTAAGTACCGGGCAGACGGCGAGCGGGCGGGCGTCACACTGGCAGCATTTGATGGCCACCGTGGCAGCGTTTGATGGCCACAGTGGCTGCGTTTGATGGCCACAGTTCGCTGCGTTTGATGGCCACAGTCGCTGCGTTTGTATGGCCACAGTCGCTGCGTTTGATGGCCACAGTCGCTGCGTTTGATGGCCACAGTCGCTGCGTTTGATGGCCACAGTCGCTGCGTTTGATGGCCACAGTGGCTGCGTTTGATGGCCACAGTGGCTGCGTTTGATGGGTTTTAAAGATTTAAATCAGTTTGTTTGCGCCCCCCCAAAAATTTTAAGCACCAGCCATCACTGGCAGAACCAGTGGTACACCACCAATGAACATTTAGCGGTCTGTGGCATTCTGACAACCACTGTAAGGATTTCATTCTTTCTACTGACCACCAATGTAAGGGGCATTGTTCCCATTGTTTCCAGATTAATAAAGTTTTGCAGGGGTTCCCCCGAGACATGAAAACTATTTCAAGGGTTCCTCTAGGGTGAAAAGGTTGAGAAAGATTTTTATAAAGCAATTCATCCTCGTCTTCTTTTTAACTGCAGGTAAATAATGGATTCTAAGCAACATGCGGTCATGGAGTTCTTGATGAAGGAGAGGTGCAGGCTGTCCATCATCCACAGAAGGCTACAGAATATTTACAAAGATGACATCATTGACCAGAGCAATGTGCACAGATGAATGAAGAAAATTAAAGAAAGGGAACCCAGCACTGAAGATAAACCAGGCAGTGGGAGATCATCAATGTTGGACAGCCTGCACCCCTCCATCAAGAACTCACTGACGGCACATTGCTTCTGCTTGGAATCCATTATTTAGCTGTAATGAAAAAGAAGAAAAGTTAATATATAGG